>NW_027478171.1:2444000-2749500 GCF_051020975.1 Osmia lignaria lignaria
CAGCGAAAACACGAGCGACAAAGACAGTGCAAACCAAGACCTTCCGCAACCGGATAATATGACAGGAAACTGGGACGTTAGCCTCAATAACGACACACTACATTTATTAAACATAGTGGACAAATTAAATAACGAACCAGGTAACGTGACAATAGATACAGAAAAGACGACGTCATCAAATCCCGAGGAACATTTAGAAACAGATAACAAATACATAGAACAGATAATAAACAGTATAAATACAGTACTCGACAATCAAGAAGAAAAATGTGAAATAGACTCTTACGACTATACAGAATTTCTAACCAAAGTGGACGAGAATACAAACACCAAATTCAAAAACGAAACCGACCCTTTAGAAAACAAATATAACTATGCTTCGTACGATGTAGAAGATATACTGGAAGGATTTCAAGAAACAGGAAATCTACCAAAAATAAACGAAAGCGAAATATTAGAAGTAGGAAAAATCAGTTTTGCCGAAAACAAGGAAGATAATATTGCAATGGAAAGCAAAGAAACGGAAAATCGACGAGACAAACTATTAGGAAAAATTCGATTAGGAAATCTATCAGAAGGAAACAGAACTATAATGAAGGAACTAATTGAGGATAATAACGATATATTTTGGGTAGAAGGAGATAAAATAGAATCATATAATACAGAACAACACGAAATTAACCTAACGGACGAAAAACCTGTATACGTAAAACAATTCCCTTTACCACATAGGCTAAAAGAAACGGCAGTAAAGGAAACAGAAAAATTAATTGCAAACGGTTTTGTCAGACATTCAAAAAGTGCTTTTAACGCTCCAACTTGGGTAGTCAAAACGAAAGAAACAGCTGAAGGAAAAAAAAGATGGAGACTAGTGATAGACTACAGGAAACTAAATGAAAAAACGATTCCAGACCCATATCTACTTCCAAACATAACCGAAATTTTCGACCAGTTAGGACAAGCAAAACTATATCACGTAATAGATCTAAAATCAGGCTTCCATCAAATCAAAATGAACCCAAGGGATATACATAAGACAGCTTTCAGCATACATCCACTAGGACGATTCGAATTCAACGTCCTACCTTTCGGATTAAGAAATTCACCACGAACCTTTCAGAGAGTAATAAATACAACCTTAGGAGACTCAATTGGAAAAATCTGCTTTGTCTTCATTGACGATATTATAGTATTTGGAGAAAACCTAGAAGAACTCAATATGAGATTCAACATAGTCGCTCAGAAATTAAGAAAAGTAAAATTAAAACTCGAACCCGAAAAATGCGAATTTCTTAAAGCAGAAGTATGCTTCCTAGGTCATATAATAAGTGGGGAAGGGATAAAACCCGACCCAGCAAAAACGGAAGCTGTCCAAAAATTTCCTACTCCCAAGAACGTCAAGAACATAAGAGAATTCTTGGGACTCGCAGGATACTATAGACGATTCATAAATAATTTTGCAAAAATTGCAAAACCTCTAACGAGTTTACTGCAAAAAGACACGAAATTTTCCTGGAACACGGAACAGCAAGACGCTTTTGTAAAACTCAAGGAAATATTATGCAACGCACCCATCCTACAGTATCCACAATTCGAGAAACCATACGTTATTACGACAGACGCATCTAAATACGCTCTAGGTGCAGTATTATCACAAGGAGAAATCGGGAAAGATAAACCAATTGCATACGCATCACGTGTATTGCAAGAAGCCGAAATTAAATACGACACCTACGAAAAAGAAGCTCTGGCAATAATGTTCGCGATAAAAACATTCCGAAACTACATTTACGGGAATAAATTTACAATAGTCACAGATCATAAACCATTACTTTGGCTAAAAACAGCTGACAATAATACCAGAGTACAAAAATGGAGACTAAAATTATCGGATTACGAATACAATATAGTATATAAACCGGGTAAGCAAAACGTGAACGCCGATGCATTATCGAGAAATCCAGTAGACAACGTACACGTTTCCGTTACAACAAGAGCGCAAGGAAAGAAAGAAATCAGCGAAAAATCGACACCCGTAAAAATTCCAAGTCAAAATAAAGTAGAAGCCCCAAACGACAATCACACCAAAATCAAAAGAGGAAGGGGTAGACCAAGAAAAAAGATCCAAGAACCGTTAAACCAAGAGGCAACTCTGAATAGCAATAATAAGGGGAAAACGACTAAGCGCAAGAAACAGGAAAATAAAGAAAAAAAAGACAATATAGAAGAACAGGAACAGGAAAATTTAATTTACACAAAAAACTCAATTCAATTTAGAAACGATAACATCGTACAAATAATTACTCAACAAGGCATACCTCTAGACAAAAACACCAACGCGTTAATGGAAATCAAGAATATAAAAGTAAATCCCAAGCTATCCGAAAACGAAATTGAATTAATAGAAGTAAATAACAAAAAACTCTTTATCTTATGCTTAAACGTAGCAACATCATCGGAAAAAATAAAACGAAATCTGATAAAATTATTTAATACATTAAAAGACTTACTTATACGGAAAAATATAAAAATCTTCAGTATTTCAAAAGACATTAAAATATTAAATATAAACTGGCACGAAATAGAGGAAATATTAAAAAACACCTTCAATAAAACAAACATTAAAATAATAATATGCCTAAACAGTATCGAATACGTAAAACCTGAAAACAGAGATAAAATATTTGACCAATTCCACTCCACAAAACTAGGAGGTCACTCAGGCGTAAATAGAACATACAATAGAATAAAAGACAAATTCTTTTGGGAAAACCTAAAACAAGACATTCAAAACAAAATAAAAAAGTGCGAGGAATGTCAAAGAAATAAATTAAAAAGAGTTAAAACTAGACAACCGATGGTTATAACAGACACACCAATAAAAACTTTCGATAAAATCGCGATGGACGTAGTCGGTCCACTCAACGTTACAAAAAGTAATAATAAATACATCTTAACCATACAAGACCAATTATCGAAATTCTTAGTAGCAGTACCTCTAAAAGATCAGACAGCAGAATCAGTCGCAGACGCTTTTGTAAAAAAATTTATATGCACTTTCGGCTCACCTAAAATAGTACTCACAGATAGAGGAACAAATTTCACTAGCAAAATAATGAAACAAGTTGCAAAAAGATTTAAATTCTCAAAAATCGAAACAACAGCTTTTTCACCCCAATCAAATGGATCATTAGAAAGAGCACACCATCCACTTTGCGAATATTTAAAAAACTTTTCAACAAAAAAATGTGAATGGGATGAACTTCTAGAACTAGCACAATTCAATTATAACACAAGCATTCATTCCAGTCATAAATTCACACCACATGAACTGGTTTTCGCTTATCCAGCTAGGCTACCTTCGACTGAACCCCTAAAGAAATCAGAACAACTACCTACACACAGCGATTATTTGGAAAATTTAATAAAAAACATGAGAGATATAGCTAGTATGGCACGCGAAAATCTAATTGACTCAAAAATGAAATCAAAAGAATACTACGATAGATTCATTAAATCGGTAGAATTCAAAACCGGAGACAAAGTATGGTTACTCAAAGAACCCAAACCGGGAAAATTAGAAAAAGATTGGTATCTAGGGCCATATGAAATACTAAAAATAGGGGATAACAATAATATAACAATCAATTACAAAGGAAAGCCAAAAACAGTTCATGCGAACAAACTAAGCATTTAGCAGCACAGAAAATAACATAAGCCTTCTTTCTAGGAAAAGAGCCGACAATGAAGTTAATTCTATTAATTTATATCAGCACATTCAAAATTAGCCAAGCAATAATCGGATTCGATTGCGGCGCAACCAACCCGATCGTATCGACATATTCTTTACTGGACACCGGGGAATGCGACTTCCACCATGCAGACGTTAGCGTAACCAACACCACAATACGGCTACTACAATTAGCAGAATTCAGAACGGTCCCAATCATACAATGCAAAATAGAAATTCAACGCACAATTTTCCGATGTGGAATGTTCAGTCACTTAGTACCAGTAGAAAACGCGATACAAGAATACCTTTTAGACATAAGCCATGAAAACTGTAAATCCATACATAATACCGGAATATTTAGATACGACAACTTTCATACAATCGCGAATTTAAAAGTAAACTCTACAAAATCCGTAGGAATAAGTCTCGCGGGAAACGCAATAGAAAGCTCATGTACAGGAGCGTCCTATTCTGACAGCTACGGAACATGGAATAAAGTATACGTACAGGGCCTTATAAAAATCACGTTAATAGAATACACCGCGCAAGTTAGTCTTAACAGCGATAAATTACGCTTAGCATCAGGAACAGTTTGTAAATTTTCGGATGAACATTGTATCGACATGGAAGGAGGACACACCTTCTGGTCAGCGCTACCGAGAGAAGACTGTTTAAAAACTAGATACGACGTACTATACCGAGGTCCGGTAACAAAACTAACATCTAAAAATCGCGAAACATTATACACAATAGAAACAACCGACATCTCATTCGCGCTAGCAGCGAAAGGAGACATCAAAACTTGCAATAGAATACTAACAAAAACCGAACACCCAAAATTAATTATATACGAAAGAACACAAAACAATATACTATTCGATAACGACGTACAACCGTCAAAGGAAATATTAAACCTAGACATTCTTACATATACTAACTCAAAATTCGTATACGTAGAAAAACACTTCAGGGCTCAAATACAAAATTTATACTTAGACATTTTAAACGAAAGATGCAAACTAGAAAAAAGAACAATCTATAATTCCCTATCCATAGCCTCTATTTCACCAGACGAATTCGCGTACAACCTAATGGAAAAACCAGGATACATTGCTAGAATTGCAGGAGAAGTAGTGCACATCATAAAATGCACACCCAAGGAAGTACAACTATTTCACACAGACAAGTGCTACACGCAACTACCAGTAACCTCCGGGAACAAAACACGATTTCTAACGCCTAAAACACACATACTAATGAAAGCAGGAACGCAGATAGAATGCAATACAATTATTCCGCAATATTACAAATTGAACAACAATTGGATAGCACTAACACCAACACCAAGGAAAGCGCAAAACCCAGGAATTCTAAAGCCAAATACGAACATCTCCTGGGAATACAAGGAAATAAATTCATTAGCATCAAGCGGAATTTATTCACAAGAAGACCTCCAAGAACTCCAACAGCACATTATGTTCCCCCTAGAAAAATCAGCCTTGCTGAACACAATAGCGAGGGGCATGCTAGGAGAAGAAAGCGTACAAGGAGGACTAATCAACAATCTTTTTACAGAGAACACGCTATCCCATATCGCAGAAAATACGTGGAATAAATTCGTGGAAAAATTCATCAAGTTTGGCTCTATTAGCTCTGCAGTAATAATGATTTTCATAATCATTCATATCTGCAAGCTAATAATTGACACGATCATAAGGGGATATACATTACATACACTATATGGATGGTCCATACATCTATTGGCAGCCATCTTCAGCTCAATTACATACTTACTAGTGACACTAAAAAACAACAAAACCATCAAAAAACTCCCAAAGAAAGGAAACCTAGCCAGAAACGAGGACATCGAATTGAACGAAATAAAAATAGAACGACCAAACACCTTCAATTGGAGAACGCTACCACCCGTTCCACTACGACCACCTGCAATTAAACCACCTGTACCGCAACCAATAATGCAGAAACAAATACAGATGTTTACGATGGAATAACCGAACTAAAAATAAGGAAATCAGGGAATACGCATAAATAAACACACGCAAATTCAAAATAAAATAAAAATTTATTCAAAAAAAAAAAATAATAATAAAAAGAAGAAGAATCGTGAGCATATGATTAATCTCGCTCAAATAAGGGGGCAATGTCGAGGACCCTATCCTCATCCCACTGCAGGAGCTCCTCCAGATATCGCCGAAAATCGCTGCGAAATTGACGTACAGCCTTCCGGTGCGCTATGCTAACCATTCCCGGGCAGTATAAAAAGCGGCCATCAGTACGCTGCGGAAAAAAAAAAAAAAAATAATAAATAAATAAATAAATAAAATAAAAAAAAAAAAAAAAAAGAAAAAAAAAGAGAGAGAGCAAAACCCAGCTACTTACCCAGGCAATAAACAACTCCCGGCGTGGCTTCGATATGTCCATTATCGTCGTATCATGACGGATGTATCTGGCATACATGGTGATAGAATAAACAGCCAAACGGTCCGAACAGAAAAAATTTCTTTTCGTCCAAGTGACGAGACCAGCCGATCAACCGAAATATATATCAAACACCCCACCAGGTGCGCAAAAATTTCCAAGTAAAGACGGGACATTAACCGACGAAGCATCGATAATACTAGGAACCAGCGCATGCAAGACACTTGCTGTCCCAGCGCGTACCCGTCACAATAGAAATTCCAAGAATTACCAATTTCATTCTACAAACCTTAAATTTAAAATTAATAAAAGAAGCCCAGAAGTGTCGGTCTACAAGATTATTTAGTACACGCACTAGAGTTACGTTACGCACCCCCACCGCCTCAATCTCAGCGGGGAGGGAAGTAAATGGTCAGCCAAAAACCATTTACTCTTTGCAATACACCGATCCGCGAACGCAAAGAAACACCAGCAACAAAATTACTCAGCGCAACAAATCCACACCAACTAATAAAATATTGTAATTACACTCACCTCAAATCTGTAAAACCTCATCTAACTCATAAAGGTAGAAACTATGAATTTGGACAAATATAACTGCTCAAAATCTTTTTTTTTCTCTTCAAATCTACTTGTTGATATCGTACCGATATGCAACAATCTAGGCGGCCAGGTGTCACGTCCTGTGACGCATTCTATATACATATAAATAAACATAAATTTCCTTAATTTTGTAATCGATTTCACAATTCAAATCAGTACAACATATGTATTGTCACGTCCTACGACGCATTCTTGGAACTCCTATTTCATCAACCAAATTCTTTAAACTTCCATTGCACCATCCAAATTCATCGTTCCGCAAATTCTGAGTGAGCAACTCAGCCGGGTCGTCGTACGGCGAGAACGCTGACGATCCGAATGAGGTGGTTCACCCGGATTGCCAAATCAAATGTCGACCTCATTTATCAATATAAAATAACGCGACCGGGCCCGCCCGTACACAGTCAATTTTACCAATAGTTCTCGTAAGAAGTTCTCGTAGGCGCAGTTCGAAATTCAAGTACAAGTACCAAAATCCGCGAATATAATCCGCGAAGTACCGTTCAGAGTTCGATACTCTAGAATCTACACGACTCTGCTACGAAGCCCAGTACTTCGACAGAGCAAGATTCCGGTAATATCGATAAATTAACTAAGTCTAGCGTTTATGACTCTGCTACGAAGCTCAGGGCTTCGACAGAGCAAGATTCTGTAAGACTCGATTGTAACCGTGCGCGAATCAAGAACTGTACCAGTTACGAATAAACATTCATTGTGATCGAAAGTGCGTGATCTTCACTCGAACATCTACCCTACCGCTCCAACACTTGGACGACACACACACCACAGGTTCAGTCCATAGATAGGTTCTACCCAACCCAGCGAAAGGTAAGTGAGAACCTCTATCTACCTGACAACGTAGATCACATTTCATAAAGTACGCCGAGGACTCAGTGAGAGAGAGAACTCCGCGACTTTACACTACCAAAAAGGTCTCTTAACATTTTGCCATAGCTCGCTTCGTTTCCGAGATATATGCAGATTTATCTCAAGGGAAGGGGCCTGACGGACATATTTCGGGATAATTCTTCTTCTTGTTGTTCTTCTTCTGCACAGCTAAACTGGAAGTGGCATTTCCAGCTCGCAATAGTGCAGAGTTATCTGAAAGAAAGGGGCCACGGTGTTTCTGTATCTCTATTATGTTGGTGCGGCTTCGGAACTTTTAAATATCTTGATATATCTCGAGAACTACGCATCTGATCAAATAATATAATAGAACATAAAAAGTAGGAAACTTAATTCTCTACAAATTAGGTCTCTTAACATTTTGCCATAGCTCGCTTCGTTTCCGAGATATTTGCAGATTTATCTCAAGGGAAGGGGCCTGACGGACATATTTCGAGATATTTCTTCTTCTTGTTGGTCTTCTTCTGCACAGCTAAGCTGGAAGTGGCATTTGCAGCTCGCAATAGTGCAGAGTTATCTCAAAGAAAGGGGCCACGGTGTTTCTGTATCTCTATTATGTTGGTGCGGCTTCGGAACTTTTAAATATCTTGATATATCTCGAGAACTACGCATCTGATCAAAAAATATCATAGAACATAAAAAGTAGGAAACTTCATTCTCTACAAAAAAGGTCTCTTAACATTTTGCCATAGCTCGCTTCGTTTCCGAGATATTTGCAGATTTATCTCAAGGGAAGGGGCCTGACGGACATATTTCGAGATATTTCTTCTTCTTGTTGTTCTTCTTCTGCACAGCTAAGCTGGAAGTGGCATTTGCAGCTCGCAATAGTGCAGAGTTATCTCAAAGAAAGGGGCCACGGTGTTTCTGTATCTCTATTATGTTGGTGCGGCTTCGGAACTTTTAAATATCTTGATATATCTCGAGAACTACGCATCTGATCAAAAAATATCATAGAACATAAAAAGTAGGAAACTTCATTCTCTACCAAAAAGGTCTCTTAACATTTTGCCATAGCTCGCTTCGTTTCCGATATATATGCAGATCTATCTCAAGGGAAGGGGCCTGACGGACATACTTCGGGATACTTCTTCTTCTTGTTGTTCTTCTTCTGCACAGCTAAACAGGAAGTGGCATTTCCAGCTCGCAATAGTGCAGAGTTATCTGAAAGAAAGGGGCCACGGTGTTTCTGTATCTCTATTATGTTGGTGCGGCTTCGGAACTTTTAAATATCTTGATATATCTCGAGAACTACGCATCTGATCAAATAATATCATAGAACATAAAAAGTAGGAAACTTAATTCTCTACAAATAAGGTCTCTTAACATTTTGCCATAGCTCGCTTCGTTTCCGAGATATTTGCAGATTTATCTCAAGGGAAGGGGCCTGACGGACATATTTCGAGATATTTCTTCTTCTTGTTGGTCTTCTTCTGCACAGCTAAGCTGGAAGTGGCATTTGCAGCTCGCAATGGTGCAGAGTTATCTCAAAGAAAGGGGCCACGGTGTTTCTGTATCTCTATTATGTTGGTGCGGCTTCGGATCTTTTAAATATCTCGATATATCTCGAAAACTACGCTTCTGATCAAAAAATATCATAGAACCTAAATTGTGGGAAATATAATTCTCTACAAAAAAGGTCTCTTAACATTTTGCCGTAGCTCGCTTCGTTTCCGAGATATTTGCAGATTTATCTCAAGGGAAGGGGCCTGACGGACATATTTCCAGATATTTCTTCTTCTTGTTGTTCTTCTTCTGCACAGCTAAGCTGAAAGTGGCATTTGCAGCTCGCAATAGTGCAGAGTTATCTCAAAGAAAGGGGCCACGGTGTTTCTGTATCTCTATTATGTTGGTGCGGCTTCGGAACTTTTAAATATCTTGATATATCTCGAGAACTGCGCATCCGATCAAAAAATATCATAGAACATAAAAAGTAGGAAACTTAATTCTCTACAAAAAAGGTCTCTTAACATTTTGCCATAGCTCGCTTCGTTTCCGAGATATTTGCAGATTTATCTAGAGGGAAGGGGCCTGACGGACATATTTCGAGATATTTCTTCTTCTTGTTGTTCTTCTTCTGCACAGCTAAGCTGGAAGCGGCATTTGCGGCTCGCACTAGTGCAGAGTTATCTCAAAGAAAGGGGCCACGGTGTTTCTGTATCTCTATTATGTTGGTGCAGCTTCGGATCTATTAAATATCTCGATATATCTCGAAAACTACGCTTCTGATCAAAAAATATCATAGAACATAAATTGTAGGAAACATAATTCTCTACAAAAAAGGTCTCTTAACATTTTGCCATAGCTCGTTTCGTTTCCGAGATATTTGCAGATATATCTCAAGGGAAGGGGCCTGACGGACATATTTCGAGATATTTCCTCTTCTTGTTGTTCTTCTTCTGCACAGCTAAACTGGAAGTGGCATTTCCAGCTCGCAATAGCGCAGAGTTATCTCAAAGAAAGGGGCCACGGTGTTTCTGTATCTCTATTATGTTGGTGCGGCTTCGGAACTTTTAAATATCTTGATATATCTCGAGAACTACGCATCTGATCAAAAAATATCATAGAACATAAAAAGTAGGAAACTTCATTCTCTACCAAAAAGGTCTCTTAACATTTTGCCATAGCTCGCTTCGTTTCCGAGATATATGCAGATTCATCTCAAGGAAAGGGGCCTGACGGACATATTTCGGGATATTTCTTCTTCTTGTTGTTCTTCTTCTGCACAGCTAAGCTGGAAGTGGCATTTGCAGCTCGCAATAGTGCAGAGTTATCTCAAAGAAAGGGGCCACGGTGTTTCTGTATCTCTATTATGTTGGTGCGGCTTCGGAACTTTTAAATATCTTGATATATCTCGAGAACTACGCATCTGATCAAAAAATATCATAGAACATAAAAAGTAGGAAACTTCATTCTCTACCAAAAAGGTCTCTTAACATTTTGCCATAGCTCGCTTCGTTTCCGAGATATATGCAGATTTATCTCAAGGGAAGGGGCCTGACGGACATATTTCGGGATAATTCTTCTTCTTGTTGTTCTTCTTCTGCACAGCTAAACTGGAAGTGGCATTTCCAGCTCGCAATAGTGCAGAGTTATCTGAAAGAAAGGGGCCACGGTGTTTCTGTATCTCTATTATGTTGGTGCGGCTTCGGAACTTTTAAATATCTTGATATATCTCGAGAACTACGCATCTGATCAAATAATATCATAGAACATAAAAAGTAGGAAACTTAATTCTCTACAAATAAGGTCTCTTAACATTTTGCCATAGCTCGCTTCGTTTCCGAGATATTTGCAGATTTATCTCAAGGGAAGGGGCCTGACGGACATATTTCGAGATATTTCTTCTTCTTGTTGGTCTTCTTCTGCACAGCTAAGCTGGAAGTGGCATTTGCAGCTCGCAATAGTGCAGAGTTATCTCAAAGAAAGGGGCCACGGTGTTTCTGTATCTCTATTATGTTGGTGCGGCTTCGGAACTTTTAAATATCTTGATATATCTCGAGAACTACGCATCTGATCAAAAAATATCATAGAACATAAAAAGTAGGAAACTTCATTCTCTACAAAAAAGGTCTCTTAACATTTTGCCATAGCTCGCTTCGTTTCCGAGATATTTGCAGATTTATCTCAAGGGAAGGGGCCTGACGGACATATTTCGAGATATTTCTTCTTCTTGTTGTTCTTCTTCTGCACAGCTAAGCTGGAAGTGGCATTTGCAGCTCGCAATAGTGCAGAGTTATCTCAAAGAAAGGGGCCACGGTGTTTCTGTATCTCTATTATGTTGGTGCGGCTTCGGAACTTTTAAATATCTTGATATATCTCGAGAACTACGCATCTGATCAAAAAATATCATAGAACATAAAAAGTAGGAAACTTCATTCTCTACCAAAAAGGTCTCTTAACATTTTGCCATAGCTCGCTTCGTTTCCGATATATATGGAGATCTATCTCAAGGGAAGGGGCCTGACGGACATATTTCGGGATACTTCTTCTTCTTGTTGTTCTTCTTCTGCACAGCTAAACAGGAAGTGGCATTTCCAGCTCGCAATAGTGCAGAGTTATCTGAAAGAAAGGGGCCACGGTGTTTCTGTATCTCTATTATGTTGGTGCGGCTTCGGAACTTTTAAATATCTTGATATATCTCGAGAACTACGCATCTGATCAAACAATATCATAGAACATAAAAAGTAGGAAACTTAATTCTCTACAAATAAGGTCTCTTAACATTTTGCCATAGCTCGCTTCGTTTCCGAGATATTTGCAGATTTATCTCAAGGGAAGGGGCCTGACGGACATATTTCGAGATATTTCTTCTTCTTGTTGGTCTTCTTCTGCACAGCTAAGCTGGAAGTGGCATTTGCAGCTCGCAATGGTGCAGAGTTATCTCAAAGAAAGGGGCCACGGTGTTTCTGTATCTCTATTATGTTGGTGCGGCTTCGGATCTTTTAAATATCTCGATATATCTCGAAAACTACGCTTCTGATCAAAAAATATCATAGAACCTAAATTGTGGGAAATATAATTCTCTACAAAAAAGGTCTCTTAACATTTTGCCGTAGCTCGCTTCGTTTCCGAGATATTTGCAGATTTATCTCAAGGGAAGGGGCCTGACGGACATATTTCCAGATATTTCTTCTTCTTGTTGTTCTTCTTCTGCACAGCTAAGCTGAAAGTGGCATTTGCAGCTCGCAATAGTGCAGAGTTATCTCAAAGAAAGGGGCCACGGTGTTTCTGTATCTCTATTATGTTGGTGCGGCTTCGGAACTTTTAAATATCTTGATATATCTCGAGAACTACGCATCCGATCAAAAAATATCATAGAACATAAAAAGTAGGAAACTTAATTCTCTACAAAAAAGGTCTCTTAACATTTTGCCATAGCTCGCTTCCTTTCCGAGATATTTGCAGATTTATCTAGAGGGAAGGGGCCTGACGGACATATTTCGAGATATTTCTTCTTCTTGTTGTTCTTCTTCTGCACAGCTAAGCTGGAAGCGGCATTTGCGGCTCGCACTAGTGCAGAGTTATCTCAAAGAAAGGGGCCACGGTGTTTCTGTATCTCTATTATGTTGGTGCAGCTTCGGATCTATTAAATATCTCGATATATCTCGAAAACTACGCTTCTGATCAAAAAATATCATAGAACATAAATTGTAGGAAACATAATTCTCTACAAAAAAGGTCTCTTAACATTTTGCCATAGCTCGTTTCGTTTCCGAGATATTTGCAGATATATCTCAAGGGAAGGGGCCTGACGGACATATTTCGAGATATTTCCTCTTCTTGTTGTTCTTCTTCTGCACAGCTAAACTGGAAGTGGCATTTCCAGCTCGCAATAGCGCAGAGTTATCTCAAAGAAAGGGGCCACGGTGTTTCTGTATCTCTATTATGTTGGTGCGGCTTCGGAACTTTTAAATATCTTGATATATCTCGAGAACTACGCATCTGATCAAAAAATATCATAGAACATAAAAAGTAGGAAACTTCATTCTCTACCAAAAAGGTCTCTTAACATTTTGCCATAGCTCGCTTCGTTTCCGAGATATATGCAGATTCATCTCAAGGGAAGGGGCCTGACGGACATATTTCGGGATATTTCTTCTTCTTGTTGTTCTTCTTCTGCACAGCTAAGCTGGAAGTGGCATTTGCAGCTCGCAATAGTGCAGAGTTATCTCAAAGAAAGGGGCCACGGTGTTTCTGTATCTCTATTATGTTGGTGCGGCTTCGGAACTTTTAAATATCTTGATATATCTCGAGAACTACGCATCTGATCAAAAAATATCATAGAACATAAAAAGTAGGAAACTTCATTCTCTACCAAAAAGGTCTCTTAACATTTTGCCATAGCTCGCTTCGTTTCCGAGATATATGCAGATTTATCTCAAGGGAAGGGGCCTGACGGACATATTTCGGGATAATTCTTCTTCTTGTTGTTCTTCTTCTGCACAGCTAAACTGGAAGTGGCATTTCCAGCTCGCAATAGTGCAGAGTTATCTGAAAGAAAGGGGCCACGGTGTTTCTGTATCTCTATTATGTTGGTGCGGCTTCGGAACTTTTAAATATCTTGATATATCTCGAGAACTACGCATCTGATCAAATAATATCATAGAACATAAAAAGTAGGAAACTTAATTCTCTACAAATAAGGTCTCTTAACATTTTGCCATAGCTCGCTTCGTTTCCGAGATATTTGCAGATTTATCTCAAGGGAAGGGGCCTGACGGACATATTTCGAGATATTTCTTCTTCTTGTTGGTCTTCTTCTGCACAGCTAAGCTGGAAGTGGCATTTGCAGCTCGCAATAGTGCAGAGTTATCTCAAAGAAAGGGGCCACGGTGTTTCTGTATCTCTATTATGTTGGTGCGGCTTCGGAACTTTTAAATATCTTGATATATCTCGAGAACTACGCATCTGATCAAAAAATATCATAGAACATAAAAAGTAGGAAACTTCATTCTCTACAAAAAAGGTCTCTTAACATTTTGCCATAGCTCGCTTCGTTTCCGAGATATTTGCAGATTTATCTCAAGGGAAGGGGCCTGACGGACATATTTCGAGATATTTCTTCTTCTTGTTGTTCTTCTTCTGCACAGCTAAGCTGGAAGTGGCATTTGCAGCTCGCAATAGTGCAGAGTTATCTCAAAGAAAGGGGCCACGGTGTTTCTGTATCTCTATTATGTTGGTGCGGCTTCGGAACTTTTAAATATCTTGATATATCTCGAGAACTACGCATCTGATCAAAAAATATCATAGAACATAAAAAGTAGGAAACTTCATTCTCTACCAAAAAGGTCTCTTAACATTTTGCCATAGCTCGCTTCGTTTCCGATATATATGGAGATCTATCTCAAGGGAAGGGGCCTGACGGACATATTTCGGGATACTTCTTCTTCTTGTTGTTCTTCTTCTGCACAGCTAAACAGGAAGTGGCATTTCCAGCTCGCAATAGTGCAGAGTTATCTGAAAGAAAGGGGCCACGGTGTTTCTGTATCTCTATTATGTTGGTGCGGCTTCGGAACTTTTAAATATCTTGATATATCTCGAGAACTACGCATCTGATCAAATAATATCATAGAACATAAAAAGTAGGAAACTTAATTCTCTACAAATAAGGTCTCTTAACATTTTGCCATAGCTCGCTTCGTTTCCGAGATATTTGCAGATTTATCTCAAGGGAAGGGGCCTGACGGACATATTTCGAGATATTTCTTCTTCTTGTTGGTCTTCTTCTGCACAGCTAAGCTGGAAGTGGCATTTGCAGCTCGCAATGGTGCAGAGTTATCTCAAAGAAAGGGGCCACGGTGTTTCTGTATCTCTATTATGTTGGTGCGGCTTCGGAACTTTTAAATATCTTGATATATCTCGAGAACTACGCATCTGATCAAATAATATAATAGAACATAAAAAGTAGGAAACTTAATTCTCTACAAATTAGGTCTCTTAACATTTTGCCATAGCTCGCTTCGTTTCCGAGATATTTGCAGATTTATCTCAAGGGAAGGGGCCTGACGGACATATTTCGAGATATTTCTTCTTCTTGTTGGTCTTCTTCTGCACAGCTAAGCTGGAAGTGGCATTTGCAGCTCGCAATAGTGCAGAGTTATCTCAAAGAAAGGGGCCACGGTGTTTCTGTATCTCTATTATGTTGGTGCGGCTTCGGAACTTTTAAATATCTTGATATATCTCGAGAACTACGCATCTGATCAAAAAATATCATAGAACATAAAAAGTAGGAAACTTCATTCTCTACAAAAAAGGTCTCTTAACATTTTGCCATAGCTCGCTTCGTTTCCGAGATATTTGCAGATTTATCTCAAGGGAAGGGGCCTGACGGACATATTTCGAGATATTTCTTCTTCTTGTTGTTCTTCTTCTGCACAGCTAAGCTGGAAGTGGCATTTGCAGCTCGCAATAGTGCAGAGTTATCTCAAAGAAAGGGGCCACGGTGTTTCTGTATCTCTATTATGTTGGTGCGGCTTCGGAACTTTTAAATATCTTGATATATCTCGAGAACTACGCATCTGATCAAAAAATATCATAGAACATAAAAAGTAGGAAACTTCATTCTCTACCAAAAAGGTCTCTTAACATTTTGCCATAGCTCGCTTCGTTTCCGATATATATGCAGATCTATCTCAAGGGAAGGGGCCTGACGGACATACTTCGGGATACTTCTTCTTCTTGTTGTTCTTCTTCTGCACAGCTAAACAGGAAGTGGCATTTCCAGCTCGCAATAGTGCAGAGTTATCTGAAAGAAAGGGGCCACGGTGTTTCTGTATCTCTATTATGTTGGTGCGGCTTCGGAACTTTTAAATATCTTGATATATCTCGAGAACTACGCATCTGATCAAATAATATCATAGAACATAAAAAGTAGGAAACTTAATTCTCTACAAATAAGGTCTCTTAACATTTTGCCATAGCTCGCTTCGTTTCCGAGATATTTGCAGATTTATCTCAAGGGAAGGGGCCTGACGGACATATTTCGAGATATTTCTTCTTCTTGTTGGTCTTCTTCTGCACAGCTAAGCTGGAAGTGGCATTTGCAGCTCGCAATGGTGCAGAGTTATCTCAAAGAAAGGGGCCACGGTGTTTCTGTATCTCTATTATGTTGGTGCGGCTTCGGATCTTTTAAATATCTCGATATATCTCGAAAACTACGCTTCGGATCAAAAAATATCATAGAACCTAAATTGTGGGAAATATAATTCTCTACAAAAAAGGTCTCTTAACATTTTGCCGTAGCTCGCTTCGTTTCCGAGATATTTGCAGATTTATCTCAAGGGAAGGGGCCTGACGGACATATTTCCAGATATTTCTTCTTCTTGTTGTTCTTCTTCTGCACAGCTAAGCTGGAAGCGGCATTTGCGGCTCGCACTAGTGCAGAGTTATCTCAAAGAAAGGGGCCACGGTGTTTCTGTATCTCTATTATGTTGGTGCAGCTTCGGATCTATTAAATATCTCGATATATCTCGAAAACTACGCTTCTGATCAAAAAATATCATAGAACATAAATTGTAGGAAACATAATTCTCTACAAAAAAGGTCTCTTAACATTTTGCCATAGCTCGTTTCGTTTCCGAGATATTTGCAGATATATCTCAAGGGAAGGGGCCTGACGGACATATTTCGAGATATTTCCTCTTCTTGTTGTTCTTCTTCTGCACAGCTAAACTGGAAGTGGCATTTCCAGCTCGCAATAGCGCAGAGTTATCTCAAAGAAAGGGGCCACGGTGTTTCTGTATCTCTATTATGTTGGTGCGGCTTCGGAACTTTTAAATATCTTGATATATCTCGAGAACTACGCATCTGATCAAAAAATATCATAGAACATAAAAAGTAGGAAACTTCATTCTCTACCAAAAAGGTCTCTTAACATTTTGCCATAGCTCGCTTCGTTTCCGAGATATATGCAGATTCATCTCAAGGGAAGGGGCCTGACGGACATATTTCGGGATATTTCTTCTTCTTGTTGTTCTTCTTCTGCACAGCTAAGCTGGAAGTGGCATTTGCAGCTCGCAATAGTGCAGACTTATCTCAAAGAAAGGGGCCACGGTGTTTCTGTATCTCTATTATGTTGGTGCGGCTTCGGAACTTTTAAATATCTTGATATATCTCGAGAACTACGCATCTGATCAAAAAATATCATAGAACATAAAAAGTAGGAAACTTCATTCTCTACCAAAAAGGTCTCTTAACATTTTGCCATAGCTCGCTTCGTTTCCGAGATATATGCAGATTTATCTCAAGGGAAGGGGCCTGACGGACATATTTCGGGATAATTCTTCTTCTTGTTGTTCTTCTTCTGCACAGCTAAACTGGAAGTGGCATTTCCAGCTCGCAATAGTGCAGAGTTATCTGAAAGAAAGGGGCCACGGTGTTTCTGTATCTCTATTATGTTGGTGCGGCTTCGGAACTTTTAAATATCTTGATATATCTCGAGAACTACGCATCTGATCAAATAATATCATAGAACATAAAAAGTAGGAAACTTAATTCTCTACAAATAAGGTCTCTTAACATTTTGCCATAGCTCGCTTCGTTTCCGAGATATTTGCAGATTTATCTCAAGGGAAGGGGCCTGACGGACATATTTCGAGATATTTCTTCTTCTTGTTGGTCTTCTTCTGCACAGCTAAGCTGGAAGTGGCATTTGCAGCTCGCAATAGTGCAGAGTTATCTCAAAGAAAGGGGCTACGGTGTTTCTGTATCTCTATTATGTTGGTGCGGCTTCGGAACTTTTAAATATCTTGATATATCTCGAGAACTACGCATCTGATCAAAAAATATCATAGAACATAAAAAGTAGGAAACTTCATTCTCTACAAAAAAGGTCTCTTAACATTTTGCCATAGCTCGCTTCGTTCCCGAGATATTTGCAGATTTATCTCAAGGGAAGGGGCCTGACGGACATATTTCGAGATATTTCTTCTTCTTGTTGTTCTTCTTCTGCACAGCTAAGCTGGAAGTGGCATTTGCAGCTCGCAATAGTGCAGAGTTATCTCAAAGAAAGGGGCCACGGTGTTTCTGTATCTCTATTATGTTGGTGCGGCTTCGGAACTTTTAAATATCTTGATATATCTCGAGAACTACGCATCTGATCAAAAAATATCATAGAACATAAAAAGTAGGAAACTTCATTCTCTACCAAAAAGGTCTCTTAACATTTTGCCATAGCTCGCTTCGTTTCCGATATATATGGAGATCTATCTCAAGGGAAGGGGCCTGACGGACATATTTCGGGATACTTCTTCTTCTTGTTGTTCTTCTTCTGCACAGCTAAACAGGAAGTGGCATTTCCAGGTCGCAATAGTGCAGAGTTATCTGAAAGAAAGGGGCCACGGTGTTTCTGTATCTCTATTATGTTGGTGCGGCTTCGGAACTTTTAAATATCTTGATATATCTCGAGAACTACGCATCTGATCAAATAATATCATAGAACATAAAAAGTAGGAAACTTAATTCTCTACAAATAAGGTCTCTTAACATTTTGCCATAGCTCGCTTCGTTTCCGAGATATTTGCAGATTTATCTCAAGGGAAGGGGCCTGACGGACATATTTCGAGATATTTCTTCTTCTTGTTGGTCTTCTTCTGCACAGCTAAGCTGGAAGTGGCATTTGCAGCTCGCAATGGTGCAGAGTTATCTCAAAGAAAGGGGCCACGGTGTTTCTGTATCTCTATTATGTTGGTGCGGCTTCGGATCTTTTAAATATCTCGATATATCTCGAAAACTACGCTTCTGATCAAAAAATATCATAGAACCTAAATTGTGGAAAATATAATTCTCTACAAAAAAGGTCTCTTAACATTTTGCCGTAGCTCGCTTCGTTTCCGAGATATTTGCAGATTTATCTCAAGGGAAGGGGCCTGACGGACATATTTCCAGATATTTCTTCTTCTTGTTGTTCTTCTTCTGCACAGCTAAGCTGAAAGTGGCATTTGCAGCTCGCAATAGTGCAGAGTTATCTCAAAGAAAGGGGCCACGGTGTTTCTGTATCTCTATTATGTTGGTGCGGCTTCGGAACTTTTAAATATCTTGATATATCTCGAGAACTACGCATCCGATCAAAAAATATCATAGAACATAAAAAGTAGGAAACTTAATTCTCTACAAAAAAGGTCTCTTAACATTTTGCCATAGCTCGCTTCGTTTCCGAGATATTTGCAGATTTATCTAGAGGGAAGGGGCCTGACGGACATATTTCGAGATATTTCTTCTTCTTGTTGTTCTTCTTCTGCACAGCTAAGCTGGAAGCGGCATTTGCGGCTCGCACTAGTGCAGAGTTATCTCAAAGAAAGGGGCCACGGTGTTTCTGTATCTCTATTATGTTGGTGCAGCTTCGGATCTTTTAAATATCTCGATATATCTCGAAAACTACGCTTCTGATCAAAAAATATCATAGAACATAAATTGTAGGAAACATAATTCTCTACAAAAAAGGTCTCTTAACATTTTGCCATAGCTCGTTTCGTTTCCGAGATATTTGCAGATATATCTCAAGGGAAGGGGCCTGACGGACATATTTCGAGATATTTCCTCTTCTTGTTGTTCTTCTTCTGCACAGCTAAACTGGAAGTGGCATTTCCAGCTCGCAATAGCGCAGAGTTATCTCAAAGAAAGGGGCCACGGTGTTTCTGTATCTCTATTATGTTGGTGCGGCTTCGGAACTTTTAAATATCTTGATATATCTCGAGAACTACGCATCTGATCAAAAAATATCATAGAACATAAAAAGTAGGAAACTTCATTCTCTACCAAAAAGGTCTCTTAACATTTTGCCATAGCTCGCTTCGTTTCCGAGATATATGCAGATTCATCTCAAGGAAAGGGGCCTGACGGACATATTTCGGGATATTTCTTCTTCTTGTTGTTCTTCTTCTGCACAGCTAAGCTGGAAGTGGCATTTGCAGCTCGCAATAGTGCAGAGTTATCTCAAAGAAAGGGGCCACGGTGTTTCTGTATCTCTATTATGTTGGTGCGGCTTCGGAACTTTTAAATATCTTGATATATCTCGAGAACTACGCATCTGATCAAAAAATATCATAGAACATAAAAAGTAGGAAACTTCATTCTCTACCAAAAAGGTCTCTTAACATTTTGCCATAGCTCGCTTCGTTTCCGAGATATATGCAGATTTATCTCAAGGGAAGGGGCCTGACGGACATATTTCGGGATAATTCTTCTTCTTGTTGTTCTTCTTCTGCACAGCTAAACTGGAAGTGGCATTTCCAGCTCGCAATAGTGCAGAGTTATCTGAAAGAAAGGGGCCACGGTGTTTCTGTATCTCTATTATGTTGGTGCGGCTTCGGAACTTTTAAATATCTTGATATATCTCGAGAACTACGCATCTGATCAAATAATATCATAGAACATAAAAAGTAGGAAACTTAATTCTCTACAAATAAGGTCTCTTAACATTTTGCCATAGCTCGCTTCGTTTCCGAGATATTTGCAGATTTATCTCAAGGGAAGGGGCCTGACGGACATATTTCGAGATATTTCTTCTTCTTGTTGGTCTTCTTCTGCACAGCTAAGCTGGAAGTGGCATTTGCAGCTCGCAATAGTGCAGAGTTATCTCAAAGAAAGGGGCCACGGTGTTTCTGTATCTCTATTATGTTGGTGCGGCTTCGGAACTTTTAAATATCTTGATATATCTCGAGAACTACGCATCTGATCAAAAAATATCATAGAACATAAAAAGTAGGAAACTTCATTCTCTACAAAAAAGGTCTCTTAACATTTTGCCATAGCTCGCTTCGTTTCCGAGATATTTGCAGATTTATCTCAAGGGAAGGGGCCTGACGGACATATTTCGAGATATTTCTTCTTCTTGTTGTTCTTCTTCTGCACAGCTAAGCTGGAAGTGGCATTTGCAGCTCGCAATAGTGCAGAGTTATCTCAAAGAAAGGGGCCACGGTGTTTCTGTATCTCTATTATGTTGGTGCGGCTTCGGAACTTTTAAATATCTTGATATATCTCGAGAACTACGCATCTGATCAAAAAATATCATAGAACATAAAAAGTAGGAAACTTCATTCTCTACCAAAAAGGTCTCTTAACATTTTGCCATAGCTCGCTTCGTTTCCGAGATATTTGCAGATTTATCTCAAGGGAAGGGGCCTGACGGACATATTTCGGGATACTTCTTCTTCTTGTTGTTCTTCTTCTGCACAGCTAAGCTGGAAGTGGCATTTGCAGCTCGCAATGGTGCAGAGTTATCTCAAAGAAAGGGGCCACGGTGTTTCTGTATCTCTATTATGTTGGTGCGGCTTCGGATCTTTTAAATATCTCGATATATCTCGAAAACTACGCTTCTGATCAAAAAATATCATAGAACCTAAATTGTGGGAAATATAATTCTCTACAAAAAAGGTCTCTTAACATTTTGCCGTAGCTCGCTTCGTTTCCGAGATATTTGCAGATTTATCTCAAGGGAAGGGGCCTGACGGACATATTTCCAGATATTTCTTCTTCTTGTTGTTCTTCTTCTGCACAGCTAAGCTGAAAGTGGCATTTCCAGCTCGCAATAGTGCAGAGTTATCTCAAAGAAAGGGGCCACGGTGTTTCTGTATCTCTATTATGTTGGTGCGGCTTCGGAACTTTTAAATATCTTGATATATCTCGAGAACTACGCATCCGATCAAAAAATATCATAGAACATAAAAAGTAGGAAACTTAATTCTCTACAAAAAAGGTCTCTTAACATTTTGCCATAGCTCGCTTCGTTTCCGAGATATTTGCAGATTTATCTAGAGGGAAGGGGCCTGACGGACATATTTCGAGATATTTCTTCTTCTTGTTGTTCTTCTTCTGCACAGCTAAGCTGGAAGCGGCATTTGCGGCTCGCACTAGTGCAGAGTTATCTCAAAGAAAGGGGCCACGGTGTTTCTGTATCTCTATTATGTTGGTGCAGCTTCGGATCTTTTAAATATCTCGATATATCTCGAAAACTACGCTTCTGATCAAAAAATATCATAGAACATAAATTGTAGGAAACATAATTCTCTACAAAAAAGGTCTCTTAACATTTTGCCATAGCTCGTTTCGTTTCCGAGATATTTGCAGATATATCTCAAGGGAAGGGGCCTGACGGACATATTTCGAGATATTTCCTCTTCTTGTTGTTCTTCTTCTGCACAGCTAAACTGGAAGTGGCATTTCCAGCTCGCAATAGCGCAGAGTTATCTCAAAGAAAGGGGCCACGGTGTTTCTGTATCTCTATTATGTTGGTGCGGCTTCGGAACTTTTAAATATCTTGATATATCTCGAGAACTACGCATCTGATCAAAAAATATCATAGAACATAAAAAGTAGGAAACTTCATTCTCTACCAAAAAGGTCTCTTAACATTTTGCCATAGCTCGCTTCGTTTCCGAGATATATGCAGATTCATCTCAAGGGAAGGGGCCTGACGGACATATTTCGGGATATTTCTTCTTCTTGTTGTTCTTCTTCTGCACAGCTAAGCTGGAAGTGGCATTTGCAGCTCGCAATAGTGCAGAGTTATCTCAAAGAAAGGGGCCACGGTGTTTCTGTATCTCTATTATGTTGGTGCGGCTTCGGAACTTTTAAATATCTTGATATATCTCGAGAACTACGCATCTGATCAAAAAATATCATAGAACATAAAAAGTAGGAAACTTCATTCTCTACCAAAAAGGTCTCTTAACATTTTGCCATAGCTCGCTTCGTTTCCGAGATATATGCAGATTTATCTCAAGGGAAGGGGCCTGACGGACATATTTCGGGATATTTCTTCTTCTTGTTGTTCTTCTTCTGCACAGCTAAACAGGAAGTGGCATTTCCAGCTCGCAATAGTGCAGAGTTATCTGAAAGAAAGGGGCCACGGTGTTTCTGTATCTCTATTATGTTGGTGCGGCTTTGGAACTTTTAAATATCTTGATATATCTCGAGAACTACGCATCTGATCAAATAATATCATAGAACATAAAAAGTAGGAAACTTAATTCTCTACAAATAAGGTCTCTTAACATTTTGCCATAGCTCGCTTCGTTTCCGAGATATTTGCAGATTTATCTCAAGGGAAGGGGCCTGACGGACATATTTCGAGATATTTCTTCTTCTTGTTGGTCTTCTTCTGCACAGCTAAGCTGGAAGTGGCATTTGCAGCTCGCAATGGTGCAGAGTTATCTCAAAGAAAGGGGCCACGGTGTTTCTGTATCTCTATTATGTTGGTGCGGCTTCGGATCTTTTAAATATCTCGATATATCTCGAAAACTACGCTTCTGATCAAAAAATATCATAGAACCTAAATTGTGGGAAATATAATCCTCTACAAAAAAGGTCTCTTAACATTTTGCCGTAGCTCGCTTCGTTTCCGAGATATTTGCAGATTTATCTCAAGGGAAGGGGCCTGACGGACATATTTCCAGATATTTCTTCTTCTTGTTGTTCTTCTTCTGCACAGCTAAGCTGGAAGTGGCATTTGCAGCTCGCAATAGTGCAGAGTTATCTGAAAGAAAGGGGCCACGGTGTTTCTGTATCTCTATTATGTTGGTGCGGCTTCGGAACTTTTAAATATCTTGATATATCTCGAGAACTACGCATCTGATCAAAAAATATCATAGAACATAAAAAGTAGGAAACTTCATTCTCTACCAAAAAGGTCTCTTAACATTTTGCCATAGCTCGCTTCGTTTCCGAGATATATGCAGATCTATCTCAAGGGAAGGGGCCTGACGGACATATTTCGGGATATTTCTTCTTCTTGTTGTTCTTCTTCTGCACAGCTAAACAGGAAGTGGCATTTCCAGCTCGCAATAGTGCAGAGTTATCTGAAAGAAAGGGGCCACGGTGTTTCTGTATCTCTATTATGTTGGTGCGGCTTCGGAACTTTTAAATATCTCGATATATCTCGAAAACTACGCTTCTGATAAAAAAATATCATAGAACCTAAATTGTGGGAAATATAATTCTCTACAAAAAAGGTCTCTTAACATTTTGCCGTAGCTCGCTTCGTTTCCGAGATATTTGCAGATTTATCTCAAGGGAAGGGGCCTGACGGACATATTTCCAGATATTTCTTCTTCTTGTTGTTCTTCTTCTGCACAGCTAAGCTGGAAGTGGCATTTGCAGCTCGCAATAGTGCAGAGTTATCTCAAAGAAAGGGGCCACGGTGTTTCTGTATCTCTATTATGTTGGTGCGGCTTCGGAACTTTTAAATATCTTGATATATCTCGAGAACTACGCATCTGATCAAAAAATATCATAGAACATAAAAAGTAGGAAACTTCATTCTCTACCAAAAAGGTCTCTTAACATTTTGCCATAGCTCGCTTCGTTTCCGAGATATATGCAGATTCATCTCAAGGGAAGGGGCCTGACGGACATATTTCGGGATATTTCTTCTTCTTGTTGTTCTTCTTCTGCACAGCTAAGCTGGAAGTGGCATTTGCAGCTCGCAATGGTGCAGAGTTATCTCAAAGAAAGGGGCCACGGTGTTTCTGTATCTCTATTATGTTGGTGCGGCTTCGGATCTTTTAAATATCTCGATATATCTCGAAAACTACGCTTCTGATCAAAAAATATCATAGAACCTAAATTGTGGGAAATATAATTCTCTACAAAAAAGGTCTCTTAACATTTTGCCGTAGCTCGCTTCGTTTCCGAGATATTTGCAGATTTATCTCAAGGGAAGGGGCCTGACGGACATATTTCCAGATATTTCTTCTTCTTGTTGTTCTTCTTCTGCACAGCTAAGCTGGAAGTGGCATTTGCAGCTCGCAATAGTGCAGAGTTATCTGAAAGAAAGGGGCCACGGTGTTTCTGTATCTCTATTATGTTGGTGCGGCTTCGGAACTTTTAAATATCTTGATATATCTCGAGAACTACGCATCTGATCAAAAAATATCATAGAACATAAAAAGTAGGAAACTTCATTCTCCACCAAAAAGGTCTCTTAACATTTTGCCATAGCTCGCTTCGTTTCCGAGATATATGCAGATCTATCTCAAGGGAAGGGGCCTGACGGACATATTTCGGGATATTTCTTCTTCTTGTTGTTCTTCTTCTGCACAGCTAAACAGGAAGTGGCATTTCCAGCTCGCAATAGTGCAGAGTTATCTGAAAGAAAGGGGCCACGGTGTTTCTGTATCTCTATTATGTTGGTGCGGCTTCGGAACTTTTAAATATCTCGATATATCTCGAAAACTACGCTTCTGATAAAAAAATATCATAGAACCTAAATTGTGGGAAATATAATTCTCTACAAAAAAGGTCTCTTAACATTTTGCCGTAGCTCGCTTCGTTTCCGAGATATTTGCAGATTTATCTCAAGGGAAGGGGCCTGACGGACATATTTCCAGATATTTCTTCTTCTTGTTGTTCTTCTTCTGCACAGCTAAGCTGGAAGTGGCATTTGCAGCTCGCAATAGTGCAGAGTTATCTCAAAGAAAGGGGCCACGGTGTTTCTGTATCTCTATTATGTTGGTGCGGCTTCGGAACTTTTAAATATCTTGATATATCTCGAGAACTACGCATCCGATCAAAAAATATCATAGAACATAAAAAGTAGGAAACTTAATTCTCTACAAATAAGGTCTCTTAACATTTTGCCATAGCTCGCTTCGTTTCCGAGATATTTGCAGATTTATCTCAAGGGAAGGGGCCTGACGGACATATTTCGAGATATTTCTTCTTCTTGTTGGTCTTCTTCTGCACAGCTAAGCTGGAAGTGGCATTTGCAGCTCGCAATGGTGCAGAGTTATCTCAAAGAAAGGGGCCACGGTGTTTCTGTATCTCTATCATGTTGGTGCGGCTTCGGATCTTTTAAATATCTCGATATATCTCGAAAACTACGCTTCTGATCAAAAAATATCATAGAACCTAAATTGTGGGAAATATAATTCTCTACAAAAAAGGTCTCTTAACATTTTGCCGTAGCTCGCTTCGTTTCCGAGATATTTGCAGATTTATCTCAAGGGAAGGGGCCTGACGGACATATTTCCAGATATTTCTTCTTCTTGTTGTTCTTCTTCTGCACAGCTAAGCTGGAAGTGGCATTTGCAGCTCGCAATAGTGCAGAGTTATCTCAAAGAAAGGGGCCACGGTGTTTCTGTATCTCTATTATGTTTGTGCGGCTTCGGAACTTTTAAATATCTTGATATATCTCGAGAACTACGCATCCGATCAAAAAATATCATAGAACATAAAAAGTAGGAAACTTAATTCTCTACAAAAAAGGTCTCTTAACATTTTGCCATAGCTCGCTTCGTTTCCGAGATATTTGCAGATTTATCTCGAGGGAAGGGGCCTGACGGACATATTTCGAGATATTTCTTCTTCTTGTTGTTCTTCTTCTGCACAGCTAAGCTGGAAGCGGCATTTGCGGCTCGCACTAGTGCAGAGTTATCTCAAAGAAAGGGGCCACGGTGTTTCTGTATCTCTATTATGTTGGTGCAGCTTCGGATCTTTTAAATATCTCGATATATCTCGAAAACTACGCTTCTGATCAAAAAATATCATAGAACATAAATTGTAGGAAACATAATTCTCTACAAAAAAGGTCTCTTAGCATTTTGCCACAGCTCGTTTCGTTTCCGAGATATTTGCAGATATATCTCAAGGGAAGGGGCCTGACGGACATATTTCGAGATATTTCCTCTTCTTGTTGTTCTTCTTCTGCACAGCTAAACTGGAAGTGGCATTTCCAGCTCGCAATAGCGCAGAGTTATCTCAAAGAAAGGGGCCACGGTGTTTCTGTATCTCTATTATGTTGGTGCGGCTTCGGAACTTTTAAATATCTTGATATATCTCGAGAACTACGCATCTGATCAAAAAATATCATAGAACATAAAAAGTAGGAAACTTCATTCTCTACCAAAAAGGTCTCTTAACATTTTGCCATAGCTCGCTTCGTTTCCGAGATATATGCAGATTTATCTCAAGGGAAGGGGCCTGACGGACATATTTCGGGATATTTCTTCTTCTTGTTGTTCTTCTTCTGCACAGCTAAACAGGAAGTGGCATTTCCAGCTCGCAATAGTGCAGAGTTATCTGAAAGATAGGGGCCACGGTGTTTCTGTATCTCTATTATGTTGGTGCGGCTTTGGAACTTTTAAATATCTTGATATATCTCGAGAACTACGCATCTGATCAAATAATATCATAGAACATAAAAAGTAGGAAACTTAATTCTCTACAAATAAGGTCTCTTAACATTTTGCCATAGCTCGCTTCGTTTCCGAGATATTTGCAGATTTATCTCAAGGGAAGGGGCCTGACGGACATACTTCGAGATATTTCTTCTTCTTGTTGGTCTTCTTCTGCACAGCTAAGCTGGAAGTGGCATTTGCAGCTCGCAATAGTGCAGAGTTATCTCAAAGAAAGGGGCCACGGTGTTTCTGTATCTCTATTATGTTGGTGCGGCTTCGGAACTTTTAAATATCTTGATATATCTCGAGAACTACGCATCTGATCAAAAAATATCATAGAACATAAAAAGTAGGAAACTTCATTCTCTACCAAAAAGGTCTCTTAACATTTTGCCATAGCTCGCTTCGTTTCCGAGATATATGCAGATCTATCTCAAGGGAAGGGGCCTGACGGACATATTTCGGGATATTTCTTCTTCTTGTTGTTCTTCTTCTGCACAGCTAAGCTGGAAGTGGCGTTTGCAGCTCGCAATAGTGCAGAGTTATCTCAGAGAAAGGGGCCACGGTGTTTCTGTATCTTTATAATGTTGGTGCGGCTTCGGAACTTTTAAATATATTGATATATCTCGAGAACTACGCATCCGATCAAAAAATATCATAGAACATAAAAAGTAGGAAACTAAATTCTCTACAAAAAAGGTCTCTTAACATTTTGCCATAGCTCGCTTCGTTTCCGAGATATTTGCAGATTTATCTCGAGGGAAGGGGCCTGACGGACATATTTCGAGATATTTCGTCTTCTTGTTGTTCTTCTTCTGCACAGCTAAGCTGGAAGCGGCATTTGCGGCTCGCACTAGTGCAGAGTTATCTCAAAGAAAGGGGCCACGGTGTTTCTGTATCTCTATTATGTTGGTGCAGCTTCGGATCTTTTAAATATCTCGATATATCTCGAAAACTACGCTTCTGATCAAAAAATATCATAGAACATAAATTGTAGGAAACATAATGCTCTACAAAAAAGGTCTCTTAACATTTTGCCATAGCTCGTTTCGTTTCCGAGATATTTGCAGATATATCTCAAGGGAAGGGGCCTGACGGACATATTTCGAGATATTTCCTCTTCTTGTTGTTCTTCTTCTGCACAGCTAAACTGGAAGTGGCATTTCCAGCTCGCAATAGCGCAGAGTTATCTCAAAGAAAGGGGCCACGGTGTTTCTGTATCTCTATTATGTTGGTGCGGCTTCGGAACTTTTAAATATCTTGATATATCTCGAGAACTACGCATCTGATCAAAAAAAAACATAGAACATAAAAAGTAGGAAACTTAATTCTCTACAAATAAGGTCTCTTAACATTTTGCCATAGCTCGCTTCGTTTCCGAGATATTTGCAGATTTATCTCAAGGGAAGGGGCCTGACGGACATTTTTCGAGATATTTCTTCTTCTTGTTGTTCTTCTTCTGCACAGCTAAGCTGGAAGTGGCATTTGCAGCTCGCAATGGTGCAGAGTTATCTCAAAGAAAGGGGCCACGGTGTTTCTGTATCTCTATTATGTTGGTGCGGCTTCGGATCTTTTAAATATCTCGATATATCTCGAAAACTACGCTTCTGATCAAAAAATATCATAGAACCTAAATTGTGGGAAATATAATTCTCTACAAAAAAGGTCTCTTAACATTTTGCCATAGCTCGCTTCGTTTCCGAGATATATGCAGATTTATCTCAAGGGAAGGGGCCTGACGGACATATTTCGGGATATTTCTTCTTCTTGTTGTTCTTCTTCTGCACAGCTAAACAGGATGTGGCATTTCCAGCTCGCAATAGTGCAGAGTTATCTGAAAGAAAGGGGCCACGGTGTTTCTGTATCTCTATTATGTTGGTGCGGCTTCGGAACTTTTAAATATCTTGATATATCTCGAGAACTACGCATCTGATCAAATAATATCATAGAACATAAAAAGTAGGAAACTTAATTCTCTACAAATAAGGTCTCTTAACATTTTGCCATAGCTCGCTTCGTTTCCGAGATATTTGCAGATTTATCTCAAGGGAAGGGGCCTGACGGACATATTTCGAGATATTTCTTCTTCTTGTTGGTCTTCTTCTGCACAGCTAAGCTGGAAGTGGCATTTGCAGCTCGCAATAGTGCAGAGTTATCTCAAAGAAAGGGGCCACGGTGTTTCTGTATCTCTATTATGTTTGTGCGGCTTCGGAACTTTTAAATATCTTGATATATCTCGAGAACTACGCATCCGATCAAAAAATATCATAGAACATAAAAAGTAGGAAACTTAATTCTCTACAAAAAAGGTCTCTTAACATTTTGCCATAGCTCGCTTCGTTTCCGAGATATTTGCAGATTTATCTCGAGGGAAGGGGCCTGACGGACATATTTCGAGATATTTCTTCTTCTTGTTGTTCTTCTTCTGCACAGCTAAGCTGGAAGCGGCATTTGCGGCTCGCACTAGTGCAGAGTTATCTCAAAGAAAGGGGCCACGGTGTTTCTGTATCTCTATTATGTTGGTGCAGCTTCGGATCTTTTAAATATCTCGATATATCTCGAAAACTACGCTTCTGATCAAAAAATATCATAGAACATAAATTGTAGGAAACATAATTCTCTACAAAAAAGGTCTCTTAACATTTTGCCACAGCTCGTTTCGTTTCCGAGATATTTGCAGATATATCTCAAGGGAAGGGGCCTGACGGACATATTTCGAGATATTTCCTCTTCTTGTTGTTCTTCTTCTGCACAGCTAAACTGGAAGTGGCATTTCCAGCTCGCAATAGCGCAGAGTTATCTCAAAGAAAGGGGCCACGGTGTTTCTGTATCTCTATTATGTTGGTGCGGCTTCGGAACTTTTAAATATCTTGATATATCTCGAGAACTACGCATCTGATCAAAAAATATCATAGAACATAAAAAGTAGGAAACTTCATTCTCTACCAAAAAGGTCTCTTAACATTTTGCCATAGCTCGCTTCGTTTCCGAGATATATGCAGATTTATCTCAAGGGAAGGGGCCTGACGGACATATTTCGGGATATTTCTTCTTCTTGTTGTTCTTCTTCTGCACAGCTAAACAGGAAGTGGCATTTCCAGCTCGCAATAGTGCAGAGTTATCTGAAAGATAGGGGCCACGGTGTTTCTGTATCTCTATTATGTTGGTGCGGCTTTGGAACTTTTAAATATCTTGATATATCTCGAGAACTACGCATCTGATCAAATAATATCATAGAACATAAAAAGTAGGAAACTTAATTCTCTACAAATAAGGTCTCTTAACATTTTGCCATAGCTCGCTTCGTTTCCGAGATATTTGCAGATTTATCTCAAGGGAAGGGGCCTGACGGACATACTTCGAGATATTTCTTCTTCTTGTTGGTCTTCTTCTGCACAGCTAAGCTGGAAGTGGCATTTGCAGCTCGCAATAGTGCAGAGTTATCTCAAAGAAAGGGGCCACGGTGTTTCTGTATCTCTATTATGTTGGTGCGGCTTCGGAACTTTTAAATATCTTGATATATCTCGAGAACTACGCATCTGATCAAAAAATATCATAGAACATAAAAAGTAGGAAACTTCATTCTCTACCAAAAAGGTCTCTTAACATTTTGCCATAGCTCGCTTCGTTTCCGAGATATATGCAGATCTATCTCAAGGGAAGGGGCCTGACGGACATATTTCGGGATATTTCTTCTTCTTGTTGTTCTTCTTCTGCACAGCTAAGCTGGAAGTGGCGTTTGCAGCTCGCAATAGTGCAGAGTTATCTCAAAGAAAGGGGCCACGGTGTTTCTGTATCTTTATAATGTTGGTGCGGCTTCGGAACTTTTAAATATATTGATATATCTCGAGAACTACGCATCCGATCAAAAAATATCATAGAACATAAAAAGTAGGAAACTAAATTCTCTACAAAAAAGGTCTCTTAACATTTTGCCATAGCTCGCTTCGTTTCCGAGATATTTGCAGATTTATCTCGAGGGAAGGGGCCTGACGGACATATTTCGAGATATTTCGTCTTCTTGTTGTTCTTCTTCTGCACAGCTAAGCTGGAAGCGGCATTTGCGGCTCGCACTAGTGCAGAGTTATCTCAAAGAAAGGGGCCACGGTGTTTCTGTATCTCTATTATGTTGGTGCAGCTTCGGATCTTTTAAATATCTCGATATATCTCGAAAACTACGCTTCTGATCAAAAAATATCATAGAACATAAATTGTAGGAAACATAATGCTCTACAAAAAAGGTCTCTTAACATTTTGCCATAGCTCGTTTCGTTTCCGAGATATTTGCAGATATATCTCAAGGGAAGGGGCCTGACGGACATATTTCGAGATATTTCCTCTTCTTGTTGTTCTTCTTCTGCACAGCTAAACTGGAAGTGGCATTTCCAGCTCGCAATAGCGCAGAGTTATCTCAAAGAAAGGGGCCACGGTGTTTCTGTATCTCTATTATGTTGGTGCGGCTTCGGAACTTTTAAATATCTTGATATATCTCGAGAACTACGCATCTGATCAAAAAAAAACATAGAACATAAAAAGTAGGAAACTTAATTCTCTACAAATAAGGTCTCTTAACATTTTGCCATAGCTCGCTTCGTTTCCGAGATATTTGCAGATTTATCTCAATGGAAGGGGCCTGACGGACATTTTTCGAGATATTTCTTCTTCTTGTTGTTCTTCTTCTGCACAGCTAAGCTGGAAGTGGCATTTGCAGCTCGCAATGGTGCAGAGTTATCTCAAAGAAAGGGGCCACGGTGTTTCTGTATCTCTATTATGTTGGTGCGGCTTCGGATCTTTTAAATATCTCGATATATCTCGAAAACTACGCTTCTGATCAAAAAATATCATAGAACCTAAATTGTGGGAAATATAATTCTCTACAAAAAAGGTCTCTTAACATTTTGCCATAGCTCGCTTCGTTTCCGAGATATATGCAGATTTATCTCAAGGGAAGGGGCCTGACGGACATATTTCGGGATATTTCTTCTTCTTGTTGTTCTTCTTCTGCACAGCTAAACAGGATGTGGCATTTCCAGCTCGCAATAGTGCAGAGTTATCTGAAAGAAAGGGGCCACGGTGTTTCTGTATCTCTATTATGTTGGTGCGGCTTCGGAACTTTTAAATATCTTGATATATCTCGAGAACTACGCATCTGATCAAATAATATCATAGAACATAAAAAGTAGGAAACTTAATTCTCTACAAATAAGGTCTCTTAACATTTTGCCATAGCTCGCTTCGTTTCCGAGATATTTGCAGATTTATCTCAAGGGAAGGGGCCTGACGGACATATTTCGAGATATTTCTTCTTCTTGTTGGTCTTCTTCTGCACAGCTAAGCTGGAAGTGGCATTTGCAGCTCGCAATGGTGCAGAGTTATCTCAAAGAAAGGGGCCACGGTGTTTCTGTATCTCTATTATGTTGGTGCGGCTTCGGATCTTTTGAATATCTCGATATATCTCGAAAACTACGCTTCTGATCAAAAAATATCATAGAACCTAAATTGTGGGAAATATAATTCTCTACAAAAAAGGTCTCTTAACATTTTGCCGTAGCTCGCTTCGTTTCCGAGATATTTGCAGATTTATCTCAAGGGAAGGGGCCTGACGGACATATTTCGAGATATTTCCTCTTCTTGTTGTTCTTCTTCTGCACAGCTAAACTGGAAGTGGCATTTCCAGCTCGCAATAGCGCAGAGTTATCTCAAAGAAAGGGGCCACGGTGTTTCTGTATCTCTATTATGTTGGTGCGGCTTCGGAACTTTTAAATATCTTGATATATCTCGAGAACTACGCATCTGATCAAAAAATATCATAGAACATAAAAAGTAGGAAACTTAATTCTCTACAAATAAGGTCTCTTAACATTTTGCCATAGCTCGCTTCGTTTCCGAGATATTTGCAGATTTATCTCAAGGGAAGGGGCCTGACGGACATTTTTCGAGATATTTCTTCTTCTTGTTGTTCTTCTTCTGCACAGCTAAGCTGGAAGTGGCATTTGCAGCTCGCAATGGTGCAGAGTTATCTCAAAGAAAGGGGCCACGGTGTTTCTGTATCTCTATTATGTTGGTGCGGCTTCGGATCTTTTAAATATCTCGATATATCTCGAAAACTACGCTTCTGATCAAAAAATATCATAGAACCTAAATTGTGGGAAATATAATTCTCTACAAAAAAGGTCTCTTAACATTTTGCCGTAGCTCGCTTCGTTTCCGAGATATTTGCAGATTTATCTCAAGGGAAGGGGCCTGACGGACATATTTCCAGATACTTCTTCTTCTTGTTGTTCTTCTTCTGCACAGCTAAGCTGGAAGTGGCATTTGCAGCTCGCAATAGTGCAGAGTTATCTCAAAGAAAGGGGCCACGGTGTTTCTGTATCTCTATTATGTTGGTGCGGCTTCGGAACTTTTAAATATCTTGATATATCTCGAGAACTACGCATCCGATCAAAAAATATCATAGAACATAAAAAGTAGGAAACTTCATTCTCTACCAAAAAGGTCTCTTAACATTTTGCCATAGCTCGCTTCGTTTCCGAGATATATGCAGATTTATCTCAAGGGAAGGGGCCTGACGGACATATTTCGGGATATTTCTTCTTCTTGTTGTTCTTCTTCTGCACAGCTAAACTGGAAGTGGCATTTCCAGCTCGCAATAGTGCAGAGTTATCTGAAAGAAAGGATCCACGGTGTTTCTGTATCTCTATTATGTTGGTGCGGCTTCGGAACTTTTAAATATCTTGATATATCTCGAGAACTACGCATCTGATCAAAAAATATCATAGAACATAAAAAGTAGGAAACTTCATTCTCTACCAAAAAGGTCTCTTAACATTTTGCCATAGCTCGCTTCGTTTCCGAGATATTTGCAGATTTATCTCAAGGGAAGGGGCCTGACGGACATATTTCGAGATATTTCTTCTTCTTGTTGGTCTTCTTCTGCACAGCTAAGCTGGAAGTGGCATTTGCAGCTCGCAATAGTGCAGAGTTATCTCAAAGAAAGGGGCCACGGTGTTTCTGTATCTCTATTATGTTGGTGCGGCTTCGGAACTTTTAAATATCTTGATATATCTCGAGAACTACGCATCTGATCAAAAAATATCATAGAACATAAAAAGTAGGAAACTTCATTCTCTACCAAAAAGGTCTCTTAACATTATGCCATAGCTCGCTTCGTTTCCGAGATATATGCAGATCTATCTCAAGGGAAGGGGCCTGACGGACATATTTCGGGATATTTCTTCTTCTTGTTGTTCTTCTTCTGCACAGCTAAACAGGAAGTGGCATTTCCAGCTCGCAATAGTGCAGAGTTATCTGAAAGAAAGGGGCCACGGTGTTTCTGTATCTCTATTATGTTGGTGCGGCTTCGGAACTTTTAAATATCTTGATATATCTCGAGAACTACGCATCTGATCAAATAATATCATAGAACATAAAAAGTAGGAAACTTAATTCTCTACAAATAAGGTCTCTTAACATTTTGCCATAGCTCGCTTCGTTTCCGAGATATTTGCAGATTTATCTCAAGGGAAGGGGCCTGACGGACATATTTCGAGATATTTCTTCTTCTTGTTGGTCTTCTTCTGCACAGCTAAGCTGGAAGTGGCATTTGCAGCTCGCAATGGTGCAGAGTTATCTCAAAGAAAGGGGCCACGGTGTTTCTGTATCTCTATTATGTTGGTGCGGCTTCGGATCTTTTAAATATCTCGATATATCTCGAAAACTACGCTTCTGATCAAAAAATATCATAGAACCTAAATTGTGGGAAATATAATTCTCTACAAAAAAGGTCTCTTAACATTTTGCCGTAGCTCGCTTCGTTTCCGAGATATTTGCAGATTTATCTCAAGGGAAGGGGCCTGACGGACATATTTCCAGATACTTCTTCTTCTTGTTGTTCTTCTTCTGCACAGCTAAGCTGGAAGTGGCATTTGCAGCTCGCAATAGTGCAGAGTTATCTCAAAGAAAGGGGCCACGGTGTTTCTGTATCTCTATTATGTTGGTGCGGCTTCGGAACTTTTAAATATCTTGATATATCTCGAGAACTACGCATCCGATCAAAAAATATCATAGAACATAAAAAGTAGGAAACTTCATTCTCTACCAAAAAGGTCTCTCAACATTTTGCCATAGCTCGCTTCGTTTCCGAGATATATGCAGATTTATCTCAAGGGAAGGGGCCTGACGGACATATTTCGGGATATTTCTTCTTCTTGTTGTTCTTCTTCTGCACAGCTAAACTGGAAGTGGCATTTCCAGCTCGCAATAGTGCAGAGTTATCTGAAAGAAAGGGGCCACGGTGTTTCTGTATCTCTATTATGTTGGTGCGGCTTCGGAACTTTTAAATATCTTGATATATCTCGAGAACTACGCATCTGATCAAATAATATCATAGAACATAAAAAGTAGGAAACTTAATTCTCTACAAATAAGGTCTCTTAACATTTTGCCATAGCTCGCTTCGTTTCCGAGATATTTGCAGATTTATCTCAAGGGAAGGGGCCTGACGGACATATTTCGAGATATTTCTTCTTCTTGTTGGTCTTCTTCTGCACAGCTAAGCTGGAAGTGGCATTTGCAGCTCGCAATAGTGCAGAGTTATCTCAAAGAAAGGGGCCACGGTGTTTCTGTATCTCTATTATGTTGGTGCGGCTTCGGAACTTTTAAATATCTTGATATATCTCGAGAACTACGCATCTGATCAAAAAATATCATAGAACATAAAAAGTAGGAAACTTAATTCTCTACAAATAGGGTCTCTTAACATTTTGCCATAGCTCGCTTCGTTTCCGAGATATTTGCAGATTTATCTCAAGGGAAGGGGCCTGACGGACATATTTCGAGATATTTCTTCTTCTTGTTGGTCTTCTTCTGCACAGCTAAGCTGGAAGTGGCATTTGCAGCTCGGAATAGTGCAGAGTTATCTCAAAGAAAGGGGCCACGGTGTTTCTGTATCTCTATTATGTTGGTGCGGCTTCGGAACTTTTAAATATCTTGATATATCTCGAAAACTACGCTTCTGATCAAAAAATATCATAGAACCTAAATTGTGGGAAATATAATTCTCTACAAAAAAGGTCTCTTAACATTTTGCCGTAGCTCGCTTCGTTTCCGAGATATTTGCAGATTTATCTCAAGGGAAGGGGCCTGACGGACATATTTCCAGATACTTCTTCTTCTTGTTGTTCTTCTTCTGCACAGCTAAGCTGGAAGTGGCATTTGCAGCTCGCAATAGTGCAGAGTTATCTCAAAGAAAGGGGCCACGGTGTTTCTGTATCTCTATTATGTTGGTGCGGCTTCGGAACTTTTAAATATCTTGATATATCTCGAGAACTACGCATCCGATCAAAAAATATCATAGAACATAAAAAGTAGGAAACTTCATTCTCTACCAAAAAGGTCTCTTAACATTTTGCCATAGCTCGCTTCGTTTCCGAGATATATGCAGATTTATCTCAAGGGAAGGGGCCTGACGAACATATTTCGGGATATTTCTTCTTCTTGTTGTTCTTCTTCTGCACAGCTAAACTGGAAGTGGCATTTCCAGCTCGCAATAGTGCAGAGTTATCTGAAAGAAAGGGGCCACGGTGTTTCTGTATCTCTATTATGTTGGTGCGGCTTCGGAACTTTTAAATATCTTGATATATCTCGAGAACTACGCATCTGATCAAATAATATCATAGAACATAAAAAGTAGGAAACTTAATTCTCTACAAATAAGGTCTCTTAACATTTTGCCATAGCTCGCTTCGTTTCCGAGATATTTGCAGATTTATCTCAAGGGAAGGGGCCTGACGGACATATTTCGAGATATTTCTTCTTCTTGTTGGTCTTCTTCTGCACAGCTAAGCTGGAAGTGGCATTTGCAGCTCGCAATAGTGCAGAGTTATCTCAAAGAAAGGGGCCACGGTGTTTCTGTATCTCTATTATGTTGGTCCGGCTTCGGAACTTTTAAATATCTTGATATATCTCGAGAACTACGCATCTGATCAAAAAATATCATAGAACATAAAAAGTAGGAAACTTAATTCTCTACAAATAAGGTCTCTTAACATTTTGCCATAGCTCGCTTCGTTTCCGAGATATTTGCAGATTTATCTCAAGGGAAGGGGCCAGACGGACATATTTCGAGATATTTCTTCTTCTTGTTGGTCTTCTTCTGCACAGCTAAGCTGGAAGTGGCATTTGCAGATCGGAATAGTGCAGAGTTATCTCAAAGAAAGGGGCCACGGTGTTTCTGTATCTCTATTATGTTGGTGCGGCTTCGGAACTTTTAAATATCTTGATATATCTCGAGAACTACGCATCTGATCAAAAAATATCATAGAACATAAAAAGTAGGAAACTTCATTCTCTACCAAAAAGGTCTCTTAACATTTTGCCATAGCTCGCTTCGTTTCCGAGATATATGCAGATCTATCTCAAGGGAAGGGGCCTGACGGACATATTTCGGGATATTTCTTCTTCTTGTTGTTCTTCTTCTGCACAGCTAAACAGGAAGTGGCATTTCCAGCTCGCAATAGTGCAGAGTTATCTGAAAGAAAGGGGCCACGGTGTTTCTGTATCTCTATTATGTTGGTGCGGCTTCGGAACTTTTAAATATCTTGATATATCTCGAGAACTACGCATCTGATCAAATAATATCATAGAACATAAAAAGTAGGAAACTTAATTCTCTACAAATAAGGTCTCTTAACATTTTGCCATAGCTCGCTTCGTTTCCGAGATATTTGCAGATTTATCTCAAGGGAAGGGGCCTGACGGACATATTTCGAGATATTTCTTCTTCTTGTTGGTCTTCTTCTGCACAGCTAAGCTGGAAGTGGCATTTGCAGCTCGCAATGGTGCAGAGTTATCTCAAAGAAAGTAGCCACGGTGTTTCTGTATCTCTATTATGTTGGTGCGGCTTCGGATCTTTTAAATATCTCGATATATCTCGAAAACTACGCTTCTGATCAAAAAATATCATAGAACCTAAATTGTGGGAAATATAATTCTCTACAAAAAAGGTCTCTTAACATTTTGCCGTAGCTCGCTTCGTTTCCGAGATATTTGCAGATTTATCTCAAGGGAAGGGGCCTGACGGACATATTTCGAGATATTTCTTCTTCTTGTTGTTCTTCTTCTGCACAGCTAAGCTGGAAGTGGCATTTGCAGCGCGCAATAGTGCAGAGTTATCTCAAAGAAAGGGGCCACGGTGTTTCTGTATCTCTATTATGTTGGTGCGGCTTCGGAACTTTTAAATATCTTGATATATCTCGAGAACTACGCCTCTGATCGAAAAATATCATAGAACATAAAAAGTAGGAAACTTAATTCTCTACAAAAAACGTCTCTTAACATTTTGCCATAGCTCGCTTCGTTTCCGAGATATTTGCAGATTTATCTCAAGGGAAGGGGCCTGACGGACATATTTCGAGATATTTCTTCTTCTTGTTGTTCTTCTTCTGCACAGCTAAGCTGGAAGTGGCATTTGCAGCGCGCAATAGTGCAGAGTTATCTCAAAGAAAGGGGCCACGGTGTTTCTGTATCTCTATTATGTTGGTGCGGCTTCGGAACTTTTAAATATCTTGATATATCTCGAGAACTACGCCTCTGATCGAAAAATATCATAGAACATAAAAAGTAGGAAACTTAATTCGCTACAAAAAACGTCTCTTAACATTTTGCCATAGCTCGCTTCGTTTCCGAGATCTTTGCAGATTTATCTCAAGGGAAGGGGCCTGACGGACATATTTCGAGATATTTCTTCTTCTTGTTGTTCTTCTTCTGCACAGCTAAGCTGGAAGTGGCATTTGCAGCGCGCAATAGTGCAGAGTTATCTCAAAGAAAGGGGCCACGGTGTTTCTGTATCTCTATTATGTTGGTGCGGCTTCGGAACTTTTAAATATCTTGATATATCTCGAGAACTACGCATCTGATCAAAAAATATCATACTACATAAAAAGTAGGAAACTTAATTCTCTACAAGAAAGGTCTCTAAACATTTTGCCATAGCTCGCTTCGTTTCCGAGATATTTGCAGATTTATCTCAAGGGAAGGGGCCTGGCGGACATATTTCGAGATGTTTCTTCTTCTTGTTGTTCTTCTTCTGCACAGATAAGCTGGAAGTGGCATTTGCAGCTCGCAATAGTGCAGAGTTATCTCAAAGAAAGAGGCCACGGTGTTTCTGTACCTCTATTATGTGGGTGCAGCTTCGGAACTTTTAAATATCTTGATATATCTCGAGAACTACGCATCTGATCAAAAAATATCATCGAACATAAAAAGTAGGAAACTTAATTCTCTACAAAAAAGGTGTCTTAACATTTTGCCATAGCTCGCTTCGTGTCCGAGATATTTGCAGATTTATCTCAATGGAAGGGGCCTGACGGGCATATTTCGAGATATTTCTTCTTCTTGTTGTTCTTCTTCTGCACAGCTAAGCTGGAAGTGGCATTTGCAGCGCGCAATAGTGCAGAGTTGTCTCAAAGAAAGGGGCCACGGTGTTTCTGTATCTATATTATGTTGGTGCGGCTTCGGAACTTTTAAATATCTTGATATATCTCGAGAACTACGCATCTGATCAAAAAATATCATACTACATAAAAAGTAGGAAACTTAATTCTCTACAAATAAGGTCTCTTAACATTTTGCCATAGCTCGCTTCGTTTCCGAGATATTTGCAGATTTATCTCAAGGGAAGGGGCCTGACGGACATATTTCGAGATATTTCTTCTTCTTGTTGGTCTTCTTCTGCACAGCTAAGCTGGAAGTGGCATTTGCAGCTCGGAATAGTGCAGAGTTATCTCAAAGAAAGAGGCCACGGTGTTTCTGTATCTCTATTATGTTGGTGCGGCTTCGGAACTTTTAAATATCTTGATATATCTCGAGAACTACGCATCTGATCAAAAAATATCATAGAACATAAAAAGTAGGAAACTTAATTCTCTACAAAAAAGGTCCCTCAACATTTTGCCATAGCTCGCTTCGTTTCCGAGATATTTGCACATTTATCTCAAGGGAAGCGGCCTAACGGACATATTTCGAGATATTTCTTCTTCTTGTTGGTCTTCGTCTGCACAGCTAAGCTGGAAGTGGCATTTGCAGCTCGCAATGGTGCAGAGTTATCTCAAAGAAAGGGGCCACGGTGTTTCTGTATCTCTATTATGTTGGTGCGGCTTCGGATCTTTTAAATATCTCGATATATCTCGAAAACTACGCTTCTGATCAAAAAATATCATAGAACCTAAATTGTGGGAAATATAATTCTCTACAAAAAAGGTCTCTTAACATTTTGCCGTAGCTCGCTTCGTTTCCGAGATATTTGCAGATTTATCTCAAGGGAAGGGGCCTGACGGACATATTTCCAGATATTTCTTCTTCTTGTTGTTCTTCTTCTGCACAGCTAAGCTGGAAGTGGCGTTTGCAGCTCGCAATAGTGCAGAGTTATCTCAAAGAAAGGGGCCACGGTGTTTCTGTATCTCTATAATGTTGGTGCGGCTTCGGAACTTTTAAATATCTTGATATATCTCGAGAACTACGCATCCGATCAAAAAATATCATAGAACATAAAAAGTAGGAAACTTAATTCTCCACAAAAAAGGTCTCTTAACATTTTGCCATAGCTCGCTTCGTTTCCGAGATATTTGCAGATATATCTCAAGGGAAGGGGCCTGACGGACATATTTCGAGATATTTCTTCTTCTTGTTGTTCTTCTTCTGCACAGCTAAGCTGGGAGTGGCATTTGCAGCTCGCAATAGTGCAGAGTTATCTCAAAGAAAGGGGCCACGGTGTTTCTGTATCTCTATTATGTTGGTGCGGCTTCGGAACTTTTAAATATCTTGATATATCTCGAGAACAACGCATCTGATCAAAAAATATCATAGAACATAAAAAGTAGGAAACTTAATTCTCTACAAAAAAGGTCTCTTAACATTTTGCCATAGCTCGCTTCGTTTCCGAGATATTTGCATATTTATCTCAAGGGAAGGGGCCTGACGGACATATTTCGAGATATTTCTTCTTCTTGTTGTTCTTCTTCTGCACAGCTAAGCTGGAAGTGGCATTTGCGGCTCGCACTAGTGCAGAGTTATCTCAAAGAAAGGGGCCACGGTGTTTCTGTATCTCTATTATGTTGGTGCGGCTTCGGAACTTTTAAATATCTCGATATATCTCGAAAACTACGCTTCTGATCAAAAAATATCATAGAACATAAATTGTAGGAAACATAATTCTCTACAAAAAAGGTCTCTTAACATTTTGCCATAGCTCGCTTCGTTTCCGAGATATTTGCAGATATATCTCAAGGGAAGGGGCCTGACGGACATATTTCGAGATATTTCTTCTTCTTGTTGTTCTTCTTCTGCACAGCTAAGCTGGAAGTGGCATTTACAGCTCGCAATAGTGCAGAGTTATCTCAAAGAAAGGGGCCACGGTGTTTCTGTATCTCTATTATGTTGGTGCGGCTTCGGAACTTTTAAATATCTTGATATATCTCGAGAACTACGCCTCTGATCGAAAAATATCATAGAACATAAAAAGTAGGAAACTTAATTCTCTACAAAAAACGTCTCTTAACATTTTGCCATAGCTCGCTTCGTTTCCGAGATATTTGCAGATTTATCTCAAGGGAAGGGGCCTGACGGACATATTTCGAGATATTTCTTCTTCTTGTTGTTCTTCTTCTGCACAGCTAAGCTGGAAGTGGCATTTGCAGCGCGCAATAGTGCAGAGTTATCTCAAAGAAAGGGGCCACGGTGTTTCTGTATCTCTATTATGTTGGTGCGGCTTCGGAACTTTTAAATATCTTGATATATCTCGAGAACTACGCATCTGATCAAAAAATATCATACTACATAAAAAGTAGGAAACTTAATTCTCTACAAATAAGGTCTCTTAACATTTTGCCATAGCTCGCTTCGTTTCCGAGATATTTGCAGATTTATCTCAAGGGAAGGGGCCTGACGGACATATTTCGAGATATTTCTTCTTCTTGTTGGTCTTCTTCTGCACAGCTAAGCGGGAAGTGGCATTTGCAGCTCGGAATAGTGCAGAGTTATCTCAAAGAAAGAGGCCACGGTGTTTCTGTATCTCTATTATGTTGGTGCGGCTTCGGAACTTTTAAATATCTTGATATATCTCGAGAACTACGCATCTGATCAAAAAATATCATAGAACATAAAAAGTAGGAAACTTAATTCTCTACAAAAAAGGTCGCTCAACATTTTGCCATAGCTCGCTTCGTTTCCGAGATATTTGCACATTTATCTCAAGGGAAGCGGCCTAACGGACATATTTCGAGATATTTCTTCTTCTTGTTGGTCTTCGTCTGCACAGCTAAGCTGGAAGTGGCATTTGCAGCTCGCAATGGTGCAGAGTTATCTCAAAGAAAGGGGCCACGGTGTTTCTGTATCTCTATTATGTTGGTGCGGCTTCGGATCTTTTAAATATCTCGATATATCTCGAAAACTACGCTTCTGATCAAAAAATATCATAGAACCTAAATTGTGGGAAATATAATTCTCTACAAAAAAGGTCTCTTAACATTTTGCCGTAGCTCGCTTCGTTTCCGAGATATTTGCAGATTTATCTCAAGGGAAGGGGCCTGACGGACATATTTCCAGATATTTCTTCTTCTTGTTGTTCTTCTTCTGCACAGCTAAGCTGGAAGTGGCGTTTGCAGCTCGCAATAGTGCAGAGTTATCTCAAAGAAAGGGGCCACGGTGTTTCTGTATCTCTATAATGTTGGTGCGGCTTCGGAACTTTTAAATATCTTGATATATCTCGAGAACTACGCATCCGATCAAAAAATATCATAGAACATAAAAAGTAGGAAACTTAATTCTCTACAAAAAAGGTCTCTTAACATTTTGCCATAGCTCGCTTCGTTTCCGAGATATTTGCAGATATATCTCAAGGGAAGGGGCCTGACGGACATATTTCGAGATATTTCTTCTTCTTGTTGTTCTTCTTCTGCACAGCTAAGCTGGGAGTGGCATTTGCAGCTCGTAATAGTGCAGAGTTATCTCAAAGAAAGGGGCCACGGTGTTTCTGTATCTCTATTATGTTGGTGCGGCTTCGGAACTTTTAAATATCTTGATATATCTCGAGAACAACGCATCTGATCAAAAAATATCATAGAACATAAAAAGTAGGAAACTTAATTCTCTACAAAAAAGGTCTCTTAACATTTTGCCATAGCTCGCTTCGTTTCCGAGATATTTGCATATTTATCTCAAGGGAAGGGGCCTGACGGACATATTTCGAGATATTTCTTCTTCTTGTTGTTCTTCTTCTGCACAGCTAAGCTGGAAGTGGCATTTGCGGCTCGCACTAGTGCAGAGTTATCTCAAAGAAAGGGGCCACGGTGTTTCTGTATCTCTATTATGTTGGTGCGGCTTCGGAACTTTTAAATATCTCGATATATCTCGAAAACTACGCTTCTGATCAAAAAATATCATAGAACATAAATTGTAGGAAACATAATTCTCTACAAAAAAGGTCTCTTAACATTTTGCCATAGCTCGCTTCGTTTCCGAGATATTTGCAGATATATCTCAAGGGAAGGGGCCTGACGGACATATTTCGAGATATTTCTTCTTCTTGTTGTTCTTCTTCTGCACAGCTAAGCTGGAAGTGGCATTTACAGCTCGCAATAGTGCAGAGTTATCTCAAAGAAAGGGGCCACGGTGTTTCTGTATCTCTATTATGTTGGTGCGGCTTCGGAACTTTTAAATATCTTGATATATCTCGAGAACTACGCCTCTGATCGAAAAATATCATAGAACGTAAAAAGTAGGAAACTTAATTCTCTACAAAAAACGTCTCTTAACATTTTGCCATAGCTCGCTTCGTTTCCGAGATATTTGCAGATTTATCTCAAGGGAAGGGGCCTGACGGACATATTTCGAGATATTTCTTCTTCTTGTTGTTCTTCTTCTGCACAGCTAAGCTGGAAGTGGCATTTGCAGCGCGCAATAGTGCAGAGTTATCTCAAAGAAAGGGGCCACGGTGTTTCTGTATCTCTATTATGTTGGTGCGGCTTCGGAACTTTTAAATATCTTGATATATCTCGAGAACTACGCATCTGATCAAAAAATATCATACTACATAAAAAGTAGGAAACTTAATTCTCTACAAATAAGGTCTCTTAACATTTTGCCATAGCTCGCTTCGTTTCCGAGATATTTGCAGATTTATCTCAAGGGAAGGGGCCTGACGGACATATTTCGAGATATTTCTTCTTCTTGTTGGTCTTCTTCTGCACAGCTAAGCGGGAAGTGGCATTTGCAGCTCGGAATAGTGCAGAGTTATCTCAAAGAAAGAGGCCACGGTGTTTCTGTATCTCTATTATGTTGGTGCGGCTTCGGAACTTTTAAATATCTTGATATATCTCGAGAACTACGCATCTGATCAAAAAATATCATAGAACATAAAAAGTAGGAAACTTAATTCTCTACAAAAAAGGTCGCTCAACATTTTGCCATAGCTCGCTTCGTTTCCGAGATATTTGCACATTTATCTCAAGGGAAGCGGCCTAACGGACATATTTCGAGATATTTCTTCTTCTTGTTGGTCTTCGTCTGCACAGCTAAGCTGGAAGTGGCATTTGCAGCTCGCAATGGTGCAGAGTTATCTCAAAGAAAGGGGCCACGGTGTTTCTGTATCTCTATTATGTTGGTGCGGCTTCGGATCTTTTAAATATCTCGATATATCTCGAAAACTACGCTTCTGATCAAAAAATATCATAGAACCTAAATTGTGGGAAATATAATTCTCTACAAAAAAGGTCTCTTAACATTTTGCCGTAGCTCGCTTCGTTTCCGAGATATTTGCAGATTTATCTCAAGGGAAGGGGCCTGACGGACATATTTCCAGATATTTCTTCTTCTTGTTGTTCTTCTTCTGCACAGCTAAGCTGGAAGTGGCGTTTGCAGCTCGCAATAGTGCAGAGTTATCTCAAAGAAAGGGGCCACGGTGTTTCTGTATCTCTATAATGTTGGTGCGGCTTCGGAACTTTTAAATATCTTGATATATCTCGAGAACTACGCATCTGATCAAAAAATATCATACTACATAAAAAGTAGGAAACTTAATTCTCTACAAATAAGGTCTCTTAACATTTTGCCATAGCTCGCTTCGTTTCCGAGATATTTGCAGATTTATCTCAAGGGAAGGGGCCTGACGGACATATTTCGAGATATTTCTTCTTCTTGTTGGTCTTCTTCTGCACAGCTAAGCGGGAAGTGGCATTTGCAGCTCGGAATAGTGCAGAGTTATCTCAAAGAAAGAGGCCACGGTGTTTCTGTATCTCTATTATGTTGGTGCGGCTTCGGAACTTTTAAATATCTTGATATATCTCGAGAACTACGCATCTGATCAAAAAATATCATAGAACATAAAAAGTAGGAAACTTAATTCTCTACAAAAAAGGTCGCTCAACATTTTGCCATAGCTCGCTTCGTTTCCGAGATATTTGCACATTTATCTCAAGGGAAGCGGCCTAACGGACATATTTCGAGATATTTCTTCTTCTTGTTGGTCTTCGTCTGCACAGCTAAGCTGGAAGTGGCATTTGCAGCTCGCAATGGTGCAGAGTTATCTCAAAGAAAGGGGCCACGGTGTTTCTGTATCTCTATTATGTTGGTGCGGCTTCGGATCTTTTAAATATCTCGATATATCTCGAAAACTACGCTTCTGATCAAAAAATATCATAGAACCTAAATTGTGGGAAATATAATTCTCTACAAAAAAGGTCTCTTAACATTTTGCCGTAGCTCGCTTCGTTTCCGAGATATTTGCAGATTTATCTCAAGGGAAGGGGCCTGACGGACATATTTCCAGATATTTCTTCTTCTTGTTGTTCTTCTTCTGCACAGCTAAGCTGGAAGTGGCGTTTGCAGCTCGCAATAGTGCAGAGTTATCTCAAAGAAAGGGGCCACGGTGTTTCTGTATCTCTATAATGTTGGTGCGGCTTCGGAACTTTTAAATATCTTGATATATCTCGAGAACTACGCATCCGATCAAAAAATATCATAGAACATAAAAAGTAGGAAACTTAATTCTCTACAAAAAAGGTCTCTTAACATTTTGCCATAGCTCGCTTCGTTTCCGAGATATTTGCAGATATATCTCAAGGGAAGGGGCCTGACGGACATATTTCGAGATATTTCTTCTTCTTGTTGTTCTTCTTCTGCACAGCTAAGCTGGGAGTGGCATTTGCAGCTCGTAATAGTGCAGAGTTATCTCAAAGAAAGGGGCCACGGTGTTTCTGTATCTCTATTATGTTGGTGCGGCTTCGGAACTTTTAAATATCTTGATATATCTCGAGAACAACGCATCTGATCAAAAAATATCATAGAACATAAAAAGTAGGAAACTTAATTCTCTACAAAAAAGGTCTCTTAACATTTTGCCATAGCTCGCTTCGTTTCCGAGATATTTGCATATTTATCTCAAGGGAAGGGGCCTGACGGACATATTTCGAGATATTTCTTCTTCTTGTTGTTCTTCTTCTGCACAGCTAAGCTGGAAGTGGCATTTGCGGCTAGCACTGGTGCAGAGTTATCTCAAAGAAAGGGGCCACGGTGTTTCTGTATCTCTATTATGTTGGTGCGGCTTCGGAACTTTTAAATATCTCGATATATCTCGAAAACTACGCTTCTGATCAAAAAATATCATAGAACATAAATTGTAGGAAACATAATTCTCTACAAAAAAGGTCTCTTAACATTTTGCCATAGCTCGCTTCGTTTCCGAGATATTTGCAGATATATCTCAAGGGAAGGGGCCTGACGGACATATTTCGAGATATTTCTTCTTCTTGTTGTTCTTCTTCTGCACAGCTAAGCTGGAAGTGGCATTTACAGCTCGCAATAGTGCAGAGTTATCTCAAAGAAAGGGGCCACGGTGTTTCTGTATCTCTATTATGTTGGTGCGGCTTCGGAACTTTTAAATATCTTGATATATCTCGAGAACTACGCCTCTGATCGAAAAATATCATAGAACATAAAAAGTAGGAAACTTAATTCTCTACAAAAAACGTCTCTTAACATTTTGCCATAGCTCGCTTCGTTTCCGAGATATTTGCAGATTTATCTCAAGGGAAGGGGCCTGACGGACATATTTCGAGATATTTCTTCTTCTTGTTGTTCTTCTTCTGCACAGCTAAGCTGGAAGTGGCATTTGCAGCGCGCAATAGTGCAGAGTTATCTCAAAGAAAGGGGCCACGGTGTTTCTGTATCTCTATTATGTTGGTGCGGCTTCGGAACTTTTAAATATCTTGATATATCTCGAGAACTACGCATCTGATCAAAAAATATCATACTACATAAAAAGTAGGAAACTTAATTCTCTACAAATAAGGTCTCTTAACATTTTGCCATAGCTCGCTTCGTTTCCGAGATATTTGCAGATTTATCTCAAGGGAAGGGGCCTGACGGACATATTTTGAGATATTTCTTCTTCTTGTTGGTCTTCTTCTGCACAGCTAAGCGGGAAGTGGCATTTGCAGCTCGGAATAGTGCAGAGTTATCTCAAAGAAAGAGGCCACGGTGTTTCTGTATCTCTATTATGTTGGTGCGGCTTCGGAACTTTTAAATATCTTGATATATCTCGAGAACTACGCATCTGATCAAAAAATATCATAGAACATAAAAAGTAGGAAACTTAATTCTCTACAAAAAAGGTCGCTCAACATTTTGCCATAGCTCGCTTCGTTTCCGAGATATTTGCACATTTATCTCAAGGGAAGCGGCCTAACGGACATATTTCGAGATATTTCTTCTTCTTGTTGGTCTTCGTCTGCACAGCTAAGCTGGAAGTGGCATTTGCAGCTCGCAATGGTGCAGAGTTATCTCAAAGAAAGGGGCCACGGTGTTTCTGTATCTCTATTATGTTGGTGCGGCTTCGGATCTTTTAAATATCTCGATATATCTCGAAAACTACGCTTCTGATCAAAAAATATCATAGAACCTAAATTGTGGGAAATATAATTCTCTACAAAAAAGGTCTCTTAACATTTTGCCGTAGCTCGCTTCGTTTCCGAGATATTTGCAGATTTATCTCAAGGGAAGGGGCCTGACGGACATATTTCCAGATATTTCTTCTTCTTGTTGTTCTTCTTCTGCACAGCTAAGCTGGAAGTGGCGTTTGCAGCTCGCAATAGTGCAGAGTTATCTCAAAGAAAGGGGCCACGGTGTTTCTGTATCTCTATAATGTTGGTGCGGCTTCGGAACTTTTAAATATCTTGATATATCTCGAGAACTACGCATCCGATCAAAAAATATCATAGAACATAAAAAGTAGGAAACTTAATTCTCTACAAAAAAGGTCTCTTAACATTTTGCCATAGCTCGCTTCGTTTCCGAGATATTTGCAGATATATCTCAAGGGAAGGGGCCTGACGGACATATTTCGAGATATTTCTTCTTCTTGTTGTTCTTCTTCTGCACAGCTAAGCTGGGAGTGGCATTTGCAGCTCGTAATAGTGCAGAGTTATCTCAAAGAAAGGGGCCACGGTGTTTCTGTATCTCTATTATGTTGGTGCGGCTTCGGAACTTTTAAATATCTTGATATATCTCGAGAACAACGCATCTGATCAAAAAATATCATAGAACATAAAAAGTAGGAAACTTAATTCTCTACAAAAAAGGTCTCTTAACATTTTGCCATAGCTCGCTTCGTTTCCGAGATATTTGCATATTTATCTCAAGGGAAGGGGCCTGACGGACATATTTCGAGATATTTCTTCTTCTTGTTGTTCTTCTTCTGCACAGCTAAGCTGGAAGTGGCATTTGCGGCTAGCACTGGTGCAGAGTTATCTCAAAGAAAGGGGCCACGGTGTTTCTGTATCTCTATTATGTTGGTGCGGCTTCGGAACTTTTAAATATCTCGATATATCTCGAAAACTACGCTTCTGATCAAAAAATATCATAGAACATAAATTGTAGGAAACATAATTCTCTACAAAAAAGGTCTCTTAACATTTTGCCATAGCTCGCTTCGTTTCCGAGATATTTGCAGATATATCTCAAGGGAAGGGGCCTGACGGACATATTTCGAGATATTTCTTCTTCTTGTTGTTCTTCTTCTGCACAGCTAAGCTGGAAGTGGCATTTACAGCTCGCAATAGTGCAGAGTTATCTCAAAGAAAGGGGCCACGGTGTTTCTGTATCTCTATTATGTTGGTGCGGCTTCGGAACTTTTAAATATCTTGATATATCTCGAGAACTACGCCTCTGATCGAAAAATATCATAGAACATAAAAAGTAGGAAACTTAATTCTCTACAAAAAACGTCTCTTAACATTTTGCCATAGCTCGCTTCGTTTCCGAGATATTTGCAGATTTATCTCAAGGGAAGGGGCCTGACGGACATATTTCGAGATATTTCTTCTTCTTGTTGTTCTTCTTCTGCACAGCTAAGCTGGAAGTGGCATTTGCAGCGCGCAATAGTGCAGAGTTATCTCAAAGAAAGGGGCCACGGTGTTTCTGTATCTCTATTATGTTGGTGCGGCTTCGGAACTTTTAAATATCTTGATATATCTCGAGAACTACGCCTCTGATCGAAAAATATCATACAACATAAAAAGTAGGAAACTTAATTCTCTACAAAAAACGTCTCTTAACATTTTGCCATAGCTCGCTTCGTTTCCGAGATATTTGCAGATTTATCTCAAGGGAAGGGGCCTGACGGACATATTTCGAGATATTTCTTCTTCTTGTTGTTCTTCTTCTGCACAGCTAAGCTGGAAGTGGCATTTGCAGCGCGCAATAGTGCAGAGTTATCTCAAAGAAAGGGGCCACGGTGTTTCTGTATCTCTATTATGTTGGTGCGGCTTCGGAACTTTTAAATATCTTGATATATCTCGAGAACTACGCATCTGATCAAAAAATATCATACTACATAAAAGGTAGGAAACTGAATTCTCTACAAGAAAGGTCTCTAATCATTTTGCCATAGCTCGCTTCGTTTCCGAGATATTTGCAGATTTATCTCAAGGGAAGGGGCCTGGCGGACATATTTCGAGATGTTTCTTCTTCTTGTTGTTCTTCTTCTGCACAGCTAAGCTGGAAGTGGCATTTGCAGCTCGCAATAGTGCAGAGTTATCTCAAAGAAAGAGGCCACGGTGTTTCTGTACCTCTATTATGTGGGTGCAGCTTCGGAACTTTTAAATATCTTGATATATCTCGAGAACTACGCATCTGATCAAAAAATATCATCGAACATAAAAAGTAGGAAACTTAATTCTCTACAAAAAAGGTCTCTTAACATTTTGCCATAGCTCGCTTCGTTTCCGAGATATTTGCAGATTTATCTCAATGGAAGGGGCCTGACGGGCATATTTCGAGATATTTCTTCTTCTTGTTGTTCTTCTTCTGCACAGCTAAGCTGGAAGTGGCATTTGCAGCGCGCAATAGTGCAGAGTTGTCTCAAAGAAAGGGGCCACGGTGTTTCTGTATCTATATTATGTTGGTGCGGCTTCGGAACTTTTAAATATCTTGATATATCTCGAGAACTACGCATCTGATCAAAAAATATCATACTACATAAAAAGTAGGAAACTTAATTCTCTACAAGAAAGGTCTCTAAACATTTTGCCATAGCTCGCTTCGTTTCCGAGATATTTGCAGATTTATCTCAAGGGAAGGGGCCTGACGGACATATTTCGAGATCTTTCTTCTTCTTGTTGTTCTTCTTCTGCACAGCTAAGCTGGAAGTGGCATTTGCAGCTCGCAATAGTGCAGAGTTATCTCAAAGAAAGAGGCCACGGTATTTCTGTACCTCTATTATGTGGGTGCAGCTTCGGAACTTTTAAATATCTTGATATATCTCGAGAACTACGCATCTGATCAAAAAATATCATCGAACATAAAAAGTAGGAAACTTAATTCTCTACAAAAAAGGTCTCTCAACATTTTGCCATAGCTCGTTTCGTTTCCGAGATATTTGCAGATATATCTCAAGGGAAGGGGCCTGACAGACATATTTCGAGATATTTCTTCTTCTTGTTGTTCTTCTTCTGCACAGCTAAGCTGGAAGTGGCATTTGCAGCTCGCAGTAGTGCAGAGTTATCTCAAAGAAAGGGGCCACGGTGTTTCTGTATCTCTATTATGTTGGTGCGGCTTCGGAACTTTTAAATATCTTGATATATCTCGAGAACTACGCATGTGATCAAAAAATATCATAGAACATAAAAAGTAGGAAACTTAATTGTCTACAAAAAAGGTCTCTTAACATTTTGCCATAGGTCGCTTCGTTTCCGAGATATTTGCAGATTTATCTCAATGGAAGGGGCCTGACGGGCATATTTCGAGATATTTCTTCTTCTTGTTGTTCTTCTTCTGCACAGCTAAGCTGGAAGTGGCATTTGCAGCGCGCAATAGTGCAGAGTTATCTGAAAGAAAGGGGCCACGGTGTTTCTGTATCTCTATTATGTTGGTGCGGCTTCGGAACTTTTAAATATCTTGATATATCTCGAGAACTACGCATCTGATCAAATAATATCATAGAACATAAAAAGTAGGAAACTTAATTCTCTACAAATAAGGTCTCTTAACATTTTGCCATAGCTCGCTTCGTTTCCGAGATATTTGCAGATTTATCTCAAGGGAAGGGGCCTGACGGACATATTTCGAGATATTTCTTCTTCTTGTTGGTCTTCGTCTGCACAGCTAAGCTGGAAGTGGCATTTGCAGCTCGCAATGGTGCAGAGTTATCTCAAAGAAAGGGGCCACGGTGTTTCTGTATCTCTATTATGTTGGTGCGGCTTCGGATCTTTTAAATATCTCGATATATCTCGAAAACTACGCTTCTGATCAAAAAATATCATAGAACCTAAATTGTGGGAAATATAATTCTCTACAAAAAAGGTCTCTTAACATTTTGCCGTAGCTCGCTTCGTTTCCGAGATATTTGCAGATTTATCTCAAGGGAAGGGGCCTGACGGACATATTTCCAGATATTTCTTCTTCTTGTTGTTCTTCTTCTGCACAGCTAAGCTGGAAGTGGCGTTTGCAGCTCGCAATAGTGCAGAGTTATCTCAAAGAAAGGGGCCACGGTGTTTCTGTATCTCTATAATGTTGGTGCGGCTTCGGAACTTTTAAATATCTTGATATATCTCGAGAACTACGCATCCGATCAAAAAATATCATAGAACATAAAAAGTAGGAAACTTAATTCTCTACAAAAAAGGTCTCTTAACATTTTGCCATAGCTCGCTTCGTTTCCGAGATATTTGCAGATATATCTCAAGGGAAGGGGCCTGACGGACATATTTCGAGATATTTCTTCTTCTTGTTGTTCTTCTTCTGCACAGCTAAGCTGGGAGTGGCATTTGCAGCTCGCAATAGTGCAGAGTTATCTCAAAGAAAGGGGCCACGGTGTTTCTGTATCTCTATTATGTTGGTGCGGCATCGGAACTTTTAAATATCTTGATATATCTCGAGAACAACGCATCTGATCAAAAAATATCATAGAACATAAAAAGTAGGAAACTTAATTGTCTACAAAAAAGGTCTCTTAACATTTTGCCATAGGTCGCTTCGTTTCCGAGATATTTGCAGATTTATCTCAATGGAAGGGGCCTGACGGGCATATTTCGAGATATTTCTTCTTCTTGTTGTTCTTCTTCTGCACAGCTAAGCTGGAAGTGGCATTTGCAGCGCGCAATAGTGCAGAGTTATCTCAAAGAAAGGGGCCACGGTGTTTCTGTATCTCTATTATGTTGGTGCGGCTTCGGAACTTTTAAATATCTCGATATATCTCGAGAACTACGCATCTGATCAAAAAATATCATAGAACATAAAAAGTAGGAAACTTAATTCTCTACAAAAAATGTCTCTTAACATTTTGCCATAGCTCGCTTCGTTTCCGAGATATTTGCAGATTTATCTCAAGGGAAGGGGTCTGACGGACATATTTCGAGATATTTCTTCTTCTTGTTGTTCTTCTTCTGCACAGCTAAGCTGGAAGTGGCATTTGCAGCTCGCAGTAGTGCAGAGTTATCTCAAAGAAAGGGGCCACGGTGTTTCTGTATCTCTATTATGTTGGTGCGGCTTCGGAACTTTTAAATATCTTGATATATCTCGAGAACTACGCCTCTGATCGAAAAATATCATAGAACATAAAAAGTAGGAAACTTAATTCTCTACAAAAAACGTCTCTTAACATTTTGCCATAGCTCGCTTCGTTTCCGAGATATTTGCAGATTTATCTCAAGGGAAGGGGCCTGACGGACATATTTCGAGATATTTCTTCTTCTTGTTGTTCTTCTTCTGCACAGCTAAGCTGGAAGTGGCATTTGCAGCGCGCAATAGTGCAGAGTTATCTCAAAGAAAGGGGCCACGGTGTTTCTGTATCTCTATTATGTTGGTGCGGCTTCGGAACTTTTAAATATCTTGATATATCTCGAGAACTACGCCTCTGATCGAAAAATATCATAGAACATAAAAAGTAGGAAACTTAATTCTCTACAAAAAACGTCTCTTAACATTTTGCCATAGCTCGCTTCGTTTCCGAGATATTTGCAGATTTATCTCAAGGGAAGGGGCCTGACGGACATATTTCGAGATATTTCTTCTTCTTGTTGTTCTTCTTCTGCACAGCTAAGCTGGAAGTGGCATTTGCAGCGCGCAATAGTGCAGAGTTATCTCAAAGAAAGGGGCCACGGTGTTTCTGTATCTCTATTATGTTGGTGCGGCTTCGGAACTTTTAAATATCTTGATATATCTCGAGAACTACGCATCTGATCAAAAAATATCATCGAACATAAAAAGTAGGAAACTTAATTGTCTACAAAAAAGGTCTCTTAACATTTTGCCATAGCTCGCTTCGTTTCCGAGATATTTGCAGATTTATCTCAATGGAAGGGGCCTGACGGGCATATTTCGAGATATTTCTTCTTCTTGTTGTTCTTCTTCTGCACAGCTAAGCTGGAAGTGGCATTTGCAGCGCGCAATAGTGCAGAGTTGTCTCAAAGAAAGGGGCCACGGTGTTTCTGTATCTATATTATGTTGGTGCGGCTTCGGAACTTTTAAATATCTTGATATATCTCGAGAACTACGCATCTGATCAAAAAATATCATACTACATAAAAAGTAGGAAACTTAATTCTCTACAAGAAAGGTCTCTAAACATTTTGCCATAGCTCGCTTCGTTTCCGAGATATTTGCAGATTTATCTCAAGGGAAGGGGCCTGACGGACATATTTCGAGATCTTTCTTCTTCTTGTTGTTCTTCTTCTGCACAGCTAAGCTGGAAGTGGCATTTGCAGCTCGCAATAGTGCAGAGTTATCTCAAAGAAAGAGGCCACGGTGTTTCTGTACCTCTATTATGTGGGTGCAGCTTCGGAACTTTTAAATATCTTGATATATCTCGAGAACTACGCATCTGATCAAAAAATATCATCGAACATAAAAAGTAGGAAACTTAATTCTCTACAAAAAAGGTCTCTCAACATTTTGCCATAGCTCGTTTCGTTTCCGAGATATTTGCAGATATATCTCAAGGGAAGGGGCCTGACAGACATATTTCGAGATATTTCTTCTTCTTGTTGTTCTTCTTCTGCACAGCTAAGCTGGAAGTGGCATTTGCAGCTCGCAGTAGTGCAGAGTTATCTCAAAGAAAGGGGCCACGGTGTTTCTGTATCTGTATTATGTTGGTGCGGCTTCGGAACTTTTAAATATCTTGATATATCTCGAGAACTACGCATGTGATCAAAAAATATCATAGAACATAAAAAGTAGGAAACTTAATTCTCTACAAAAAAGGTCTCTTAATATTTTGCCATAGCTCGCTTCGTTTCCGAGATATTTGCAGATATATCTCAAGGGAAGGGGCCTGACGGACATATTTCGAGATATTTCTTCTTCTTGATGTTCTTCTTCTGCACAGCTAAGCTGGGAGTGGCATTTGCAGCTCGCAATAGTGCAGAGTTATCTCAAAGAAAGGGGCCACGGTGTTTCTGTATCTCTATTATGTTGGTGCGGCTTCGGAACTTTTAAATATCTCGATATATCTCGAGAACTACGCATCTGATCAAAAAATATCATAGAACATAAAAAGTAGGAAACTTAATTCTCTACAAAAAATGTCTCTTAACATTTTGCCATAGCTCGCTTCGTTTCCGAGATATTTGCAGATTTATCTCAAGGGAAGGGGTCTGACGGACATATTTCGAGATATTTCTTCTTCTTGTTGTTCTTCTTCTGCACAGCTAAGCTGGAAGTGGCATTTGCAGCTCGCAGTAGTGCAGAGTTATCTCAAAGAAAGGGGCCACGGTGTTTCTGTATCTCTATTATGTTGGTGCGGCTTCGGAACTTGTAAATATCTTGATATATCTCGAGAACTACGCATCTGATCAAAAAATATCATAGAACATAAAAAGTAGGAAACTTAATTCTCTACAAAAAAGGTCTCTTAACATTTTGCCATAGCTCGCTTCGTTTCCGAGATATTTGCAGATTTATCTCAATGGAAGGGGCCTGACGGGCATATTTCGAGATATTTCTTCTTCTTGTTGTTCTTCTTCTGCACAGCTAAGCTGGAAGTGGCATTTGCAGCGCGCAATAGTGCAGAGTTGTCTCAAAGAAAGGGGCCACGGTGTTTCTGTATCTATATTATGTTGGTGCGGCTTCGGAACTTTTAAATATCTTGATATATCTCGAGAACTACGCATCTGATCAAAAAATATCATACTACATAAAAAGTAGGAAACTTAATTCTCTACAAGAAAGGTCTCTAAACATTTTGCCATAGCTCGCTTCGTTTCCGAGATATTTGCAGATTTATCTCAAGGGAAGGGGCCTGACGGACATATTTCGAGATCTTTCTTCTTCTTGTTGTTCTTCTTCTGCACAGCTAAGCTGGAAGTGGCATTTGCAGCTCGCAATAGTGCAGAGTTATCTCAAAGAAAGAGGCCACGGTGTTTCTGTACCTCTATTATGTGGGTGCAGCTTCGGAACTTTTAAATATCTTGATATATCTCGAGAACTACGCATCTGATCAAAAAATATCATCGAACATAAAAAGTAGGAAACTTAATTCTCTACAAAAAAGGTCTCTCAACATTTTGCCATAGCTCGCTTCGTTTCCGAGATATTTGCAGATATATCTCAAGGGAAGGGGCCTGACAGACATATTTCGAGATATTTCTTCTTCTTGTTGTTCTTCTTCTGCACAGCTAAGCTGGAAGTGGCATTTGCAGCTCGCAGTAGTGCAGAGTTATCTCAAAGAAAGGGGCCACGGTGTTTCTGTATCTGTATTATGTTGGTGCGGCTTCGGAACTTTTAAATATCTTGATATATCTCGAGAACTACGCATGTGATCAAAAAATATCATAGAACATAAAAAGTAGGAAACTTAATTCTCTACAAAAAAGGTCTCTTAATATTTTGCCATAGCTCGCTTCGTTTCCGAGATATTTGCAGATATATCTCAAGGGAAGGGGCCTGACGGACATATTTCGAGATATTTCTTCTTCTTGATGTTCTTCTTCTGCACAGCTAAGCTGGGAGTGGCATTTGCAGCTCGCAATAGTGCAGAGTTATCTCAAAGAAAGGGGCCACGGTGTTTCTGTATCTCTATTATGTTGGTGCGGCTTCGGAACTTTTAAATATCTCGATATATCTCGAGAACTACGCATCTGATCAAAAAATATCATAGAACATAAAAAGTAGGAAACTTAATTCTCTACAAAAAATGTCTCTTAACATTTTGCCATAGCTCGCTTCGTTTCCGAGATATTTGCAGATTTATCTCAAGGGAAGGGGTCTGACGGACATATTTCGAGATATTTCTTCTTCTTGTTGTTCTTCTTCTGCACAGCTAAGCTGGAAGTGGCATTTGCAGCTCGCAGTAGTGCAGAGTTATCTCAAAGAAAGGGGCCACGGTGTTTCTGTATCTCTATTATGTTGGTGCGGCTTCGGAACTTTTAAATATCTTGATATATCTCGACAACAACGCATCTGATCAAAAAATATCATAGAACATAAAAAGTAGGAAACTTAATTCTCTACAAAAAAGGTCTCTTAACATTTTGCCATAGGTCGCTTCGTTTCCGAGATATTTGCATATTTATCTCAAGGGAAGGGGCCTGACGGACATATTTCGAGATATTTCTTCTTCTTGTTGTTCTTCTTCTGCACAGCTAAGCTGGAAGTGGCATTTGCGGCTCGCACTAGTGCAGAGTTATCTCAAAGAAAGGGGCCACGGTGTTTCTGTATCTCTATTATGTTGGTGCGGCTTCGGAACTTTTAAATATCTTGATATATCTCGAGAACTACGCATCCGATCAAAAAATATCATAGAACATAAAAAGTAGGAAACTTAATTCTCTACAAAAAAGGTCTCTTAACTTTTTGCCATAGCTCGCTTCGTTTCCGAGATATTTGCAGATATATCTCAAGGGAAGGGGCCTGACGGACATATTTCGAGATATTTCTTCTTCTTGTTGTTCTTCTTCTGCACAGCTAAGCTGGGAGTGGCATTTGCAGCTCGCAATAGTGCAGAGTTATCTCAAAGAAAGGGGCCACGGTGTTTCTGTATCTCTATTATGTTGGTGCGGCTTCGGAACTTTTAAATATCTTGATATATCTCGAGAACAACGCATCTGATCAAAAAATATCATAGAACATAAAAAGTAGGAAACTTAATTCTCTACAAAAAAGGTCTCTTAACATTTTGCCAGAGCTCGCTTCGTTTCCGAGATATTTGCATATTTATCTCAAGGGAAGGGGCCTGACGGACATATATCGAGAGATTTCTTCTTCTTGTTGTTCTTCTTCTGCACAGCTAAGCTGGAAGTGGCATTTGCGGCTCGCACTAGTGCAGAGTTATCTCAAAGAAAGGGGCCACGGTGTTTCTGTATCTCTATTATGTTGGTGCGGCTTCGGAACTTTTAAATATCTCGATATATCTCGAAAACTACGCTTCTGATCAAAAAATATCATAGAACATAAATTGTAGGAAACATAATTCTCTACAAAAAAGGTCTCTTAATATTTTGCCATAGCTCGCTTCGTTTCCGAGATATTTGCAGATATATCTCAAGGGAAGGGGCCTGACGGACATATTTCGAGATATTTCTTCTTCTTGTTGTTCTTCTTCTGCACAGCTAAGCTGGAAGTGGCATTTACAGCTCGCAATAGTGCAGAGTTATCTCAAAGAAAGGGGCCACGGTGTTTCTGTATCTCTATTATGTTGGTGCGGCTTCGGAACTTTTAAATATCTTGATATATCTCGAGAACTACGCCTCTGATCGAAAAATATGATAGAACATAAAAAGTAGGAAACTTAATTCTCTACAAAAAACGTCTCTTAACATTTTGCCATAGCTCGCTTCGTTTCCGAGATATTTGCAGATTTATCTCAAGGGAAGGGGCCTGACGGACATATTTCGAGATATTTCTTCTTCTTGTTGTTCTTCTTCTGCACAGCTAAGCTGGAAGTGGCATTTGCAGCGCGCAATAGTGCAGAGTTATCTCAAAGAAAGGGGCCACGGTGTTTCTGTATCTCTATTATGTTGGTGCGGCTTCGGAACTTTTAAATATCTTGATATATCTCGAGAACTACGCATCTGATCAAAAAATATCATACTACATAAAAAGTAGGAAACTTAATTCTCTACAAAAAAGGTCTCTTAACATTTTGCCATAGCTCGCTTCGTTTCCGCGATATTTGCAGTTTTATCTCAATGGAAGGGGCCTGACGGGCATATTTCGAGATATTTCTTCTTCTTGTTGTTCTTCTTCTGCACAGCTAAGCTGGAAGTGGCATTTGCAGCGCGCAATAGTGCAGAGTTGTCTCAAAGAAAGGGGCCACGGTGTTTCTGTATCTATATTATGTTGGTGCGGCTTCGGAACTTTTAAATATCTTGATATATCTCGAGAACTACGCATCTGATCAAAAAATATCATACTACATAAAAAGTAGGAAACTTCATTCTCTACAAGAAAGGTCTCTAAACATTTTGCCATAGCTCGCTTCGTTTCCGAGATATTTGCAGATTTATCTCAAGGGAAGGGGCCTGACGGACATATTTCGAGATGTTTCTTCTTCTTGTTGTTCTTCTTCTGCACAGCTAAGCTGGAAGTGGCATTTGCAGCTCGCAATAGTGCAGAGTTATCTCAAAGAAAGAGGCCACGGTGTTTCTGTACCTCTATTATGTGGGTGCAGCTTCGGAACTTTTAAATATCTTGATATATCTCAAGAACTACGCATCTGATCAAAAAATATCATCGAACATAAAAAGTAGGAAACTTAATTCTCTACAAAAAAGGTCTCTCAACATTTTGCCATAGCTCGTTTCGTTTCCGAGATATTTGCAGATATATCTCAAGGGAAGGGGCCTGACAGACATATTTCGAGATATTTCTTCTTCTTGTTGTTCTTCTTCTGCACAGCTAAGCTGGAAGTGGCATTTGCAGCTCGCAGTAGTGCAGAGTTATCTCAAAGAAAGGGGCCACGGTGTTTCTGTATCTCTATTATGTTGGTGCGGCTTCGGAACTTTTAAATATCTTGATATATCTCGAGAACTACGCATGTGATCAAAAAATATCATAGAACATAAAAAGTAGGAAACTTAATTCTCTACAAAAAAGGTCTCTTAACATTTTGCCATAGGTCGCTTCGTTTCCGAGATATTTGCAGATATATCTCAATGGAAGGGGCCTGACGGGCATATTTCGAGATATTTCTTCTTCTTGTTGTTCTTCTTCTGCACAGCTAAGCTGGAAGTGGCATTTGCAGCGCGCAATAGTGCAGAGTTGTCTCAAAGAAAGGGGCCACGGTGTTTCTGTATCTCTATTATGTTGGTGCGGCTTCGGAACTTTTAAATATCTTGATATATCTCGAGAACTACGCATCTGATCAAAAAATATCATACTACATAAAAAGTAGGAAACTTAATTCTCTACAAAAAACGTCTCTTAACATTTTGCCATAGCTCGCTTCGTTTCCGAGATATTTGCAGATTTATCTCAAGGGAAGGGGCCTGACGGACATATTTCGAGATATTTCTTCTTCTTGTTGTTCTTCTTCTGCACAGCTAAGCTGGAAGTGGCATTTGCAGCGCGCAATAGTGCAGAGTTATCTCAAAGAAAGGGGCCACGGTGCTTCTGTATCTCTATTATGTTGGTGCGGCTTCGGAACTTTTAAATATCTTGATATATCTCGAGAACTACGTCTCTGATCGAAAAATATCATAGAACATAAAAAGTAGGAAACTTAATTCTCTACAAAAAACGTCTCTTAACATTTTGCCATAGCTCGCTTCGTTTCCGAGATATTTGCAGATTTATCTCAAGGGAAGGGGCCTGACGGACATATTTCGAGATATTTCTTCTTCTTGTTGTTCCTCTTCTGCACAGCTAAGCTGGAAGTGGCATTTGCAGCGCGCAATAGTGCAGAGTTATCTCAAAGAAAGGGGCCACGGTGTTTCTGTATCTCTATTATGTTGGTGCGGCTTCGGAACTTTTAAATATCTTGATATATCTCGAGAACTACGCATCTGATCAAATAATATCATAGAACATAAAAAGTAGGAAACTTAATTCTCTACAAAAAAGGTCTCTTAACATTTTGCCATAGCTCGCTTCGTTTCCGAGATATTTGCAGATATATCTCAAGGGAAGGGGCCTGACGGACATATTTCGAGATATTTCTTCTTCTTGATGTTCTTCTTCTGCACAGCTAAGCTGGGAGTGGCATTTGCAGCTCGCAATAGTGCAGAGTTATCTCAAAGAAAGGGGCCACGGTGTTTCTGTATCTCTATTATGTTGGTGCGGCTTCGGAACTTTTAAATATCTTGATATATCTCGAGAACAACGCATCTGATCAAAAAATATCATAGAACATAAACAGTAGGAAACTTAATTCTCTACAAAAAAGGTCTCTTAACATTTTGCCATAGCTCGCTTCGTTTCCGAGATATTTGCATATTTATCTCAAGGGAAGGGGCCTGACGGACATATTTCGAGATATTTCTTCTTCTTGTTGTTCTTCTTCTACACAGCTAAGCTGGAAGTGGCATTTGCGGCTCGCACTAGTGCAGAGTTATCTCAAAGAAAGGGGCCACGGTGTTTCTGTATCTCTATTATGTTGGTGCGGCTTCGGAACTTTTAAATATCTCGATATATCTCGAAAACTACGCTTCTGATCAAAAAATATCATAGAACATAAATTGTAGGAAACATAATTCTCTACAAAAAAGGTCTCTTAATATTTTGCCATAGCTCGCTTCGTTTCCGAGATATTTGCAGATATATCTCAAGGGAAGGGGCCTGACGGACATATTTCGAGACATTTCTTCTTCTTGTTGTTCTTCTTCTGCACAGCTAAGCTGGAAGTGGCATTTACAGCTCGCAATAGTGCAGAGTTATCTCAAAGAAAGGGGCCACGGTGTTTCTGTATCTCTATTATGTTGGTGCGGCTTCGGAACTTTTAAATATCTTGATATATCTCGAGAACTACGCCTCTGATCGAAAAATATCATAGAACATAAAAAGTAGGAAACTTAATTCTCTACAAAAAACGTCTCTTAACATTTTGCCATAGCTCGCTTCGTTTCCGAGATATTTGCAGATTTATCTCAAGGGAAGGGGCCTGACGGACATATTTCGAGATATTTCTTCTTCTTGTTGTTCTTCTTCTGCACAGCTAAGCTGGAAGTGGCATTTGCAGCGCGCAATAGTGCAGAGTTATCTCAAAGAAAGGGGCCACGGTGCTTCTGTATCTCTATTATGTTGGTGCGGCTTCGGAACTTTTAAATATCTTGATATATCTCGAGAACTACGTCTCTGATCGAAAAATATCATAGAACATAAAAAGTAGGAAACTTAATTCTCTACAAAAAACGTCTCTTAACATTTTGCCATAGCTCGCTTCGTTTCCGAGATATTTGCAGATTTATCTCAAGGGAAGGGGCCTGACGGACATATTTCGAGATATTTCTTCTTCTTGTTGTTCCTCTTCTGCACAGCTAAGCTGGAAGTGGCATTTGCAGCGCGCAATAGTGCAGAGTTATCTCAAAGAAAGGGGCCACGGTGTTTCTGTATCTCTATTATGTTGGTGCGGCTTCGGAACTTTTAAATATCTTGATATATCTCGAGAACTACGCATCTGATCAAATAATATCATAGAACATAAAAAGTAGGAAACTTAATTCTCTACAAATAAGGTCTCTTAACATTTTGCCATAGCTCGCTTCGTTTCCGAGATATTTGCAGATTTATCTCAAGGGAAGGGGCCTGACGGACATATTTCGAGATATTTCTTCTTCTTGTTGGTCTTCTTCTGCACAGCTAAGCTGGAAGTGGCATTTGCAGCTCGCAATGGTGCAGAGTTATCTCAAAGAAAGGGGCCACGGTGTTTCTGTATCTCTATTATGTTGGTGCGGCTTCGGATCTTTTAAATATCTCGATATATCTCGAAAACTACGCTTCTGATCAAAAAATATCATAGAACCTAAATTGTGGGAAATATAATTCTCTACAAAAAAGGTCTCTTAACATTTTGCCGTAGCTCGCTTCGTTTCCGAGATATTTGCAGATTTATCTCAAGGGAAGGGGCCTGACGGACATATTTCGAGATATTTCTTCTTCTTGTTGTTCTTCTTCTGCACAGCTAAGCTGGAAGTGGCATTTGCAGCGCGCAATAGTGCAGAGTTATCTCAAAGAAAGGGGCCACGGTGTTTCTGTATCTCTATAATGTTGGTGCGGCTTCGGAACTTTTAAATATCTTGATATATCTCGAGAACTACGCATCCGATCAAAAAATATCATAGAACATAAAAAGTAGGAAACTTAATTCTCTACAAAAAAGGTCTCTTAACTTTTTGCCATAGCTCGCTTCGTTTCCGAGATATTTGCAGATATATCTCAAGGGAAGGGGCCTGACGGACATATTTCGAGATATTTCTTCTTCTTGTTGTTCTTCTTCTGCACAGCTAAGCTGGGAGTGGCATTTGCAGCTCGCAATAGTGCAGAGTTATCTCAAAGAAAGGGGCCACGGTGTTTCTGTATCTCTATTATGTTGGTGCGGCTTCGGAACTTTTAAATATCTTGATATATCTCGAGAACAACGCATCTGATCAAAAAATATCATAGAACATAAAAAGTAGGAAACTTAATTCTCTACAAAAAAGGTCTCTTAACATTTTGCCAGAGCTCGCTTCGTTTCCGAGATATTTGCATATTTATCTCAAGGGAAGGGGCCTGACGGACATATATCGAGAGATTTCTTCTTCTTGTTGTTCTTCTTCTGCACAGCTAAGCTGGAAGTGGCATTTGCGGCTCGCACTAGTGCAGAGTTATCTCAAAGAAAGGGGCCACGGTGTTTCTGTATCTCTATTATGTTGGTGCGGCTTCGGAACTTTTAAATATCTCGATATATCTCGAAAACTACGCTTCTGATCAAAAAATATCATAGAACATAAATTGTAGGAAACATAATTCTCTACAAAAAAGGTCTCTTAATATTTTGCCATAGCTCGCTTCGTTTCCGAGATATTTGCAGATATATCTCAAGGGAAGGGGCCTGACGGACATATTTCGAGATATTTCTTCTTCTTGTTGTTCTTCTTCTGCACAGCTAAGCTGGAAGTGGCATTTACAGCTCGCAATAGTGCAGAGTTATCTCAAAGAAAGGGGCCACGGTGTTTCTGTATCTCTATTATGTTGGTGCGGCTTCGGAACTTTTAAATATCTTGATATATCTCGAGAACTACGCCTCTGATCGAAAAATATCATAGAACATAAAAAGTAGGAAACTTAATTCTCTACAAAAAACGTCTCTTAACATTTTGCCATAGCTCGCTTCGTTTCCGAGATATTTGCAGATTTATCTCAAGGGAAGGGGCCTGACGGACATATTTCGAGATATTTCTTCTTCTTGTTGTTCTTCTTCTGCACAGCTAAGCTGGAAGTGGCATTTGCAGCGCGCAATAGTGCAGAGTTATCTCAAAGAAAGGGGCCACGGTGTTTCTGTATCTCTATTATGTTGGTGCGGCTTCGGAACTTTTAAATATCTTGATATATCTCGAGAACTACGCCTCTGATCGAAAAATATCATAGAACATAAAAAGTAGGAAACTTAATTCTCTACAAAAAACGTCTCTTAACATTTTGCCATAGCTCGCTTCGTTTCCGAGATATTTGCAGATTTATCTCATGGGAAGGGGCCTGACGGACATATTTCGAGATATTTCTTCTTCTTGTTGTTCTTCTTCTGCACAGCTAAGCTGGAAGTGGCATTTGCAGCGCGCAATAGTGCAGAGTTATCTCAAAGAAAGGGGCCACGGTGTTTCTGTATCTCTATTATGTTGGTGCGGCTTCGGAACTTTTAAATATCTTGATATATCTCGAGAACTACGTCTCTGATCGAAAAATATCATAGAACATAAAAAGTAGGAAACTTAATTCTCTACAAAAAACGTCTCTTAACATTTTGCCATAGCTCGCTTCGTTTCCGAGATATTTGCAGATTTATCTCAAGGGAAGGGGCCTGACGGACATATTTCGAGATATTTCTTCTTCTTGTTGTTCTTCTTCTACACAGCTAAGCTGGAAGTGGCATTTGCGGCTCGCACTAGTGCAGAGTTATCTCAAAGGAAGGGCCCACGGTGCTTCTGTATCTCTATTATGTTGGTGCGGCTTCGGAACTTTTAAATATCTCGATATATCTCGAGAACTACGCATCTGATCAAAAAATATCATAGAACATAAAAAGTAGGAAACTTAATTCTCTACAAAAAATGTCTCTTAACATTTTGCCATAGCTCGCTTCGTTTCCGAGATATTTGCAGATTTATCTCAAGGGAAGGGGCCTGACGGACATATTTCGAGATATTTCTTCTTCTTGTTGTTCTTCTTCTGCACAGCTAAGCTGGAAGTGGCATTTGCAGCGCGCAATAGTGCAGAGTTATCTCAAAGAAAGGGGCCACGGTGTTTCTGTATCTCTATTATGTTGGTGCGGCTTCGGAACTTTTAAATATCTTGATATATCTCGAGAACTACGCATCTGATCAAAAAATATCATACTACATAAAAAGTAGGAAACTTAATTCTCTACAAAAAAGGTCTCTTAACATTTTGCCATAGCTCGCTTCGTTTCCGAGATATTTGCAGATTTATCTCAATGGAAGGGGCCTGACGGGCATATTTCGAGATATTTCTTCTTCTTGTTGTTCTTCTTCTGCACAGCTAAGCTGGAAGTGGCATTTGCAGCGCGCAATAGTGCAGAGTTGTCTCAAAGAAAGGGGCCACGGTGTTTCTGTATCTATATTATGTTGGTGCGGCTTCGGAACTTTTAAATATCTTGATATATCTCGAGAACTACGCATCTGATCAAAAAATATCATACTACATAAAAAGTAGGAAACTTAATTCTCTACAAATAAGGTCTCTTAACATTTTGCCATAGCTCGCTTCGTTTCCGAGATATTTGCAGATTTATCTCAGGGGAAGGGGCCTGACGGACATATTTCGAGATATTTCTTCTTCTTGTTGGTCTTCTTCTGCACAGCTAAGCTGGAAGTGGCATTTGCAGCTCGGAATAGTGCAGAGTTATCTCAAAGAAAGGGGCCACGGTGTTTCTGTATCTCTATTATGTTGGTGCGGCTTCGGAACTTTTAAATATCTTGATATATCTCGAGAACTACGCATCTGATCAAAAAATATCATAGAACATAAAAAGTAGGAAACTTCATTCTCTACCAAAAAGGTCTCTTAACATTTTGCCATAGCTCGCTTCGTTTCCGAGATATATGCAGATCTATCTCAAGGGAAGGGGCCTGACGGACATATTTCGGGATATTTCTTCTTCTTGTTGTTCTTCTTCTGCACAGCTAAACAGGAAGTGGCATTTCCAGCTCGCAATAGTGCAGAGTTATCTGAAAGAAAGGGGCCACGGTGTTTCTGTATCTCTATTATGTTGGTGCGGCTTCGGAACTTTTAAATATCTTGATATATCTCGAGAACTACGCATCTGATCAAATAATATCATAGAACATAAAAAGTAGGAAACTTAATTCTCTACAAATAAGGTCTCTTAACATTTTGCCATAGCTCGCTTCGTTTCCGAGATATTTGCAGATTTATCTCAAGGGAAGGGGCCTGACGGACATATTTCGAGATATTTCTTCTTCTTGTTGGTCTTCTTCTGCACAGCTAAGCTGGAAGTGGCATTTGCAGCTCGCAATGGTGCAGAGTTATCTCAAAGAAAGGGGCCACGGTGTTTCTGTATCTCTATTATGTTGGTGCGGCTTCGGAACTTTTAAATATCTTGATATATCTCGAGAACTACGCATCTGATCAAAAAATATCGCAGAACATAAAAAGTAGGAAACTTAATTCTCTACAAAAAAGGTCTCTTAACATTTTGCCATAGCTCGCTTCGTTTCCGAGATATTTGCAGATTTATCTCAATGGAAGGGGCCTGACGGGCATATTTCGAGATATTTCTTCTTCTTGTTGTTCTTCTTCTGCACAGCTAAGCTGGAAGTGGCATTTGCAGCGCGCAATAGTGCAGAGTTATCTCAAAGAAAGGGGCCACGGTGTTTCTGTATCTCTATTATGTTGGTGCGGCTTCGGAACTTTTAAATATCTTGATATATCTCGAGAACTACGCCTCTGATCGAAAAATATCATAGAACATAAAAAGTAGGAAACTTAATTCTCTACAAAAAACGTCTCTTAACATTTTGCCATAGCTCGCTTCGTTTCCGAGATATTTGCAGATTTATCTCAAGGGAAGGGGCCTGACGGACATATTTCGAGATATTTCTTCTTCTTGTTGTTCTTCTTCTGCACAGCTAAGCTGGAAGTGGCATTTGCAGCGCGCAATAGTGCAGAGTTGTCTCAAAGAAAGGGGCCACGGTGTTTCTGTATCTATATTATGTTGGTGCGGCTTCGGAACTTTTAAATATCTTGATATATCTCGAGAACTACGCATCTGATCAAAAAATATCATACTACATAAAAAGTAGGAAACTTAATTCTCTACAAGAAAGGTCTCTAAACATTTTGCCATAGCTCGCTTCGTTTCCGAGATATTTGCAGATTTATCTCAATGGAAGGGGCCTGACGGGCATATTTCGAGATATTTCTTCTTCTTGTTGTTCTTCTTCTGCACAGCTAAGCTGGAAGTGGCATTTGCAGCGCGCAATAGTGCAGAGTTGTCTCAAAGAAAGGGGCCACGGTGTTTCTGTATCTATATTATGTTGGTGCGGCTTCGGAACTTTTAAATATCTTGATATATCTCGAGAACTACGCATCTGATCAAAAAATATCATACTACATAAAAAGTAGGAAACTTAATTCTCTACAAGAAAGGTCTCTAAACATTTTGCCATAGCTCGCTTCGTTTCCGAGATATTTGCAGATTTATCTCAAGGGAAGGGGCCTGACGGACATATTTCGAGATGTTTCTTCTTCTTGTTGTTCTTCTTCTGCACAGCTAAGCTGGAAGTGGCATTTGCAGCTCGCAATAGTGCAGAGTTATCTCAAAGAAAGAGGCCACGGTGTTTCTGTACCTCTATTATGTGGGTGCAGCTTCGGAACTTTTAAATATCTTGATATATCTCGAGAACTACGCATCTGATCAAAAAATATCATCGAACATAAAAAGTAGGAAACTTAATTCTCTACAAAAAAGGTCTCTCAACATTTTGCCATAGCTCGTTTCGTTTCCGAGATATTTGCAGATATATCTCAAGGGAAGGGGCCTGACAGACATATTTCGAGATATTTCTTCTTCTTGTTGTTCTTCTTCTGCACAGCTAAGCTGGAAGTGGCATTTGCAGCTCGCAGTAGTGCAGAGTTATCTCAAAGAAAGGGGCCACGGTGTTTCTGTATCTCTATTATGTTGGTGCGGCTTCGGAACTTTTAAATATCTTGATATATCTCGAGAACTACGCATATGATCAAAAAATATCATAGAACATAAAAAGTAGGAAACTTAATTCTCTACAAAAAAGGTCTCTTAACATTTTGCCATAGCTCGCTTCGTTTCCGAGATATTTGCAGATATATCTCAAGGGAAGGGGCCTGACGGACATATTTCGAGATATTTCTTCTTCTTGATGTTCTTCTTCTGCACAGCTAAGCTGGGAGTGGCATTTGCAGCTCGCAGTAGTGCAGAGTTATCTCAAAGAAAGGGGCCACGGTGTTTCTGTATCTCTATTATGTTGGTGCGGCTTCGGAACTTTTAAATATCTTGATATATCTCGAGAACTACGCATCTGATCAAAAAATATCATAGAACATAAAAAGTAGGAAACTTAATTCTCTACAAAAAATGTCTCTTAACATTTTGCCATAGCTCGCTTCGTTTCCGAGATATTTGCAGATATATCTCAAGGGAAGGGGCCTGACGGACATATTTCGAGATATTTCTTCTTCTTGTTGTTCTTCTTCTGCACAGCTAAGCTGGGAGTGGCATTTGCAGCTCGCAATAGTGCAGAGTTATCTCAAAGAAAGGGGCCACGGTGTTTCTGTATCTCTATTATGTTGGTGCGGCTTCGGAACTTTTAAATATCTTGATATATCTCGAGAACAACGCATCTGATCAAAAAATATCATAGAACATAAAAAGTAGGAAACTTAATACTCTACAAAAAAGGTCTCTTAACATTTTGCCATAGCTCGCTTCGTTTCCGAGATATTTGCATATTTATCTCAAGGGAAGGGGCCTGACGGACATATTTCGAGATATTTCTTCTTCTTGTTGTTCTTCTTCTGCACAGCTAAGCTGGAAGTGGCATTTGCGGCTCGCACTAGTGCAGAGTTATCTCAAAGAAAGGGGCCACGGTGTTTCTGTATCTCTATTATGTTGGTGCGGCTTCGGAACTTTTAAATATCTCGATATATCTCGAAAACTACGCTTCTGATCAAAAAATATCATAGAACATAAATTGTAGGAAACATAATTCTCTACAAAAAAGGTCTCTTAACATTTTGCCATAGCTCGCTTCGTTTCCGAGATATTTGCAGATATATCTCAAGGGAAGGGGCCTGACGGACATATTTCGAGATATTTCTTCTTCTTGTTGTTCTTCTTCTGCACAGCTAAGCTGGAAGTGGCATTTACAGCTCGCAATAGTGCAGAGTTATCTCAAAGAAAGGGGCCACGGTGTTTCTGTATCTCTATTATGTTGGTGCGGCTTCGGAACTTTTAAATATCTTGATATATCTCGAGAACTACGCCTCTGATCGAAAAATATCATAGAACATAAAAAGTAGGAAACTTAATTCTCTACAAAAAACGTCTCTTAACATTTTGCCATAGCTCGCTTCGTTTCCGAGATATTTGCAGATTTATCTCAAGGGAAGGGGCCTGACGGACATATTTCGAGATATTTCTTCTTCTTGTTGTTCTTCTTCTGCACAGCTAAGCTGGAAGTGGCATTTGCAGCGCGCAATAGTGCAGAGTTATCTCAAAGAAAGGGGCCACGGTGTTTCTGTATCTCTATTATGTTGGTGCGGCTTCGGAACTTTTAAATATCTTGATATATCTCGAGAACTACGCCTCTGATCGAAAAATATCATAGAACATAAAAAGTAGGAAACTTAATTCTCTACAAAAAACGTCTCTTAACATTTTGCCATAGCTCGCTTCGTTTCCGAGATATTTGCAGATTTATCTCAAGGGAAGGGTTCTGACGGACATATTTCGAGATATTTCTTCTTCTTGTTGTTCTTCTTCTGCACAGCTAAGCTGGAAGTGGCACTTGCAGCTCGCAGTAGTGCAGAGTTATCTCAAAGAAAGGGGCCAAGGTGTTTCTGTATCTCTATTAGGTTGGTGCGGCTTCGGAACTTTTAAATATCTTGATATACCTCGAGAACTACGCATCTGATCAAAAAATATCATAGAACATAAAAAGTAGGAAACTTAATTCTCTACAAAAAAGGTCTCTTAACATTTTGCCATAGCTCGCTTCGTTTCCGAGATATTTGCAGATTTATCTCAATGGAAGGGGCCTGACGGGCATATTTCGAGATATTTCTTCTTCTTGTTGTTCTTCTTCTGCACAGCTAAGCTGGAAGTGGCATTTGCAGCGCGCAATAGTGCAGAGTTATCTCAAAGAAAGGGGCCACGGTGTTTCTGTATCTCTATTATGTTGGTGCGGCTTCGGAACTTTTAAATATCTTGATATATCTCGAGAACTACGCATCCGATCAAAAAATATCATAGAACATAAAAAGTAGGAAACTTAATTCTCTACAAAAAAGGTCTCTTAACATTTTGCCATAGCTCGCTTCGTTTCCGAGATATTTGCAGATATATCTCAAGGGAAGGGGCCTGACGGACATATTTCGAGATATTTCTTCTTCTTGTTGTTCTTCTTCTGCACAGCTAAGCTGGGAGTGGCATTTGCAGCTCGCAATAGTGCAGAGTTATCTCAAAGAAAGGGGCCACGTTGTTTCTGTATCTCTATTATGTTGGTGCGGCTTCGGAACTTTTAAATATCTTGATATATCTCGAGAACTACGCCTCTGATCGAAAAATATCATAGAACATAAAAAGTAGGAAACTTAATTCTCTACAAAAAACGTCTCTTAACATTTTGCCATAGCTCGCTTCGTTTCCGAGATATTTGCAGATTTATCTCAAGGGAAGGGGCCTGACGGACATATTTCGAGATATTTCTTCTTCTTGTTGTTCTTCTTCTGCACAGCTAAGCTGGAAGTGGCATTTGCAGCGCGCAATAGTGCAGAGTTATCTCAAAGAAAGGGGCCACGGTGTTTCTGTATCTCTATTATGTTGGTGCGGCTTCGGAACTTTTAAATATCTTGATATATCTCGAGAACTACGCCTCTGATCGAAAAATATCATAGAACATAAAAAGTAGGAAACTTAATTCTCTACAAAAAACGTCTCTTAACATTTTGCCATAGCTCGCTTCGTTTCCGAGATATTTGCAGATTTATCTCAAGGGAAGGGGCCTGACGGACATATTTCGAGATATTTCTTCTTCTTGTTGTTCTTCTTCTGCACAGCTAAGCTGGAAGTGGCATTTGCAGCGCGCAATAGTGCAGAGTTATCTCAAAGAAAGGGGCCACGGTGTTTCTGTATCTCTATTATGTTGGTGCGGCTTCGGAACTTTTAAATATCTTGATATATCTCGAGAACTACGCATCTGATCAAAAAATATCATACTACATAAAAAGTAGGAAACTTAATTCTCTACAAGAAAGGTCTCTAAACATTTTGCCATAGCTCGCTTCGTTTCCGAGATATTTGCAGATTTATCTCAAGGGAAGGGGCCTGACGGGCATATTTCGAGATATTTCTTCTTCTTGTTGTTCTTCTTCTGCACAGCTAAGCTGGAAGTGGCATTTGCAGCGCGCAATAGTGCAGAGTTGTCTCAAAGAAAGGGGCCACGGTGTTTCTGTATCTATATTATGTTGGTGCGGCTTCGGAACTTTTAAATATCTTGATATATCTCGAGAACTACGCTTCCGATCAAAAAATATCATAGAACATAAAAAGTAGGAAACTTAATTCTCTACAAAAAAGGTCTCTCAACATTTTGCCATACCTCGTTTCGTTTCCGAGATATTTGCAGATATATCTCAAGGGAAGGGGCCTGACAGACATATTTCGAGATATTTCTTCTTCTTGTTGTTCTTCTTCTGCACAGCTAAGCTGGAAGTGGCATTTGCAGCTCGCAATAGTGCAGAGTTATCTCAAAGAAAGGGGCCACGGTGTTTCTGTATCTCTATTATGTTGGTGCGGCTTCGGAACTTTGAAATATCTTGATATATCTCGAGAACAACGCATCTGATCAAAAAATATCATCGAACATAAAAAGTAGGAAACTTAATTCTCTACAAAAAAGGTCTCTTAACATTTTGCCATAGCTCGCTGCGTTTCCGAGATATTTGCAGATTTATCTCAAGGGAAGGGGTCTGACGGACATATTTCGAGATATTTCTTCTTCTTGTTGTTCTTCTTCTGCACAGCTAAGCTGGAAGTGGCATTTGCAGCTCGCAGTAGTGCAGAGTTATCTCAAAGAAAGGGGCCACGGTGTTTCTGTATCTCTATTATGTTGGTGCGGCTTCGGAACTTTTAAATATCTTGATATATCTCGAGAACTACGCATGTAATCAAAAAATATCATAGAACATAAAAAGTAGGAAACTTAATTCTCTACAAAAAAGGTCTCTTAACATTTTGCCATAGCTCGCTTCGTTTCCGAGATATTTGCAGATTTATCTCAATGGAAGGGGCCTGACGGGCATATTTCGAGATATTTCTTCTTCTTGTTGTTCTTCTTCTGCACAGCTAAGCTGGAAGTGGCATTTGCAGCGCGCAATAGTGCAGAGTTATCTCAAAGAAAGGGGCCACGGTGTTTCTGTATCTCTATTATGTTGGTGCGGCTTCGGAACTTTTAAATATCTTGATATATCTCGAGAACTACGCATCCGATCGAAAAATATCATAGAACATAAAAAGTAGGAAACTTAATTCTCTACAAAAAAGGTCTCTTAACATTTTGCCATAGCTCGCTTCGTTTCCGAGATATTTGCAGATATATCTCAAGGGAAGGGGCCTGACGGACATATTTCGAGATATTTCTTCTTCTTGTTGTTCTTCTTCTGCACAGCTAAGCTGGGAGTGGCATTTGCAGCTCGCAATAGTGCAGAGTTATCTCAAAGAAAGGGGCCACGGTGTTTCTGTATCTCTATTATGTTGGTGCGGCTTCGGAGCTTTTAAATATCTTGATATATCTCGAGAACTACGCATCCGATCGAAAAATATCATAGAACATAAAAAGTAGGAAACTTAATTCTCTACAAAAAAGGTCTCTTAACATTTTGCCATAGCTCGCTTCGTTTCCGAGATATTTGCAGATATATCTCAAGGGAAGGGGCCTGACGGACATATTTCGAGATATTTCTTCTTCTTGTTGTTCTTCTTCTGCACAGCAAAGCTGGAAGTGGCATTTGCAGCTCGCAATTGTGCAGAGTTATCTCAAAGAAAGGGGCCACGGTGTTTCTGTATCTCTATTATGTTGGTGCGGCTTCGGAACTTTTAAATATCTTGGTATATCTCGAGAACTACGCATCTGATCAAAAAATATCATAGAACATAAAAAGTAGGAAACTTAATTCTCTACAAAAAAGGTCTCTTAACATTTTGCCGTAGCTCGCTTCGTTTCCGAGATATTTGCAGATTTATCTCAAGGGAAGGGGCCTGACGGACATATTTCGAAATATTTCTTATTCTTGTTGTTCTTCTTCTGCACAGCTAAGCTGGAAGTGGCATTTGCAGCTCGCAATAGTGCAGAGTTATCTCAAAGAAAGGGGCCACGGTGTTTCTGTACCTCTATTATGTTGGTGCAGCTTCGGAGCTTTTAAATATCTTGATATATCTCGAGAACTACGCATCTGATCAAAAAATATCATAGAACATAAAAAGTAGGAAACCTAATTCTTTACAAAAAAGGTCTCTTAACGTTTTGCAATAGCTCGCTTCGTTTCCGAGATATTTGCAGATTTATCTCAAGGGAGGGGTCCTGACGGACATACTTCGAGATATTTCTTCTTCTTGTTGTTCTTCATCTGCACAGCTAAACTGGAAGTGGCATTTCCAGCTCGCAATAGTGCAGAGTTATCCCAAAGAAAGGGGCCACGCTGTTTCTGTATCTCTATTATGTTGGTGCGGCTTCGGAACTTTTAAATATCTCGATATATCTCGAAAACTACGCTTCTGATCAAAAAATATCATAGAACATAAATTGTAGGAAACATAATTCTCTACAAAAAAGGTCTCTTAACATTTTGCCATAGCTCGCTTCGTTTCCGAGATATTTGCAGATTTATCTCAAGGGAAGGGGCCTGACGGACATATTTCGAGATATTTCTTCTTCTTGTTGTTCTTCTTCTGCACAGCTGAGCTGGAAGTGGCATTTGCAGGTCGCAATAGTGCAGAGTTATCTCAAAGAAAGGGGCCACGGTGTTTCTGTATCTCTATTATGTTGGTGCGGCTTCGGAACTTTTAAATATCTCGATATATCTCGAAAACTACGCTTCTGATCAAAAAATATCATAGAACGTAAATTGTAGGAAACATTATTCTCTACAAAAAAGGCCTCTTAACATTTTGCCATAGCTCGCTTCGTTTCCGAGATATTTGCAGATTTATCTCAAGGGAAGGGGCCTGACGGACATATTTCGAGATATTTCTTCTTCTTGTTGTTCTTCTTCTGCACAGCTAAGCTGGAAGTGGCATTTGCAGCGCGCAATAGTGCAGAGTTATCTCAAAGAAAGGGGCCACGGTGTTTCTGTATCTCTACTATGTTGGTGCGGCTTCGGAACTTTTAAATATCTTGATATATCTCGAGAACTACGCATCTGATCAAAAAATATCATACTACATAAAAAGTAGGAAACTTAATTCTCTACAAGAAAGGTCTCTAAACATTTTGCCATAGCTCGCTTCGTTTCCGAGATATTTGCAGATTTATCTCAAGGGAAGGGGCCTGACGGACATATTTCGAGATATTTCTTCTTCTTGTTGTTCTTCTTCTGCACAGCTAAGCTGGAAGTGGCATTTGCAGCTCGCAATAGTGCAGAGTTATCTCAAAGAGAGGGGCCACGGTGTTTCTGTATCTCTATTATGTTGGTGCGGCTTCGGAACTTTTAAATATCTTGATATATCTCGAGAACTACGCATCTGATCAAAAAATATCATAGAAGATAAAAAGTAGGAAACTTAATTCTCTACAAAAAAGGTCTCTTAACATTTCGCCATAGCTCGCTTCGTTTCCGAGATATTTGCAGATTTATCTCAAGGGAAGGGGCCTGTCGGACATATTTCGAGATATTTCTTCTTCTTGTTGTTCTTCTTCTGCACAGCTAAGCTGGAAGTGGCATTTGCGGCTCGCACTAGTGCAGAGTTATCTCAAAGAAAGGGGCCACGGTGTTTCTGTATCTCTATTATGTTGGTGCAGCTTCAGAACTTTTAAATATCTTGATATATCTCGAGAACTACGCATCTGATCAAAAAATATCATGGAACATAAAAAGTAGAAAACTTAATTCTCTACAAAAAAGGTCTCTTAACATTTTGCCGTAGCTCGCTTCGTTTCCGAGATATTTGCAGATTTATCTCAAGGGAAGGGGCCTGACGGACATATTTCGAAATATTTCTTATTCTTGTTGTTCTTCTTCTGCACAGCTAAGCTGGAAGTGGCATTTGCAGCTCGCAATAGTGCAGAGTTATCTCAAAGAAAGGGGCCACGGTGTTTCTGTACCTCTATTATGTTGGTGCAGCTTCGGAGCTTTTAAATATCTTGATATATCTCGAGAACTACGCATCTGATCAAAAAATATCATAGAACATAAAAAGTAGGAAACCTAATTCTTTACAAAAAAGGTCTCTTAACGTTTTGCAATAGCTCGCTTCGTTTCCGAGATATTTGCAGATTTATCTCAAGGGAGGGGTCCTGACGGACATACTTCGAGATATTTCTTCTTCTTGTTGTTCTTCATCTGCACAGCTAAACTGGAAGTGGCATTTCCAGCTCGCAATAGTGCAGAGTTATCCCAAAGAAAGGGGCCACGCTGTTTCTGTATCTCTATTATGTTGGTGCGGCTTCGGAACTTTTAAATATCTCGATATATCTCGAAAACTACGCTTCTGATCAAAAAATATCATAGAACATAAATTGTAGGAAACATAATTCTCTACAAAAAAGGTCTCTTAACATTTTGCCATAGCTCGCTTCGTTTCCGAGATATTTGCAGATTTATCTCAAGGGAAGGGGCCTGACGGACATATTTCGAGATATTTCTTCTTCTTGTTGTTCTTCTTCTGCACAGCTGAGCTGGAAGTGGCATTTGCAGGTCGCAATAGTGCAGAGTTATCTCAAAGAAAGGGGCCACGGTGTTTCTGTATCTCTATTATGTTGGTGCGGCTTCGGAACTTTTAAATATCTCGATATATCTCGAAAACTACGCTTCTGATCAAAAAATATCATAGAACGTAAATTGTAGGAAACATTATTCTCTACAAAAAAGGCCTCTTAACATTTTGCCATAGCTCGCTTCGTTTCCGAGATATTTGCAGATTTATCTCAAGGGAAGGGGCCTGACGGACATATTTCGAGATATTTCTTCTTCTTGTTGTTCTTCTTCTGCACAGCTAAGCTGGAAGTGGCATTTGCAGCGCGCAATAGTGCAGAGTTATCTCAAAGAAAGGGGCCACGGTGTTTCTGTATCTCTACTATGTTGGTGCGGCTTCGGAACTTTTAAATATCTTGATATATCTCGAGAACTACGCATCTGATCAAAAAATATCATACTACATAAAAAGTAGGAAACTTAATTCTCTACAAGAAAGGTCTCTAAACATTTTGCCATAGCTCGCTTCGTTTCCGAGATATTTGCAGATTTATCTCAAGGGAAGGGGCCTGACGGACATATTTCGAGATATTTCTTCTTCTTGTTGTTCTTCTTCTGCACAGCTAAGCTGGAAGTGGCATTTGCAGCTCGCAATAGTGCAGAGTTATCTCAAAGAGAGGGGCCACGGTGTTTCTGTATCTCTATTATGTTGGTGCGGCTTCGGAACTTTTAAATATCTTGATATATCTCGAGAACTACGCATCTGATCAAAAAATATCATAGAAGATAAAAAGTAGGAAACTTAATTCTCTACAAAAAAGGTCTCTTAACATTTCGCCATAGCTCGCTTCGTTTCCGAGATATTTGCAGATTTATCTCAAGGGAAGGGGCCTGTCGGACATATTTCGAGATATTTCTTCTTCTTGTTGTTCTTCTTCTGCACAGCTAAGCTGGAAGTGGCATTTGCGGCTCGCACTAGTGCAGAGTTATCTCAAAGAAAGGGGCCACGGTGTTTCTGTATCTCTATTATGTTGGTGCAGCTTCAGAACTTTTAAATATCTTGATATATCTCGAGAACTACGCATCTGATCAAAAAATATCATGGAACATAAAAAGTAGAAAACTTAATTCTCTACAAAAAAGGTCTCTTAACATTTTGCCGTAGCTCGCTTCGTTTCCGAGATATTTGCAGATTTATCTCAAGGGAAGGGGCCTGACGGACATATTTCGAAATATTTCTTATTCTTGTTGTTCTTCTTCTGCACAGCTAAGCTGGAAGTGGCATTTGCAGCTCGCAATAGTGCAGAGTTATCTCAAAGAAAGGGGCCACGGTGTTTCTGTACCTCTATTATGTTGGTGCAGCTTCGGAGCTTTTAAATATCTTGATATATCTCGAGAACTACGCATCTGATCAAAAAATATCATAGAACATAAAAAGTAGGAAACCTAATTCTTTACAAAAAAGGTCTCTTAACGTTTTGCAATAGCTCGCTTCGTTTCCGAGATATTTGCAGATTTATCTCAAGGGAGGGGTCCTGACGGACATACTTCGAGATATTTCTTCTTCTTGTTGTTCTTCATCTGCACAGCTAAACTGGAAGTGGCATTTCCAGCTCGCAATAGTGCAGAGTTATCCCAAAGAAAGGGGCCACGCTGTTTCTGTATCTCTATTATGTTGGTGCGGCTTCGGAACTTTTAAATATCTCGATATATCTCGAAAACTACGCTTCTGATCAAAAAATATCATAGAACATAAATTGTAGGAAACATAATTCTCTACAAAAAAGGTCTCTTAACATTTTGCCATAGCTCGCTTCGTTTCCGGGATATTTGCAGATTTATCTCAAGGGAAGGGGCCTGACGGACATATTTCGAGATATTTCTTCTTCTTGTTGTTCTTCTTCTGCACAGCTGAGCTGGAAGTGGCATTTGCAGGTCGCAATAGTGCAGAGTTATCTCAAAGAAAGGGGCCACGGTGTTTCTGTATCTCTATTATGTTGGTGCGGCTTCGGAACTTTTAAATATCTCGATATATCTCGAAAACTACGCTTCTGATCAAAAAATATCATAGAACGTAAATTGTAGGAAACATTATTCTCTACAAAAAAGGCCTCTTAACATTTTGCCATAGCTCGCTTCGTTTCCGAGATATTTGCAGATTTATCTCAAGGGAAGGGGCCTGACGGACATATTTCGAGATATTTCTTCTTCTTGTTGTTCTTCTTCTGCACAGCTAAGCTGGAAGTGGCATTTGCAGCGCGCAATAGTGCAGAGTTATCTCAAAGAAAGGGGCCACGGTGTTTCTGTATCTCTACTATGTTGGTGCGGCTTCGGAACTTTTAAATATCTTGATATATCTCGAGAACTACGCATCTGATCAAAAAATATCATACTACATAAAAAGTAGGAAACTTAATTCTCTACAAGAAAGGTCTCTAAACATTTTGCCATAGCTCGCTTCGTTTCCGAGATATTTGCAGATTTATCTCAAGGGAAGGGGCCTGACGGACATATTTCGAGATATTTCTTCTTCTTGTTGTTCTTCTTCTGCACAGCTAAGCTGGAAGTGGCATTTGCAGCTCGCAATAGTGCAGAGTTATCTCAAAGAGAGGGGCCACGGTGTTTCTGTATCTCTATTATGTTGGTGCGGCTTCGGAACTTTTAAATATCTTGATATATCTCGAGAACTACGCATCTGATCAAAAAATATCATAGAAGATAAAAAGTAGGAAACTTAATTCTCTACAAAAAAGGTCTCTTAACATTTCGCCATAGCTCGCTTCGTTTCCGAGATATTTGCAGATTTATCTCAAGGGAAGGGGCCTGTCGGACATATTTCGAGATATTTCTTCTTCTTGTTGTTCTTCTTCTGCACAGCTAAGCTGGAAGTGGCATTTGCGGCTCGCACTAGTGCAGAGTTATCTCAAAGAAAGGGGCCACGGTGTTTCTGTATCTCTATTATGTTGGTGCGGCTTCGGAACTTTAAAATATCTCGATATATCTCGAAAACTACGCATCTGATCAAAAAATATCATACTACATAAAAAGTAGGAAACTTAATTCTCTACAAGAAAGGTCTCTAAACATTTTGCCATAGCTCGCTTCGTTTCCGAGATATTTGCAGATTTATCTCAAGGGAAGGGGCCTGACGGACATATTTCGAGATATTTCTTCTTCTTGTTGTTCTTCTTCTGCACAGCTAAGCTGGAAGTGGCATTTGCAGCTCGCAATAGTGCAGAGTTATCTCAAAGAAAGGGGCCACGGTGTTTCTGTATCTCTATTATGTTGGTGCGGCTTCGGAACTTTTAAATATCTTGATATATCTCGAGAACTACGCATCTGATCAAAAAATATCATAGAACATAAAACGTAGGAAACTTCATTCTCTACAAAAAAGGTCTCTTAACATTTTGCCATAGCACGCTTCGTTTCCGAGATATTTGCAGAATTATCTCAAGGGAAGGGGCCTGACGGACATATTTCGAGATATTTCTTCTTCTTCTTGTTCTTCTTCTGCACAGCTGAGCTGGAAGTGGCATTTGCAGGTCGCAATAGTGCAGAGTTATCTCAAAGAAAGGGGCCACGGTGTTTCTGTATCTCTATTATGTTGGTGCGGCTTCGGAACTTTTAAATATCTCGATATATCTCGAAAACTACGCTTCTGATCAAAAAATATCATAGAACGTAAATTGTAGGAAACATTATTCTCTACAAAAAAGGTCTCTTAACATTTTGCCATAGCTCGCTTCGTTTCTGAGATATTTGCAGATTTATCTCAAGGGAAGGGGCCTGACGGACATATTTCGAGATATTTCTTCTTCTTGTTGTTCTTCTTCTGCACAGCTAAGCTGGAAGTGGCATTTGCAGCGCGCAATAGTGCAGAGTTATCTCAAAGAAAGGGGCCACGGTGTTTCTGTATCTCTATTATGTTGGTGCGGCTTCGGAACTTTTAAATATCTTGATATATCTCGAGAACTACGCATCTGATCAAAAAATATCATACTACATAAAAAGTAGGAAACTTAATTCTCTACAAGAAAGGTCTCTAAAGATTTTGCCATCGCTCGCTTCGTTTCCGAGATATTTGCAGATTTATCTCAAGGGAAGGGGCCTGACGGACATATTTCGAGATATTTCTTCTTCTTGTTGTTCTTCTTCTGCACAGCTAAGCTGGAAGTGGCATTTGCAGCTCGCAATAGTGCAGAGTTATCTCAAAGAGAGGGGCCACGGTGTTTCTGTATCTCTATTATGTTGGTGCGGCTTCGGAACTTTTAAATATCTTGATATATCTCGAGAACTACGCATCTGATCAAAAAATATCATAGAAGATAAAAAGTAGGAAACTTAATTCTCTACAAAAAAGGTCTCTTAACATTTCGCCATAGCTCGCTTCGTTTCCGAGATATTTGCAGATTTATCTCAAGGGAAGGGGCCTGACGGACATATTTCGAGATATTTCTTCTTCTTGTTGTTCTTCTTCTGCACAGCTAAGCTGGAAGTGGCATTTGCGGCTCGCACTAGTGCAGAGTTATCTCAAAGAAAGGGGCCACGGTGTTTCTGTATCCCTATTATGTTGGTGCGGCTTCGGAAGTTTTAAATATCTCGATATATCTCGAAAACTACGCTTCGGATCAAAAAATATCATAGAACATAAATTGTAGGAAACATAATTCTCTACAAAAAACGTCTCTTAACATTTTGCCATAGCTCGCTTCGTTTCCGAGATATTTGCAGATTCAGCTCGAAGGAACTGGCCTGACGGACATATTTCGAGATATTTCTTCTTCTTGTTGTTCTTCCTCTGCACAGCTAAGCTGGAAGTGGCATTTGCAGCTCGCAATAGTGCAGAGTTATCTCAAAGAAAGGGGCCACGGTGTTTCTGTATCTCTATTATGTTGGTGCGGCTTCGGAACTTTTAAATATCTTGATATATCTCGAGAACTACGCATCTGATCAAAAAATATCATAGATCATAAAAAGTAGGAAACTTAATTCTCTACAAAAAAGGTCTCTTAACATTTTGCCATAGCTCGCTTCGTTTCCGAGATATTTGCAGATATATCTCAAGGGAAGGGGCCTGACGGACATATTTCGAGATATTTCTTCTTCTTGTTGTTCTTCTTCTGCACAGCTAAGCTGGAAGTGGCATTTGCGGCTCGCACTAGTGCAGAGTTATCTCAAAGAAAGGGGCCACGGTGTTTCTGTATCCCTATTATGTTGGTGCGGCTTCGGAACTTTTAAATATCTCGATATATCTCGAAAACTACGCTTCTGATCAAAAAATATCATAGAACATAAATTGTAGGAAACTTAATTCTCTACAAAAAAGGTCTCTTAACATTTTGCCATAGCTCTCTTCGTTTCCGAGATATTTGCAGATTTATCTCAAGGGAAGGGGCCTGACGGACATATTTCGAGATATTTCTTCTTCTTGTTGTTCTTCTTCTGCACAGCTAAGCTGGAAGTGGCATTTGCAGCTCGCCATAGTGCATAGTTATCCCCTAAGAAAGGGGCCACGGTGTTTCTGTATCTCTATTATGTTGGTGCGGCTTCGGAACTTTTAAATATCTTGATATATCTCGAGAACTACGCATCTGATCAAAAAATATCATAGAACATAAAAAGTAGGAAACTTAATTATCTACAAAAAAGGTCTCTTAACATTTTGCCATAGCTCGCTTCGTTTCCGAGATATTTGCAGATTTATCTCAAGGGAAGGGGCCTGACGGACATATTTCGAGATATTTCTTCTTCTTGTTGTTCTTCTTCTGCACAGCTAAGCTGGAAGTGGCATTTGCGGCTCGCACTAGTGCAGAGTTATCTCAAAGAAAGGGGCCACGGTGTTTCTGTATCTCTATTATGTTGGTGCGGCTTCGGAACTTTTAAATATCTTGATATATCTCGAGAACTACGCATCTGATCAAAAAATATCATACTACATAAAAAGTAGGAAACTTAATTCTCTACAAGAAAGGTCTCTAAAGATTTTGCCATAGCTCGCTTCGTTTCCGAGATATTTGCAGATTTATCTCAAGGGAAGGGGCCTGACGGACATATTTCGAGATATTTCTTCTTCTTGTTGTTCTTCTTCTGCACAGCTAAGCTGGAAGTGGCATTTGCAGCTCGCAATAGTGCAGAGTTATCTCAAAGAGAGGGGCCACGGTGTTTCTGTATCTCTATTATGTTGGTGCGGCTTCGGAACTTTTAAATATCTTGATATATCTCGAGAACTACGCATCTGATCAAAAAATATCATAGAACATAAAAAGTGGGAAACTTAATTATCTACAAAAAAGGTCTCTTAACATTTTGCCATAGCTCGCTTCGTTTCCGAGATATTTGCAGATTTATCTCAAGGGAAGGGGCCTGACGGACATATTTCGAGATATTTCTTCTTCTTGTTGTTCTTCTTCTGCACAGCTAAGCTGGAAGTGGCATTTGCAGCTCGCCATAGTGCAGAGTTATCTCAAAGAAAGGGGCCACGGTGTTTCTGTATCTCTATTATGTTGGTGCGGCTTCGGAACTTTTAAATATCTTGATATATCTCGAGAACTACGCATCTGATCAAAAAATATCATAGAACATAAAAAGTAGGAAACTTAATTATCTACAAAAAAGGTCTCTTAACATTTTGCCATAGCTCGCTTCGTTTCCGAGATATTTGCAGATTTATCTCAAGGGAAGGGGCCTGACGGACATATTTCGAGATATTTCTTCTTCTTGTTGTTCTTCTTCTGCACAGCTAAGCTGGAAGTGGCATTTGCGGCTCGCACTAGTGCAGAGTTATCTCAAAGAAAGGGGCCACGGTGTTTCTGTATCCCTATTATGTTGGTGCGGCTTCGGAACTTTTAAATATCTCGATATATCTCGAAAACTACGCTTCCGATCAAAAAATATCATAGAACATAAATTGTAGGAAACATAATTCTCTATAAACAACGTCTCTTAACATTTTGCCATAGCTCGCTTCGTTTCCGAGATATTTGCAGATTCAGCTCAAAGGAACTGGCCTGACGGACATATTTCGAGATATTTCTTCTTCTTGTTGTTCTTCCTCTGCACAGCTAAGCTGGAAGTGGCATTTGCAGCTCGCAATAGTGCAGAGTTATCTCAAAGAAAGGGGCCACGGTGTTTCTGTATCTCTATTATGTTGGTGCGGGTTCGGAACTTTTAAATATCTTGATATATCTCGAGAACTACGCATCTGATCAAAAAATATCATAGAACATAAAAAGTAGGAAACTTAATTCTCTACAAAAAAGGTCTCTTAACATTTTGCCATAGCTCGCTTCGTTTCCGAGATATTTGCAGATTTATCTCAAGGGAAGGGGCCTGACTGACATATTTCGAGATATTTCTTCTTCTTGTTGTTCTTCCTCTGCACAGCTAAGCTGGAAGTGGCATTTGCGGCTCGCACTAGTGCAGAGTTATCTCAAAGAAAGGGGCCACGGTGTTTCTGTATCTCTATTATGTTGGTGCGGCTTCGGAACTTTTAAATATCTCGATATATCTCGAAAACTACGCTTCTGATCAAAAAATATCATAGAACATAAATTGTAGGAAACATAATTCTCTACAAAAAAGGTCTCTTAACATTTTGCCATAGCTCGCTTCGTTTCCGAGATATTTGCAGATATATCTCAAGGGAAGGGGCCTGACGGACATATTTCGAGATATTTCTTCTTCTTGTTGTTCTTCTTCTGCACAGCTAAGCTGGAAGTGGCATTTGCGGCTCGCACTAGTGCAGAGTTATCTCAAAGAAAGGGGCCACGGTGTTTCTGTATCCCTATTATGTTGGTGCGGCTTCGGAACTTTTAAATATCTCGATATATCTCGAAAACTACGCTTCTGATCAAAAAATATCATAGAACATAAATTGTAGGAAACATAATTCTCTATAAACAACGTCTCTTAACATTTTGCCATAGCTCGCTTCGTTTCCGAGATATTTGCAGATTCAGCTCAAAGGAACTGGCCTGACGGACATATTTCGAGATATTTCTTCTTCTTGTTGTTCTTCCTCTGCACAGCTAAGCTGGAAGTGGCATTTGCGGCTCGCACTAGTGCAGAGTTATCTCAAAGAAAGGGGCCACGGTGTTTCTGTATCTCTATTATGTTGGTGCGGCTTCGGAACTTTTAAATATCTCGATATATCTCGAAAACTACGCTTCTGATCAAAAAATATCATAGAACATAAATTGTAGGAAACATAATTCTCTACAAAAAAGGTCTCTTAACATTTTGCCATAGCTCGCTTCGTTTCCGAGATATTTGCAGATATATCTCAAGGGAAGGGGCCTGACGGACATATTTCGAGATATTTCTTCTTCTTGTTGTTCTTCTTCTGCACAGCTAAGCTGGAAGTGGCATTTGCGGCTCGCACTAGTGCAGAGTTATCTCAAAGAAAGGGGCCACGGTATTTCTGTATCCCTATTATGTTGGTGCGGCTTCGGAACTTTTAAATATCTCGATATATCTCGAAAACTACGCTTCTGATCAAAAAATATCATAGAACATAAATTGTAGGAAACATAATTCTCTATAAACAACGTCTCTTAACATTTTGCCATAGCTCGCTTCGTTTCCGAGATATTTGCAGATTCAGCTCAAAGGAACTGGCCTGACGGACATATTTCGAGATATTTCTTCTTCTTGTTGTTCTTCCTCTGCACAGCTAAGCTGGAAGTGGCATTTGCGGCTCGCACTAGTGCAGAGTTATCTCAAAGAAAGGGGCCACGGTGTTTCTGTATCTCTATTATGTTGGTGCGGCTTCGGAACTTTTAAATATCTCGATATATCTCGAAAACTACGCTTCTGATCAAAAAATATCATAGAACATAAATTGTAGGAAACATAATTCTCTACAAAAAAGGTCTCTTAACATTTTGCCATAGCTCGCTTCGTTTCCGAGATATTTGCAGATATATCTCAAGGGAAGGGGCCTGACGGACATATTTCGAGATATTTCTTCTTCTTGTTGTTCTTCTTCTGCACAGCTAAGCTGGAAGTGGCATTTGCGGCTCGCACTAGTGCAGAGTTATCTCAAAGAAAGGGGCCACGGTATTTCTGTATCCCTATTATGTTGGTGCGGCTTCGGAACTTTTAAATATCTCGATATATCTCGAAAACTACGCTTCTGATCAAAAAATATCATAGAACATAAATTGTAGGAAACATAATTCTCTATAAACAACGTCTCTTAACATTTTGCCATAGCTCGCTTCGTTTCCGAGATATTTGCAGATTCAGCTCAAAGGAACTGGCCTGACGGACATATTTCGAGATATTTCTTCTTCTTGTTGTTCTTCCTCTGCACAGCTAAGCTGGAAGTGGCATTTGCAGCTCGCAATAGTGCAGAGTTATCTCAAAGAAAGGGGCCACGGTGTTTCTGTATCCCTATTATGTTGGTGCGGCTTCGGAACTTTTAAATATCTCGATATATCTCGAAAACTACGCTTCTGATCAAAAAATATCATAGAACATAAATTGTAGGAAACAGAATTCTCTACAAAAAAGGTCTCTTAACATTTTGCCATAGCTCGCTTCGTTTCCGAGATATTTGCAGATATATCTCAAGGGAAGGGGCCTGACGGACATATTTCGAGATATTTCTTCTTCTTGTTGTTCTTCTTCTGCACAGCTAAGCTGGAAGTGGCATTTGCGGCTCGCACTAGTGCAGAGTTATCTCAAAGAAAGGGGCCACGGTGTTTCTGTATCCCTATTATGTTGGTGCGGCTTCGGAACTTTTAAATATCTCGATATATCTCGAAAACTACGCTTCTGATCAAAAAATATCATAGAACATAAATTGTAGGAAACATAATTCTCTATAAACAACGTCTCTTAACATTTTGCCATAGCTCGCTTCGTTTCCGAGATATTTGCAGATTCAGCTCAAAGGAACTGGCCTGACGGACATATTTCGAGATATTTCTTCTTCTTGTTGTTCTTCCTCTGCACAGCTAAGCTGGAAGTGGCATTTGCAGCTCGCAATAGTGCAGAGTTATCTCAAAGAAAGGGGCCACGGTGTTTCTGTATCTCTATTATGTTGGTGCGGCTTCGGAACTTTTAAATATCTTGATATATCTCGAGAACTACGCATCTGATCAAAAAATGTCATAGAACATAAAAAGTAGGAAACTTAATTCTCTACAAAAAAGGTCTCTTAACATTTTGCCATAGCTCTCTTCGTTTCCGAGATATTTCCAGATTTATCTCAAGGGAAGGGGCCTGACGGACATATTTCGAGATATTTCTTCTTCTTGTTGTTCTTCCTCTGCACAGCTAAGCTGGAAGTGGCATTTGCAGCTCGCAATAGTGCAGAGTTATCTCAAAGAAAGGGGCCACGGTGTTTCTGTATCTCTATTATGTTGGTGCGGCTTCGGAACTTTTAAATATCTTGATATATCTCGAGAACTGCGCATCTGATCAAAAAATATCATAGAACATAAAAAGTAGGAAACTTAATTCTCTACAAAAAAGGTCTCTTAACATTTTGCCATAGCTCGCTTCGTTTCCGAGATATTTGCAGATTTATCTCAAGGGAAGGGGCCTAACGGACATATTTCGAGATATTTCTTCTTCTTGTTGTTCTTCTTCTGCACAGCTAACCTGGAAGTGGCATTTCCAGCTCGCAATAGTGCAGAGTTATCCCGAAGAAAGGGGCCACGGTGTTTCTGTATCTCTATTATGTTGGTGCGGCTTCGGAACTTTTAAATATCTCGATATATCTCGAAAACTACGCTTCTGATCAAAAAATATCATAGAACATAAATTGTAGGAAACATAATTCTCTACAAAAAAGGTCTCCCACCATTTTGCCATAGCTGGCTTCGTTTCTGAGATATTTGCAGATGTATCTCAAGGGAAGGGTCCTGACGGACATATTTCGGGATATTTCTTCTTCTTGTTGTTCTTCTTCTGCACAGCTAAACTGGAAGTGGCATTTCTAGCTCGCAATAGTGCAGAGTTATCTCAAAGAAAGGGGCCACTGTGTTTCTGTATCTCTATTATGTTGGTGCGGCTTCTGAACTTTTAAATATCTTGATATATCTCGAGAACTACGCATCTGATCAAAAAACATCATAGAACATAAATTGTAGGAAACATAATTCTCTACAAAAAACGTCTCTCAACATTTTGCCATAGCTCGCTTCGTTTCCGAGATATTTGCAGATTCAGCTCAAAGGAACTGGCCTGACGGACATATTTCGAGATATTTCTTCTTCTTGTTGTTCTTCCTCTGCACAGCTAAGCTGGAAGTGGCATTTGCAGCTCGCAATAGTGCAGAGTTATCTCAAAGAAAGGGGCCACGGTGTTTCTGTATCTCTATTATGTTGGTGCGGCTTCGGAACTTTTAAATATCTTGATATATCTCGAGAACTACGCATCTGATCAAAAAATATCATAGAACATAAAAAGTAGGAAACTTAATTCTCTACAAAAAAGGTCTCTTAACATTTTGCCATAGCTCGCTTCGTTTCCGAGATATTTGCAGATTTATCTCAAGGGAAGGGGCCTAACGGACATATTTCGAGATATTTCTTCTTCTTGTTGTTCTTCTTCTGCACAGCTAACCTGGAAGTGGCATTTCCAGCTCGCAATAGTGCAGAGTTATCCCGAAGAAAGGGGCCACGGTGTTTCTGTATCTCTATTATGTTGGTGCGGCTTCGGAACTTTTAAATATCTCGATATATCTCGAAAACTACGCTTCTGATCAAAAAATATCATAGAACATAAATTGTAGGAAACATAATTCTCTACAAAAAAGGTCTCCCACCATTTTGCCATAGCTGGCTTCGTTTCTGAGATATTTGCAGATTTATCTCAAGGGAAGGGTCCTGACGGACATATTTCGGGATATTTCTTCTTCTTGTTGTTCTTCTTCTGCACAGCTAAACTGGAAGTGGCATTTCTAGCTCGCAATAGTGCAGAGTTATCTCAAAGAAAGGGGCCACTGTGTTTCTGTATCTCTATTATGTTGGTGCGGCTTCTGAACTTTTAAATATCTTGATATATCTCGAGAACTACGCATCTGATCAAAAAACATCATAGAACATAAATTGTAGGAAACATAATTCTCTACAAAAAACGTCTCTCAACATTTTGCCATAGCTCGCTTCGTTTCCGAGATATTTGCAGATTCAGCTCAAAGGAACTGGCCTGACGGACATATTTCGAGATATTTCTTCTTCTTGTTGTTCTTCCTCTGCACAGCTAAGCTGGAAGTGGCATTTGCAGCTCGCAATAGTGCAGAGTTATCTCAAAGAAAGGGGCCACGGTGTTTCTGTATCTCTATTATGTTGGTGCGGCTTCGGAACTTTTAAATATCTTGATATATCTCGAGAACTACGCATCTGATCAAAAAATATCATAGAACATAAAAAGTAGGAAACTTAATTCTCTACAAAAAAGGTCTCTTAACATTTTGCCATAGCTCGCTTCGTTTCCGAGATATTTGCATATTTATCTCAAGGGAAGGGGCCTGACGGACATATTTCGAGATATTTCTTCTTCTTGTTGTTCTTCTTCTGCACAGCTAAGCTGGAAGTGGCATTTACAGCTCGCAATAGTGCAGAGTTATCTCAAAGAAAGGGGCCACGGTGTTTCTGTATCTCTATTATGTTGGTGCGGCTTCGGAACTTTTAAATATCTTGATATATCTCAAGAACTACGCATCTGATCAAAAAATGTCATAGAACATAAAAAGTAGGAAACTTAATTCTCTACAAAAAAGGTCTCTTAACATTTTGCCATAGCTCGCCTCGTTTCCGAGATATTTGCAGATTTATCTCAAGGGAAGGGGCCTGACGGACATATTTCGAGATATTTCTTCTTCTTGTTGTTCTTCTTCTGCACAGCTAAGCTAGAAGTGGCCTTTGCGGCTCGCACTAGTGCAGAGTTATCTCAAAGAAAGGGGCCACGGTGTTTCTGTATCTCTATTATGTTGGTGCGGCTTCGGAACTTTTAAATATCTCGATATATCTCGAAAACTACGCTTCTGATCAAAAAATATCGTAGAACATAAATTGTAGGAAACATAATTCTCTACAAAAAAGGTCTCTTAACATTTGGCCATAGCTCTCTTTGTTTCCGAGATATTTCCAGATTTATCTCAAGGGAAGGGGCCTGACGGACATATTTCGAGATATTTCTTCTTCTTGTTGTTCTTCTTCTGCACAGCTGAGCTGCAAGTGGCATTTGCAGCTCGCAATAGTGCAGAGTTATCTCAAAGAAAGGGGCCACGGTGTTTCTGTATCTCTATTATGTTGGTGCGGCTTCGGAACTTTTAAATATCTCGATATATCTCGAAAACTACGCTTCTGATCAAAAAATATCATAGAACATAAATTGTAGGAAACATAATTCTCGACAAAAAAGGTCTCTTAACATTTTGCCATAGCTCGCTTCGTTTCCGAGATATTTGCAGATATATCTCAAGGGAAGGGGCCTGACGGACATATTTCGAGATATTTCTTCTTCTTGTTGTTCTTCTTCTGCACAGCTAAGCTGGAAGTGGCATTTACAGCTCGCAATAGTGCAGAGTTATCTCAAAGAAAGGGGCCACGGTGTTTCTGTATCTCTATTATGTTGGTGCGGCTTCGGAACTTTTAAATATCTTGATATATCTCGAGAACTACGCATCTGATCAAAAAATGTCATAGAACATAAAAAGTAGGAAACTTAATTCTCTACAAAAAAGGTCTCTTAACATTTTGCCATAGCTCTCTTCGTTTCCGAGATATTTCCAGATTTATCTCAAGGGAAGGGGCCTGACGGACATATTTCGAGATATTTCTTCTTCTTGTTGTTCTTCCTCTGCACAGCTAAGCTGGAAGTGGCATTTGCAGCTCGCAATAGTGCAGAGTTATCTCAAAGAAAGGGGCCACGGTGTTTCTGTATCTCTATTATGTTGGTGCGGCTTCGGAACTTTTAAATATCTTGATATATCTCGAGAACTGCGCATCTGATCAAAAAATATCATAGAACATAAAAAGTAGGAAACTTAATTCTCTACAAAAAAGGTCTCTTAACATTTTGCCATAGCTCGCTTCGTTTCCGAGATATTTGCAGATTTATCTCAAGGGAAGGGGCCTAACGGACATATTTCGAGATATTTCTTCTTCTTGTTGTTCTTCTTCTGCACAGCTAACCTGGAAGTGGCATTTCCAGCTCGCAATAGTGCAGAGTTATCCCGAAGAAAGGGGCCACGGTGTTTCTGTATCTCTATTATGTTGGTGCGGCTTCGGAACTTTTAAATATCTCGATATATCTCGAAAACTACGCTTCTGATCAAAAAATATCATAGAACATAAATTGTAGGAAACATAATTCTCTACAAAAAAGGTCTCCCACCATTTTGCCATAGCTGGCTTCGTTTCTGAGATATTTGCAGATTTATCTCAAGGGAAGGGTCCTGACGGACATATTTCGGGATATTTCTTCTTCTTGTTGTTCTTCTTCTGCACAGCTAAACTGGAAGTGGCATTTCTAGCTCGCAATAGTGCAGAGTTATCTCAAAGAAAGGGGCCACTGTGTTTCTGTATCTCTATTATGTTGGTGCGGCTTCTGAACTTTTAAATATCTTGATATATCTCGAGAACTACGCATCTGATCAAAAAACATCATAGAACATAAATTGTAGGAAACATAATTCTCTACAAAAAACGTCTCTCAACATTTTGCCATAGCTCGCTTCGTTTCCGAGATATTTGCAGATTCAGCTCAAAGGAACTGGCCTGACGGACATATTTCGAGATATTTCTTCTTCTTGTTGTTCTTCTTCTGCACAGCTAAGCTGGAAGTGGCATTTACAGCTCGCAATAGTGCAGAGTTATCTCAAAGAAAGGGGCCACGGTGTTTCTGTATCTCTATTATGTTGGTGCGGCTTCGGAACTTTTAAATATCTTGATATATCTCAAGAACTACGCATCTGATCAAAAAATGTCATAGAACATAAAAAGTAGGAAACTTAATTCTGTACAAAAAAGGTCTCTTAACATTTTGCCATAGCTCGCCTCGTTTCCGAGATATTTGCAGATTTATCTCAAGGGAAGGGGCCTGACGGACATATTTCGAGATATTTCTTCTTCTTGTTGTTCTTCTTCTGCACAGCTAAGCTAGAAGTGGCATTTGCGGCTCGCACTAGTGCAGAGTTATCTCAAAGAAAGGGGCCACGGTGTTTCTGTATCTCTATTATGTTGGTGCGGCTTCGGAACTTTTAAATATCTCGATATATCTCGAAAACTACGCTTCTGATCAAAAAATATCGTAGAACATAAATTGTAGGAAACATAATTCTCTACAAAAAAGGTCTCTTAACATTTGGCCATAGCTCTCTTTGTTTCCGAGATATTTCCAGATTTATCTCAAGGGAAGGGGCCTGACGGACATATTTCGAGATATTTCTTCTTCTTGTTGTTCTTCTTCTGCACAGCTGAGCTGCAAGTGGCATTTGCAGCTCGCAATAGTGCAGAGTTATCTCAAAGAAAGGGGCCACGGTGTTTCTGTATCTCTATTATGTTGGTGCGGCTTCGGAACTTTTAAATATCTCGATATATCTCGAAAACTACGCTTCTGATCAAAAAATATCATAGAACATAAATTGTAGGAAACATAATTCTCGACAAAAAAGGTCTCTTAACATTTTGCCATAGCTCGCTTCGTTTCCGAGATATTTGCAGATATATCTCAAGGGAAGGGGCCTGACGGACATATTTCGAGATATTTCTTCTTCTTGTTGTTCTTCTTCTGCACAGCTAAGCTGGAAGTGGCATTTACAGCTCGCAATAGTGCAGAGTTATCTCAAAGAAAGGGGCCACGGTGTTTCTGTATCTCTATTATGTTGGTGCGGCTTCGGAACTTTTAAATATCTTGATATATCTCGAGAACTACGCATCTGATCAAAAAATGTCATAGAACATAAAAAGTAGGAAACTTAATTCTCTACAAAAAAGGTCTCTTAACATTTTGCCATAGCTCTCTTCGTTTCCGAGATATTTCCAGATTTATCTCAAGGGAAGGGGCCTGACGGACATATTTCGAGATATTTCTTCTTCTTGTTGTTCTTCTTCTGCACAGCTAAGCTGGAAGTGGCATTTGCAGCTCGCAATAGTGCAGAGTTATCTCAAAGAAAGGGGCCACGGTGTTTCTGTATCTCTATTATGTTGGTGCGGCTTCGGAACTTTTAAATATCTTGATATATCTCGAGAACTGCGCATCTGATCAAAAAATATCATAGAACATAAAAAGTAGGAAACTTAATTCTCTACAAAAAAGGTCTCTTAACATTTTGCCATAGCTCGCTTCGTTTCCGAGATATTTGCAGATTTATCTCAAGGGAAGGGGCCTAACGGACATATTTCGAGATATTTCTTCTTCTTGTTGTTCTTCTTCTGCACAGCTAAGCTGGAAGTGGCATTTGCGGCTCGCACTAGTGCAGAGTTATCTCAAAGAAAGGGGCCACGGTGTTTCTGTATCTCTATTATGTTGGTGCGGCTTCGGAACTTTTAAATATCTTGATATATCTCGAGAACTACGCATCTGATCAAAAAATATCATAGAACATAAAAAGTAGGAAACTTCATTCTCTACCAAAAAGGTCTCTTAACATTTTGCCATAGCTCGCTTCGTTTCCGAGATATATGCAGATCTATCTCAAGGGAAGGGGCCTGACGGACATATTTCGGGATATTTCTTCTTCTTGTTGTTCTTCTTCTGCACAGCTAAACAGGAAGTGGCATTTCCAGCTCGCAATAGTGCAGAGTTATCTGAAAGAAAGGGGCCACGGTGTTTCTGTATCTCTATTATGTTGGTGCGGCTTCGGAACTTTTAAATATCTTGATATATCTCGAGAACTACGCATCTGATCAAATAATATCATAGAACATAAAAAGTAGGAAACTTAATTCTCTACAAATAAGGTCTCTTAACATTTTGCCATAGCTCGTTTCGTTTCCGAGATATTTGCAGATTTATCTCAAGGGAAGGGGCCTGACGGACATATTTCGAGATATTTCTTCTTCTTGTTGGTCTTCTTCTGCACAGCTAAGCTGGAAGTGGCATTTGCAGCTCGCAATGGTGCAGAGTTATCTCAAAGAAAGGGGCCACGGTGTTTCTGTATCTCTATTATGTTGGTGCGGCTTCGGATCTTTTAAATATCTCGATATATCTCGAAAACTACGCTTCTGATCAAAAAATATCATAGAACCTAAATTGTGGCAAATATAATTCTCTACAAAAACGGTCTCTTAACATTTTGCCGTAGCTCGCTTCGTTTCCGAGATATTTGCAGATTTATCTCAAGGGAAGGGGCCTGACGGACATATTTCCAGATATTTCTTCTTCTTGTTGTTCTTCTTCTGCACAGCTAAACAGGAAGTGGCATTTCCAGCTCGCAATAGTGCAGAGTTATCTGAAAGAAAGGGGCCACGGTGTTTCTGTATCTCTATTATGTTGGTGCGGCTTTGGAACTTTTAAATATCTTGATATATCTCGAGAACTACGCATCTGATCAAATAATATCATAGAACATAAAAAGTAGGAAACTTAATTCTCTACAAATAAGGTCTCTTAACATTTTGCCATAGCTCGCTTCGTTTCCGAGATATTTGCAGATTTATCTCAAGGGAAGAGGCCTGACGGACATATTTCGAGATATTTCTTCTTCTTGTTGGTCTTCTTCTGCACAGCTAAGCTGGAAGTGGCATTTGCAGCTCGCAATAGTGCAGAGTTATCTCAAAGAAAGGGGCCACGGTGTTTCTGTATCTCTATTATGTTGGTGCGGCTTCGGAACTTTTAAATATCTTGATATATCTCGAGAACTACGCATCTGATCAAAAAATATCATAGAACATAAAAAGTAGGAAACTTCATTCTCTACCAAAAAGGTCTCTTAACATTTTGCCATAGCTCGCTTCGTTTCCGAGATATATGCAGATCTATCTCAAGGGAAGGGGCCTGACGGACATATTTCGGGATATTTCTTCTTCTTGTTGTTCTTCTTCTGCACAGCTAAACAGGAAGTGGCATTTCCAGCTCGCAATAGTGCAGAGTTATCTGAAAGAAAGGGGCCACGGTGTTTCTGTATCTCTATTATGTTGGTGCGGCTTCGGAACTTTTAAATATCTTGATATATCTCGAGAACTACGCATCTGATCAAATAATATCATAGAACATAAAAAGTAGGAAACTTAATTCTCTACAAATAAGGTCTCTTAACATTTTGCCATAGCTCGCTTCGTTTCCAAGATATTTGCAGATTTATCTCAAGGGAAGGGGCCTGACGGACATTTTTCGAGATATTTCTTCTTCTTGTTGTTCTTCTTCTGCACAGCTAAGCTGGAAGTGGCATTTGCAGCTCGCAATGGTGCAGAGTTATCTCAAAGAAAGGGGCCACGATGTTTCTGTATCTCTATTATGTTGGTGCGGCTTCGGATCTTTTAAATATCTCGATATATCTCGAAAACTACGCTTCTGATCAAAAAATATCATAGAACCTAAATTGTGGGAAATATAATTCTCTACAAAAAAGGTCTCTTAACATTTTGCCGTAGCTCGCTTCGTTTCCGAGATATTTGCAGATTTATCTCAAGGGAAGGGGCCTGACGGACATATTTCCAGATACTTCTTCTTCTTGTTGTTCTTCTTCTGCACAGCTAAGCTGGAAGTGGCATTTGCAGCTCGCAATAGTGCAGAGTTATCTCAAAGAAAGGGGCCACGGTGTTTCTGTATCTCTATTATGTTGGTGCGGCTTCGGAACTTTTAAATATCTTGATATATCTCGAGAACTACGCATCTGATCAAAAAATATCATAGAACATAAAAAGTAGGAAACTTCATTCTCTACCAAAAAGGTCTCTTAACATTTTGCCATAGCTCGCTTCGTTTCCGAGATATATGCAGATTCATCTCAAGGGAAGGGGCCTGACGGACATATTTCGGGATATTTCTTCTTCTTGTTGTTCTTCTTCTGCACAGCTAAGCTGGAAGTGGCATTTGCAGCTCGCAATAGTGCAGAGTTATCTCAAAGAAAGGGGCCACGGTGTTTCTGTATCTCTATTATGTTGGTGCGGCTTCGGAACTTTTAAATATCTTGATATATCTCGAGAACTACGCATCTGATCAAAAAATATCATAGAACATAAAAAGTAGGAAACTTCATTCTCTACCAAAAAGGTCTCTTAACATTTTGCCATAGCTCGCTTCGTTTCCGAGATATATGCAGATTTATCTCAAGGGAAGGGGCCTGACGGACATATTTCGGGATATTTCTTCTTCTTGTTGTTCTTCTTCTGCACAGCTAAACAGGAAGTGGCATTTCCAGCTCGCAATAGTGCAGAGTTATCTGAAAGAAAGGGGCCACGGTGTTTCTGTATCTCTATTATGTTGGTGCGGCTTTGGAACTTTTAAATATCTTGATATATCTCGAGAACTACGCATCTGATCAAATAATATCATAGAACATAAAAAGTAGGAAACTTAATTCTCTACAAATAAGGTCTCTTAACATTTTGCCATAGCTCGCTTCGTTTCCGAGATATTTGCAGATTTATCTCAAGGGAAGGGGCCTGACGGACATATTTCGAGATATTTCTTCTTCTTGTTGGTCTTCTTCTGCACAGCTAAGCTGGAAGTGGCATTTGCAGCTCGCAATAGTGCAGAGTTATCTCAAAGAAAGGGGCCACGGTGTTTCTGTATCTCTATTATGTTGGTGCGGCTTCGGAACTTTTAAATATCTTGATATATCTCGAGAACTACGCATCTGATCAAAAAATATCATAGAACATAAAAAGTAGGAAACTTCATTCTCTACCAAAAAGGTCTCTTAACATTTTGCCATAGCTCGCTTCGTTTCCGAGATATATGCAGATCTATCTCAAGGGAAGGGGCCTGACGGACATATTTCGGGATATTTCTTCTTCTTGTTGTTCTTCTTCTGCACAGCTAAACAGGAAGTGGCATTTCCAGCTCGCAATAGTGCAGAGTTATCTGAAAGAAAGGGGCCACGGTGTTTCTGTATCTCTATTATGTTGGTGCGGCTTCGGAACTTTTAAATATCTTGATATATCTCGAGAACTACGCATCTGATCAAATAATATCATAGAACATAAAAAGTAGGAAACTTAATTCTCTACAAATAAGGTCTCTTAACATTTTGCCATAGCTCGCTTCGTTTCCAAGATATTTGCAGATTTATCTCAAGGGAAGGGGCCTGACGGACATTTTTCGAGATATTTCTTCTTCTTGTTGTTCTTCTTCTGCACAGCTAAGCTGGAAGTGGCATTTGCAGCTCGCAATGGTGCAGAGTTATCTCAAAGAAAGGGGCCACGATGTTTCTGTATCTCTATTATGTTGGTGCGGCTTCGGATCTTTTAAATATCTCGATATATCTCGAAAACTACGCTTCTGATCAAAAAATATCATAGAACCTAAATTGTGGGAAATATAATTCTCTACAAAAAAGGTCTCTTAACATTTTGCCGTAGCTCGCTTCGTTTCCGAGATATTTGCAGATTTATCTCAAGGGAAGGGGCCTGACGGACATATTTCCAGATACTTCTTCTTCTTGTTGTTCTTCTTCTGCACAGCTAAGCTGGAAGTGGCATTTGCAGCTCGCAATAGTGCAGAGTTATCTCAAAGAAAGGGGCCACGGTGTTTCTGTATCTCTATTATGTTGGTGCGGCTTCGGAACTTTTAAATATCTTGATATATCTCGAGAACTACGCATCCGATCAAAAAATATCATAGAACATAAAAAGTAGGAAACTTCATTCTCTACCAAAAAGGTCTCTTAACATTTTGCCATAGCTCGCTTCGTTTCCGAGATATATGCAGATTTATCTCAAGGGAAGGGGCCTGACGGACATATTTCGGGATATTTCTTCTTCTTGTTGTTCTTCTTCTGCACAGCTAAACTGGAAGTGGCATTTGCAGCTCGCAATAGTGCAGAGTTATCTCAAAGAAAGGGGCCACGGTGTTTCTGTATCTCTATTATGTTGGTGCGGCTTCGGAACTTTTAAATATCTTGATATATCTCGAGAACTACGCATCTGATCAAATAATATCATAGAACATAAAAAGTAGGAAACTTTATTCTCTACAAATAAGGTCTCTTAACATTTTGCCATAGCTCGCTTCGTTTCCGAGATATTTGCAGATTTATCTCAAGGGAAGGGGCCTGACGGACATATTTCGAGATATTTCTTCTTCTTGTTGGTCTTCTTCTGCACAGCTAAGCTGGAAGTGGCATTTGCAGCTCGCAATAGTGCAGAGTTATCTCAAAGAAAGGGGCCACGGTGTTTCTGTATCTCTATTATGTTGGTGCGGCTTCGGAACTTTTAAATATCTTGATATATCTCGAGAACTACGCATCTGATCAAAAAATATCATAGAACATAAAAAGTAGGAAACTTCATTCTCTACAAAAAAGGTCTCTTAACATTTTGCCATAGCTCGCTTCGTTTCCGAGATATTTGCAGATTTATCTCAAGGGAAGGGGCCTGACGGACATATTTCGAGATATTTCTTCTTCTTGTTGTTCTTCTTCTGCACAGCTAAGCTGGAAGTGGCATTTGCAGCTCGCAATAGTGCAGAGTTATCTCAAAGAAAGGGGCCACGGTGTTTCTGTATCTCTATTATGTTGGTGCGGCTTCGGAACTTTTAAATATCTTGATATATCTCGAGAACTACGCATCTGATCAAAAAATATCATAGAACATAAAAAGTAGGAAACTTCATTCTCTACCAAAAAGGTCTCTTAACATTTTGCCATAGCTCGCTTCGTTTCCGATATATATGCAGATCTATCTCAAGGGATGGGGCCTGACGGACATATTTCGGGATACTTCTTCTTCTTGTTGTTCTTCTTCTGCACAGCTAAACAGGAAGTGGCATTTCCAGCTCGCAATAGTGCAGAGTTATCTGAAAGAAAGGGGCCACGGTGTTTCTGTATCTCTATTATGTTGGTGCGGCTTCGGAACTTTTAAATATCTTGATATATCTCGAGAACTACGCATCTGATCAAAAAATATCATAGAACATAAAAAGTAGGAAACTTCATTCTCTACCAAAAAGGTCTCTTAACATTTTGCCATAGCTCGCTTCGTTTCCGAGATATATGCAGATTTATCTCAAGGGAAGGGGCCTGACGGACATATTTCGGGATATTTCTTCTTCTTGTTGTTCTTCTTCTGCGCAGCTAAACAGGAAGTGGCATTTCCAGCTCGCAATAGTGCAGAGTTATCTGAAAGAAAGGGGCCACGGTGTTTCTGTATCTCTATTATGTTGGTGCGGCTTCGGAACTTTTAAATATCTTGATATATCTCGAGAACTACGCATCTGATCAAATAATATCATAGAACATAAAAAGTAGGAAACTTAATTCTCTACAAATAAGGTCTCTTAACATTTTGCCATAGCTCGCTTCGTTTCCGAGATATTTGCAGATTTATCTCAAGGGAAGGGGCCTGACGGACATATTTCGAGATATTTCTTCTTCTTGTTGGTCTTCTTCTGCACAGCTAAGCTGGAAGTGGCATTTGCAGCTCGCAATGGTGCAGAGTTATCTCAAAGAAAGGGGCCACGGTGTTTCTGTATCTCTATTATGTTGGTGCGGCTTCGGATCTTTTAAATATCTCGATATATCTCGAAAACTACGCTTCTGATCAAAAAATATCATAGAACCTAAATTGTGGGAAATATAATTCTCTACAAAAACGGTCTCTTAACATTTTGCCGTAGCTCGCTTCGTTTCCGAGATATTTGCAGATTTATCTCAAGGGAAGGGGCCTGACGGACATATTTCCAGATATTTCTTCTTCTTGTTGTTCTTCTTCTGCACAGCTAAGCTGGAAGTGGCATTTGCAGCTCGCAATAGTGCAGAGTTATCTCAAAGAAAGGGGCCACGGTGTTTCTGTATCTCTATTATGTTTGTGCGGCTTCGGAACTTTTAAATATCTTGATATATCTCGAGAACTACGCATCCGATCAAAAAATATCATAGAACATAAAAAGTAGGAAACTTAATTCTCTACAAAAAAGGTCTCTTAACATTTTGCCATAGCTCGCTTCGTTTCCGAGATATTTGCAGATTTATCTCGAGGGAAGGGGCCTGACGGACATATTTCGAGATATTTCTTCTTCTTGTTGTTCTTCTTCTGCACAGCTAAGCTGGAAGCGGCATTTGCGGCTCGCACTAGTGCAGAGTTATCTCAAAGAAAGGGGCCACGGTGTTTCTGTATCTCTATTATGTTGGTGCAGCTTCGGATCTTTTAAATATCTCGATATATCTCGAAAACTACGCTTCTGATCAAAAAATATCATAGAACATAAATTGTAGGAAACATAATTCTCTACAAAAAAGGTCTCTTAACATTTTGCCATAGCTCGTTTCGTTTCCGAGATATTTGCAGATATATCTCAAGGGAAGGGGCCTGACGGACATATTTCGAGATATTTCCTCTTCTTGTTGTTCTTCTTCTGCACAGCTAAACTGGAAGTGGCATTTCCAGCTCGCAATAGCGCAGAGTTATCTCAAAGAAAGGGGCCACGGTGTTTCTGTATCTCTATTATGTTGGTGCGGCTTCGGAACTTTTAAATATCTTGATATATCTCGAGAACTACGCATCTGATCAAAAAATATCATAGAACATAAAAAGTAGGAAACTTCATTCTCTACCAAAAAGGTCTCTTAACATTTTGCCATAGCTCGCTTCGTTTCCGAGATATATGCAGATTCATCTCAAGGGAAGGGGCCTGACGGACATATTTCGGGATATTTCTTCTTCTTGTTGTTCTTCTTCTGCACAGCTAAACAGGAAGTGGCATTTCCAGCTCGCAATAGTGCAGAGTTATCTGAAAGAAAGGGGCCACGGTGTTTCTGTATCTCTATTATGTTGGTGCAGCTTCGGATCTTTTAAATATCTCGATATATCTCGAAAACTACGCTTCTGATCAAAAAATATCATAGAACATAAATTGTAGGAATCATAATTCTCTACAAAAAAGGTCTCTTAACATTTTGCCATAGCTCGTTTCGTTTCCGAGATATTTGCAGATATATCTCAAGGGAAGGGGCCTGACGGACATATTTCGAGATATTTCCTCTTCTTGTTGTTCTCCTTCTGCACAGCTAAACTGGAAGTGGCATTTCCAGCTCGCAATAGCGCAGAGTTATCTCAAAGAAAGGGGCCACGGTGTTTCTGTATCTCTATTATGTTGGTGCGGCTTCGGAACTTTTAAATATCTTGATATATCTCGAGAACTACGCATCTGATCAAAAAATATCATAGAACATAAAAAGTAGGAAACTTCATTCTCTACCAAAAAGGTCTCTTAACATTTTGCCATAGCTCGCTTCGTTTCCGAGATATATGCAGATTCATCTCAAGGGAAGGGGCCTGACGGACATATTTCGGGATATTTCTTCTTCTTGTTGTTCTTCTTCTGCACAGCTAAGCTGGAAGTGGCATTTGCAGCTCGCAATAGTGCAGAGTTATCTCAAAGAAAGGGGCCACGGTGTTTCTGTATCTCTATTATGTTGGTGCGGCTTCGGAACTTTTAAATATCTTGATATATCTCGAGAACTACGCATCTGATCAAAAAATATCATAGAACATAAAAAGTAGGAAACTTCATTCTCTACCAAAAAGGTCTCTTAACATTTTGCCATAGCTCGCTTCGTTTCCGAGATATATGCAGATTTATCTCAAGGGAAGGGGCCTGACGGACATATTTCGGGATATTTCTTCTTCTTGTTGTTCTTCTTCTGCACAGCTAAACAGGAAGTGGCATTTCCAGCTCGCAATAGTGCAGAGTTATCTGAAAGAAAGGGGCCACGGTGTTTCTGTATCTCTATTATGTTGGTGCGGCTTTGGAACTTTTAAATATCTTGATATATCTCGAGAACTACGCATCTGATCAAATAATATCATAGAACATAAAAAGTAGGAAACTTAATTCTCTACAAATAAGGTCTCTTAACATTTTGCCATAGCTCGCTTCGTTTCCGAGATATTTGCAGATTTATCTCAAGGGAAGGGGCCTGACGGACATATTTCGAGATATTTCTTCTTCTTGTTGGTCTTCTTCTGCACAGCTAAGCTGGAAGTGGCATTTGCAGCTCGCAATAGTGCAGAGTTATCTCAAAGAAAGGGGCCACGGTGTTTCTGTATCTCTATTATGTTGGTGCGGCTTCGGAACTTTTAAATATCTTGATATATCTCGAGAACTACGCATCTGATCAAAAAATATCATAGAACATAAAAAGTAGGAAACTTCATTCTCTACCAAAAAGGTCTCTTAACATTTTGCCATAGCTCGCTTCGTTTCCGAGATATATGCAGATCTATCTCAAGGGAAGGGGCCTGACGGACATATTTCGGGATATTTCTTCTTCTTGTTGTTCTTCTTCTGCACAGCTAAACAGGAAGTGGCATTTCCAGCTCGCAATAGTGCAGAGTTATCTGAAAGAAAGGGGCCACGGTGTTTCTGTATCTCTATTATGTTGGTGCGGCTTCGGAACTTTTAAATATCTTGATATATCTCGAGAACTACGCATCTGATCAAATAATATCATAGAACATAAAAAGTAGGAAACTTAATTCTCTACAAATAAGGTCTCTTAACATTTTGCCATAGCTCGCTTCGTTTCCAAGATATTTGCAGATTTATCTCAAGGGAAGGGGCCTGACGGACATTTTTCGAGATATTTCTTCTTCTTGTTGTTCTTCTTCTGCACAGCTAAGCTGGAAGTGGCATTTGCAGCTCGCAATGGTGCAGAGTTATCTCAAAGAAAGGGGCCACGATGTTTCTGTATCTCTATTATGTTGGTGCGGCTTCGGATCTTTTAAATATCTCGATATATCTCGAAAACTACGCTTCTGATCAAAAAATATCATAGAACCTAAATTGTGGGAAATATAATTCTCTACAAAAAAGGTCTCTTAACATTTTGCCGTAGCTCGCTTCGTTTCCGAGATATTTGCAGATTTATCTCAAGGGAAGGGGCCTGACGGACATATTTCCAGATACTTCTTCTTCTTGTTGTTCTTCTTCTGCACAGCTAAGCTGGAAGTGGCATTTCCAGCTCGCAATAGTGCAGAGTTATCTCAAAGAAAGGGGCCACGGTGTTTCTGTATCTCTATTATGTTGGTGCGGCTTCGGAACTTTTAAATATCTTGATATATCTCGAGAACTACGCATCTGATCAAAAAATATCATAGAACATAAAAAGTAGGAAACTTCATTCTCTACCAAAAAGGTCTCTTAACATTTTGCCATAGCTCGCTTCGTTTCCGAGATATATGCAGATTCATCTCAAGGGAAGGGGCCTGACGGACATATTTCGGGATATTTCTTCTTCTTGTTGTTCTTCTTCTGCACAGCTAAGCTGGAAGTGGCATTTGCAGCTCGCAATAGTGCAGAGTTATCTCAAAGAAAGGGGCCACGGTGTTTCTGTATCTCTATTATGTTGGTGCGGCTTCGGAACTTTTAAATATCTTGATATATCTCGAGAACTACGCATCTGATCAAAAAATATCATAGAACATAAAAAGTAGGAAACTTCATTCTCTACCAAAAAGGTCTCTTAACATTTTGCCATAGCTCGCTTCGTTTCCGAGATATATGCAGATTTATCTCAAGGGAAGGGGCCTGACGGACATATTTCGGGATATTTCTTCTTCTTGTTGTTCTTCTTCTGCACAGCTAAACAGGAAGTGGCATTTCCAGCTCGCAATAGTGCAGAGTTATCTCAAAGAAAGGGGCCACGGTGTTTCTGTATCTCTATTATGTTGGTGCAGCTTCGGATCTTTTAAATATCTCGATATATCTCGAAAACTACGCTTCTGATCAAAAAATATCATAGAACATAAATTGTAGGAAACATAATTCTCTACAAAAAAGGTCTCTTAACATTTTGCCATAGCTCGTTTCGTTTCCGAGATATTTGCAGATATATCTCAAGGGAAGGGGCCTGACGGACATATTTCGAGATATTTCCTCTTCTTGTTGTTCTTCTTCTGCACAGCTAAACTGGAAGTGGCATTTCCAGCTCGCAATAGCGCAGAGTTATCTCAAAGAAAGGGGCCACGGTGTTTCTGTATCTCTATTATGTTGGTGCGGCTTCGGAACTTTTAAATATCTTGATATATCTCGAGAACTACGCATCTGATCAAAAAATATCATAGAACATAAAAAGTAGGAAACTTCATTCTCTACCAAAAAGGTCTCTTAACATTTTGCCATAGCTCGCTTCGTTTCCGAGATATATGCAGATTCATCTCAAGGGAAGGGGCCTGACGGACATATTTCGGGATATTTCTTCTTCTTGTTGTTCTTCTTCTGCACAGCTAAACAGGAAGTGGCATTTCCAGCTCGCAATAGTGCAGAGTTATCTGAAAGAAAGGGGCCACGGTGTTTCTGTATCTCTATTATGTTGGTGCAGCTTCGGATCTTTTAAATATCTCGATATATCTCGAAAACTACGCTTCTGATCAAAAAATATCATAGAACATAAATTGTAGGAAACATAATTCTCTACAAAAAAGGTCTGTTAACATTTTGCCATAGCTCGTTTCGTTTCCGAGATATTTGCAGATATATCTCAAGGGAAGGGGCCTGACGGACATATTTCGAGATATTTCCTCTTCTTGTTGTTCTTCTTCTGCACAGCTAAACTGGAAGTGGCATTTCCAGCTCGCAATAGCGCAGAGTTATCTCAAAGAAAGGGGCCACGGTGTTTCTGTATCTCTATTATGTTGGTGCGGCTTCGGAACTTTTAAATATCTTGATATATCTCGAGAACTACGCATCTGATCAAAAAATATCATAGAACATAAAAAGTAGGAAACTTCATTCTCTACCAAAAAGGTCTCTTAACATTTTGCCATAGCTCGCTTCGTTTCCGAGATATATGCAGATTCATCTCAAGGGAAGGGGCCTGACGGACATATTTCGGGATATTTCTTCTTCTTGTTGTTCTTCTTCTGCACAGCTAAGCTGGAAGTGGCATTTGCAGCTCGCAATAGTGCAGAGTTATCTCAAAGAAAGGGGCCACGGTGTTTCTGTATCTCTATTATGTTGGTGCGGCTTCGGAACTTTTAAATATCTTGATATATCTCGAGAACTACGCATCTGATCAAAAAATATCATAGAACATAAAAAGTAGGAAACTTCATTCTCTACCAAAAAGGTCTCTTAACATTTTGCCATAGCTCGCTTCGTTTCCGAGATATATGCAGATTTATCTCAAGGGAAGGGGCCTGACGGACATATTTCGGGATATTTCTTCTTCTTGTTGTTCTTCTTCTGCACAGCTAAACAGGAAGTGGCATTTCCAGCTCGCAATAGTGCAGAGTTATCTGAAAGAAAGGGGCCACGGTGTTTCTGTATCTCTATTATGTTGGTGCGGCTTTGGAACTTTTAAATATCTTGATATATCTCGAGAACTACGCATCTGATCAAATAATATCATAGAACATAAAAAGTAGGAAACTTAATTCTCTACAAATAAGGTCTCTTAACATTTTGCCATAGCTCGCTTCGTTTCCGAGATATTTGCAGATTTATCTCAAGGGAAGGGGCCTGACGGACATATTTCGAGATATTTCTTCTTCTTGTTGGTCTTCTTCTGCACAGCTAAGCTGGAAGTGGCATTTGCAGCTCGCAATAGTGCAGAGTTATCTCAAAGAAAGGGGCCACGGTGTTTCTGTATCTCTATTATGTTGGTGCGGCTTCGGAACTTTTAAATATCTTGATATATCTCGAGAACTACGCATCTGATCAAAAAATATCATAGAACATAAAAAGTAGGAAACTTCATTCTCTACCAAAAAGGTCTCTTAACATTTTGCCATAGCTCGCTTCGTTTCCGAGATATATGCAGATCTATCTCAAGGGAAGGGGCCTGACGGACATATTTCGGGATATTTCTTCTTCTTGTTGTTCTTCTTCTGCACAGCTAAACAGGAAGTGGCATTTCCAGCTCGCAATAGTGCAGAGTTATCTGAAAGAAAGGGGCCACGGTGTTTCTGTATCTCTATTATGTTGGTGCGGCTTCGGAACTTTTAAATATCTTGATATATCTCGAGAACTACGCATCTGATCAAATAATATCATAGAACATAAAAAGTAGGAAACTTAATTCTCTACAAATAAGGTCTCTTAACATTTTGCCATAGCTCGCTTCGTTTCCAAGATATTTGCAGATTTATCTCAAGGGAAGGGGCCTGACGGACATTTTTCGAGATATTTCTTCTTCTTGTTGTTCTTCTTCTGCACAGCTAAGCTGGAAGTGGCATTTGCAGCTCGCAATGGTGCAGAGTTATCTCAAAGAAAGGGGCCACGATGTTTCTGTATCTCTATTATGTTGGTGCGGCTTCGGATCTTTTAAATATCTCGATATATCTCGAAAACTACGCTTCTGATCAAAAAATATCATAGAACCTAAATTGTGGGAAATATAATTCTCTACAAAAAAGGTCTCTTAACATTTTGCCGTAGCTCGCTTCGTTTCCGAGATATTTGCAGATTTATCTCAAGGGAAGGGGCCTGACGGACATATTTCCAGATACTTCTTCTTCTTGTTGTTCTTCTTCTGCACAGCTAAGCTGGAAGTGGCATTTGCAGCTCGCAATAGTGCAGAGTTATCTCAAAGAAAGGGGCCACGGTGTTTCTGTATCTCTATTATGTTGGTGCGGCTTCGGAACTTTTAAATATCTTGATATATCTCGAGAACTACGCATCTGATCAAAAAATATCATAGAACATAAAAAGTAGGAAACTTCATTCTCTACCAAAAAGGTCTCTTAACATTTTGCCATAGCTCGCTTCGTTTCCGAGATATATGCAGATTCATCTCAAGGGAAGGGGCCTGACGGACATATTTCGGGATATTTCTTCTTCTTGTTGTTCTTCTTCTGCACAGCTAAGCTGGAAGTGGCATTTGCAGCTCGCAATAGTGCAGAGTTATCTCAAAGAAAGGGGCCACGGTGTTTCTGTATCTCTATTATGTTGGTGCGGCTTTGGAACTTTTAAATATCTTGATATATCTCGAGAACTACGCATCTGATCAAATAATATCATAGAACATAAAAAGTAGGAAACTTAATTCTCTACAAATAAGGTCTCTTAACATTTTGCCATAGCTCGCTTCGTTTCCGAGATATTTGCAGATTTATCTCAAGGGAAGGGGCCTGACGGACATATTTCGAGATATTTCTTCTTCTTGTTGGTCTTCTTCTGCACAGCTAAGCTGGAAGTGGCATTTGCAGCTCGCAATAGTGCAGAGTTATCTCAAAGAAAGGGGCCACGGTGTTTCTGTATCTCTATTATGTTGGTGCGGCTTCGGAACTTTTAAATATCTTGATATATCTCGAGAACTACGCATCTGATCAAAAAATATCATAGAACATAAAAAGTAGGAAACTTCATTCTCTACCAAAAAGGTCTCTTAACATTTTGCCATAGCTCGCTTCGTTTCCGAGATATATGCAGATCTATCTCAAGGGAAGGGGCCTGACGGACATATTTCGGGATATTTCTTCTTCTTGTTGTTCTTCTTCTGCACAGCTAAACAGGAAGTGGCATTTCCAGCTCGCAATAGTGCAGAGTTATCTGAAAGAAAGGGGCCACGGTGTTTCTGTATCTCTATTATGTTGGTGCGGCTTCGGAACTTTTAAATATCTTGATATATCTCGAGAACTACGCATCTGATCAAATAATATCATAGAACATAAAAAGTAGGAAACTTAATTCTCTACAAATAAGGTCTCTTAACATTTTGCCATAGCTCGCTTCGTTTCCAAGATATTTGCAGATTTATCTCAAGGGAAGGGGCCTGACGGACATTTTTCGAGATATTTCTTCTTCTTGTTGTTCTTCTTCTGCACAGCTAAGCTGGAAGTGGCATTTGCAGCTCGCAATGGTGCAGAGTTATCTCAAAGAAAGGGGCCACGATGTTTCTGTATCTCTATTATGTTGGTGCGGCTTCGGATCTTTTAAATATCTCGATATATCTCGAAAACTACGCTTCTGATCAAAAAATATCATAGAACCTAAATTGTGGGAAATATAATTCTCTACAAAAAAGGTCTCTTAACATTTTGCCATAGCTCGCTTCGTTTCCGAGATATATGCAGATTTATCTCAAGGGAAGGGGCCTGACGGACATATTTCGGGATATTTCTTCTTCTTGTTGTTCTTCTTCTGCACAGCTAAACAGTAAGTGGCATTTCCAGCTCGCAATGGTGCAGAGTTATCTCAAAGAAAGGGGCCACGGTGTTTCTGTATCTCTATTATGTTGGTGCGGCTTTGGAACTTTTAAATATCTTGATATATCTCGAGAACTACGCATCTGATCAAAAAATATCATAGAACATAAAAAGTAGGAAACTTCATTCTCTACCAAAAAGGTCTCTTAACATTTTGCCATAGCTCGCTTCGTTTCCGAGATATATGCAGATCTATCTCAAGGGAAGGGGCCTGACGGACATATTTCGGGATATTTCTTCTTCTTGTTGTTCTTCTTCTGCACAGCTAAACAGGAAGTGGCATTTCCAGCTCGCAATAGTGCAGAGTTATCTGAAAGAAAGGGGCCACGGTGTTTCTGTATCTCTATTATGTTGGTGCGGCTTCGGAACTTTTAAATATCTTGATATATCTCGAGAACTACGCATCTGATCAAATAATATCATAGAACATAAAAAGTAGGAAACTTAATTCTCTACAAATAAGGTCTCTTAACATTTTGCCATAGCTCGCTTCGTTTCCGAGATATTTGCAGATTTATCTCAAGGGAAGGGGCCTGACGGACATATTTCGAGATATTTCTTCTTCTTGTTGGTCTTCTTCTGCACAGCTAAGCTGGAAGTGGCATTTGCAGCTCGCAATAGTGCAGAGTTATCTCAAAGAAAGGGGCCACGGTGTTTCTGTATCTCTATTATGTTGGTGCGGCTTCGGAACTTTTAAATATCTTGATATATCTCGAGAACTACGCATCTGATCAAAAAATATCATAGAACATAAAAAGTAGGAAACTTCATTCTCTACCAAAAAGGTCTCTTAACATTTTGCCATAGCTCGCTTCGTTTCCGAGATATATGCAGATCTATCTCAAGGGAAGGGGCCTGACGGACATATTTCGGGATATTTCTTCTTCTTGTTGTTCTTCTTCTGCACAGCTAAACAGGAAGTGGCATTTCCAGCTCGCAATAGTGCAGAGTTATCTGAAGGAAAGGGGCCACGGTGTTTCTGTATCTCTATTATGTTGGTGCGGCTTCGGAACTTTTAAATATCTTGATATATCTCGAGAACTACGCATCTGATCAAATAATATCATAGAACATAAAAAGTAGGAAACTTAATTCTCTACAAATAAGGTCTCTTAACATTTTGCCATAGCTCGCTTCGTTTCCGAGATATTTGCAGATTTATCTCAAGGGAAGGGGCCTGACGGACATATTTCGAGATATTTCTTCTTCTTGTTGGTCTTCTTCTGCACAGCTAAGCTGGAAGTGGCATTTGCAGCTCGCAATGGTGCAGAGTTATCTCAAAGAAAGGGGCCACGGTGTTTCTGTATCTCTATTATGTTGGTGCGGCTTCGGATCTTTTAAATATCTCGATATATCTCGAAAACTACGCTTCTGATCAAAAAATATCATAGAACCTAAATTGTGGGAAATATAATTCTCTACAAAAAAGGTCTCTTAACATTTTGCCGTGGCTCGCTTCGTTTCCGAGATATTTGCAGATTTATCTCAAGGGAAGGGGCCTGACGGACATATTTCCAGATACTTCTTCTTCTTGTTGTTCTTCTTCTGCACAGCTAAGCTGGAAGTGGCATTTGCAGCTCGCAATAGTGCAGAGTTATCTCAAAGAAAGGGGCCACGGTGTTTCTGTATCTCTATTATGTTGGTGCGGCTTCGGAACTTTTAAATATCTTGATATATCTCGAGAACTACGCATCCGATCAAAAAATATCATAGAACATAAAAAGTAGGAAACTTCATTCTCTACCAAAAAGGTCTCTTAACATTTTGCCATAGCTCGCTTCGTTTCCGAGATATATGCAGATTTATCTCAAGGGAAGGGGCCTGACGGACATATTTCGGGATATTTCTTCTTCTTGTTGTTCTTCTTCTGCACAGCTAAACTGGAAGTGGCATTTCCAGCTCGCAATAGTGCAGAGTTATCTGAAAGAAAGGGGCCACGGTGTTTCTGTATCTCTATTATGTTGGTGCGGCTTCGGAACTTTTAAATATCTTGATATATCTCGAGAACTACGCATCTGATCAAATAATATCATAGAACATAAAAAGTAGGAAACTTAATTCTCTACAAATAAGGTCTCTTAACATTTTGCCATAGCTCGCTTCGTTTCCGAGATATTTGCAGATTTATCTCAAGGGAAGGGGCCTGACGGACATATTTCGAGATATTTCTTCTTCTTGTTGGTCTTCTTCTGCACAGCTAAGCTGGAAGTGGCATTTGCAGCTCGGAATAGTGCAGAGTTATCTCAAAGAAAGGGGCCACGGTGTTTCTGTATCTCTATTATGTTGGTGCGGCTTCGGAACTTTTAAATATCTTGATATATCTCGAAAACTACGCTTCTGATCAAAAAATATCATAGAACCTAAATTGTGGGAAATATAATTCTCTACAAAAAAGGTCTCTTAACATTTTGCCGTAGCTCGCTTCGTTTCCGAGATATTTGCAGATTTATCTCAAGGGAAGGGGCCTGACGGACATATTTCCAGATACTTCTTCTTCTTGTTGTTCTTCTTCTGCACAGCTAAGCTGGAAGTGGCATTTGCAGTTCGCAATAGTGCAGGGTTATCTCAAAGAAAGGGGCCACGGTGTTTCTGTATCTCTATTATGTTGGTGCGGCTTCGGAACTTTTAAATATCTTGATATATCTCGAGAACTACGCATCCGATCAAAAAATATCATAGAACATAAAAAGTAGGAAACTTCATTCTCTACCAAAAAGGTCTCTTAACATTTTGCCATAGCTCGCTTCGTTTCCGAGATATATGCAGATTTATCTCAAGGGAAGGGGCCTGACGAACATATTTCGGGATATTTCTTCTTCTTGTTGTTCTTCTTCTGCACAGCTAAACTGGAAGTGGCATTTGCAGCTCGCAATAGTGCAGAGTTATCTCAAAGAAAGGGGCCACGGTGTTTCTGTATCTCTATTATGTTGGTGCGGCTTCGGAACTTTTAAATATCTTGATATATCTCGAGAACTACGCATCTGATCAAAAAATATCATAGAACATAAAAAGTAGGAAACTTAATTCTCTACAAATAAGGTCTCTTAACATTTTGCCATAGCTCGCTTCGTTTCCGAGATATTTGCAGATTTATCTCAAGGGAAGGGGCCTGACGGACATATTTCGAGATATTTCTTCTTCTTGTTGGTCTTCTTCTGCACAGCTAAGCTGGAAGTGGCATTTGCAGCTCGGAATAGTGCAGAGTTATCTCAAAGAAAGGGGCCACGGTGTTTCTGTATCTCTATTATGTTGGTGCGGCTTCGGAACTTTTAAATATCTTGATATATCTCGAGAACTACGCATCTGATCAAAAAATATCATAGAACATAAAAAGTAGGAAACTTCATTCTCTACCAAAAAGGTCTCTTAACATTTTGCCATAGCTCGCTTCGTTTCCGAGATATATGCAGATCTATCTCAAGGGAAGGGGCCTGACGGACATATTTCGGGATATTTCTTCTTCTTGTTGTTCTTCTTCTGCACAGCTAAACAGGAAGTGGCATTTCCAGCTCGCAATAGTGCAGAGTTATCTGAAAGAAAGGGGCCACGGTGTTTCTGTATCTCTATTATGTTGGTGCGGCTTCGGAACTTTTAAATATCTTGATATATCTCGAGAACTACGCATCTGATCAAATAATATCATAGAACATAAAAAGTAGGAAACTTAATTCTCTACAAATAAGGTCTCTTAACATTTTGCCATAGCTCGCTTCGTTTCCGAGATATTTGCAGATTTATCTCAAGGGAAGGGGCCTGACGGACATATTTCGAGATATTTCTTCTTCTTGTTGGTCTTCTTCTGCACAGCTAAGCTGGAAGTGGCATTTGCAGCTCGCAATGGTGCAGAGTTATCTCAAAGAAAGGGGCCACGGTGTTTCTGTATCTCTATTATGTTGGTGCGGCTTCGGATCTTTTAAATATCTCGATATATCTCGAAAACTACGCTTCTGATCAAAAAATATCATAGAACCTAAATTGTGGGAAATATAATTCTCTACAAAAAAGGTCTCTTAACATTTTGCCGTAGCTCGCTTCGTTTCCGAGATATTTGCAGATTTATCTCAAGGGAAGGGGCCTGACGGACATATTTCGAGATATTTCTTCTTCTTGTTGGTCTTCTTCTGCACAGCTAAGCTGGAAGTGGCATTTGCAGCTCGGAATAGTGCAGAGTTATCTCAAAGAAAGGGGCCACGGTGTTTCTGTATCTCTATTATGTTGGTGCGGCTTCGGAACTTTTAAATATCTTGATATATCTCGAGAACTACGCATCTGATCAAAAAATATCATAGAACATAAAAAGTAGGAAACTTCATTCTCTACCAAAAAGGTCTCTTAACATTTTGCCATAGCTCGCTTCGTTTCCGAGATATATGCAGATCTATCTCAAGGGAAGGGGCCTGACGGACATATTTCGGGATATTTCTTCTTCTTGTTGTTCTTCTTCTGCACAGCTAAACAGGAAGTGGCATTTCCAGCTCGCAATAGTGCAGAGTTATCTGAAAGAAAGGGGCCACGGTGTTTCTGTATCTCTATTATGTTGGTGCGGCTTCGGAACTTTTAAATATCTTGATATATCTCGAGAACTACGCATCTGATCAAATAATATCATAGAACATAAAAAGTAGGAAACTTAATTCTCTACAAATAAGGTCTCTTAACATTTTGCCATAGCTCGCTTCGTTTCCGAGATATTTGCAGATTTATCTCAAGGGAAGGGGCCTGACGGACATATTTCGAGATATTTCTTCTTCTTGTTGGTCTTCTTCTGCACAGCTAAGCTGGAAGTGGCATTTGCAGCTCGCAATGGTGCAGAGTTATCTCAAAGAAAGGGGCCACGGTGTTTCTGTATCTCTATTATGTTGGTGCGGCTTCGGATCTTTTAAATATCTCGATATATCTCGAAAACTACGCTTCTGATCAAAAAATATCATAGAACCTAAATTGTGGGAAATATAATTCTCTACAAAAAAGGTCTCTTAACATTTTGCCGTAGCTCGCTTCGTTTCCGAGATATTTGCAGATTTATCTCAAGGGAAGGGGCCTGACGGACATATTTCGAGATATTTCTTCTTCTTGTTGGTCTTCTTCTGCACAGCTAAGCTGGAAGTGGCATTTGCAGCTCGGAATAGTGCAGAGTTATCTCAAAGAAAGGGGCCACGGTGTTTCTGTATCTCTATTATGTTGGTGCGGCTTCGGAACTTTTAAATATCTTGATATATCTCGAGAACTACGCATCTGATCAAAAAATATCATAGAACATAAAAAGTAGGAAACTTCATTCTCTACCAAAAAGGTCTCTTAACATTTTGCCATAGCTCGCTTCGTTTCCGAGATATATGCAGATCTATCTCAAGGGAAGGGGCCTGACGGACATATTTCGGGATATTTCTTCTTCTTGTTGTTCTTCTTCTGCACAGCTAAACAGGAAGTGGCATTTCCAGCTCGCAATAGTGCAGAGTTATCTGAAAGAAAGGGGCCACGGTGTTTCTGTATCTCTATTATGTTGGTGCGGCTTCGGAACTTTTAAATATCTTGATATATCTCGAGAACTACGCATCTGATCAAATAATATCATAGAACATAAAAAGTAGGAAACTTAATTCTCTACAAATAAGGTCTCTTAACATTTTGCCATAGCTCGCTTCGTTTCCGAGATATTTGCAGATTTATCTCAAGGGAAGGGGCCTGACGGACATATTTCGAGATATTTCTTCTTCTTGTTGGTCTTCTTCTGCACAGCTAAGCTGGAAGTGGCATTTGCAGCTCGCAATGGTGCAGAGTTATCTCAAAGAAAGGGGCCACGGTGTTTCTGTATCTCTATTATGTTGGTGCGGCTTCGGATCTTTTAAATATCTCGATATATCTCGAAAACTACGCTTCTGATCAAAAAATATCATAGAACCTAAATTGTGGGAAATATAATTCTCTACAAAAAAGGTCTCTTAACATTTTGCCGTAGCTCGCTTCGTTTCCGAGATATTTGCAGATTTATCTCAAGGGAAGGGGCCTGACGGACATATTTCGAGATATTTCTTCTTCTTGTTGTTCTTCTTCTGCACAGCTAAGCTGGAAGTGGCATTTGCAGCGCGCAATAGTGCAGAGTTATCTCAAAGAAAGGGGCCACGGTGTTTCTGTATCTCTATTATGTTGGTGCGGCTTCGGAACTTTTAAATATCTTGATATATCTCGAGAACTACGCCTCTGATCGAAAAATATCATAGAACATAAAAAGTAGGAAACTTAATTCTCTACAAAAAACGTCTCTTAACATTTTGCCATAGCTCGCTTCGTTTCCGAGATATTTGCAGATTTATCTCAAGGGAAAGGGCCTGACGGACATATTTCGAGATATTTCTTCTTCTTGTTGTTCTTCTTCTGCACAGCTAAGCTGGAAGTGGCATTTGCAGCGCGCAATAGTGCAGAGTTATCTCAAAGAAAGGGGCCACGGTGTTTCTGTATCTCTATTATGTTGGTGCGGCTTCGGAACTTTTAAATATCTTGATATATCTCGAGAACTACGCCTCTGATCGAAAAATATCATAGAACATAAAAAGTAGGAAACTTAATTCTCTACAAAAAACGTCTCTTAACATTTTGCCATAGCTCGCTTCGTTTCCGAGATATTTGCAGATTTATCTCAAGGGAAGGGGCCTGACGGACATATTTCGAGATATTTCTTCTTCTTGTTGTTCTTCTTCTGCACAGCTAAGCTGGAAGTGGCATTTGCAGCGCGCAATAGTGCAGAGTTATCTCAAAGAAAGGGGCCACGGTGTTTCTGTATCTCTATTATGTTGGTGCGGCTTCGGAACTTTTAAATATCTTGATATATCTCGAGAACTACGCATCTGATCAAAAAATATCATACTACATAAAAAGTAGGAAACTTAATTCTCTACAAGAAAGGTCTCTAAACATTTTGCCATAGCTCGCTTCGTTTCCGAGATATTTGCAGATTTATCTCAAGGGAAGGGGCCTGGCGGACATATTTCGAGATGTTTCTTCTTCTTGTTGTTCTTCTTCTGCACAGCTAAGCTGGAAGTGGCATTTGCAGCTCGCAATAGTGCAGAGTTATCTCAAAGAAAGAGGCCACGGTGTTTCTGTACCTCTATTATGTGGGTGCAGCTTCGGAACTTTTAAATATCTTGATATATCTCGAGAACTACGCATCTGATCAAAAAATATCATCGAACATAAAAAGTAGGAAACTTAATTCTCTACAAAAAAGGTGTCTTAACATTTTGCCATAGCTCGCTTCGTTTCCGAGATATTTGCAGATTTATCTCAATGGAAGGGGCCTGACGGGCATATTTCGAGATATTTCTTCTTCTTGTTGTTCTTCTTCTGCACAGCTAAGCTGGAAGTGGCATTTGCAGCGCGCAATAGTGCAGAGTTGTCTCAAAGAAAGGGGCCACGGTGTTTCTGTATCTATATTATGTTGGTGCGGCTTCGGAACTTTTAAATATCTTGATATATCTCGAGAACTACGCATCTGATCAAAAAATATCATACTACATAAAAAGTAGGAAACTTAATTCTCTACAAATAAGGTCTCTTAACATTTTGCCATAGCTCGCTTCGTTTCCGAGATATTTGCAGATTTATCTCAAGGGAAGGGGCCTGACGGACATATTTCGAGATATTTCTTCTTCTTGTTGGTCTTCTTCTGCACAGCTAAGCTGGAAGTGGCATTTGCAGCTCGGAATAGTGCAGAGTTATCTCAAAGAAAGAGGCCACGGTGTTTCTGTATCTCTATTATGTTGGTGCGGCTTCGGAACTTTTAAATATCTTGATATATCTCGAGAACTACGCATCTGATCAAAAAATATCATAGAACATAAAAAGTAGGAAACTTAATTCTCTACAAAAAAGGTCCCTCAACATTTTGCCATAGCTCGCTTCGTTTCCGAGATATTTGCACATTTATCTCAAGGGAAGCGGCCTAACGGACATATTTCGAGATATTTCTTCTTCTTGTTGGTCTTCGTCTGCACAGCTAAGCTGGAAGTGGCATTTGCAGCTCGCAATGGTGCAGAGTTATCTCAAAGAAAGGGGCCACGGTGTTTCTGTATCTCTATTATGTTGGTGCGGCTTCGGATCTTTTAAATATCTCGATATATCTCGAAAACTACGCTTCTGATCAAAAAATATCATAGAACCTAAATTGTGGGAAATATAATTCTCTACAAAAAAGGTCTCTTAACATTTTGCCGTAGCTCGCTTCGTTTCCGAGATATTTGCAGATTTATCTCAAGGGAAGGGGCCTGACGGACATATTTCCAGATATTTCTTCTTCTTGTTGTTCTTCTTCTGCACAGCTAAGCTGGAAGTGGCGTTTGCAGCTCGCAATAGTGCAGAGTTATCTCAAAGAAAGGGGCCACGGTGTTTCTGTATCTCTATAATGTTGGTGCGGCTTCGGAACTTTTAAATATCTTGATATATCTCGAGAACTACGCATCCGATCAAAAAATATCATAGAACATAAAAAGTAGGAAACTTAATTCTCTACAAAAAAGGTCTCTTAACATTTTGCCATAGCTCGCTTCGTTTCCGAGATATTTGCAGATATATCTCAAGGGAAGGGGCCTGACGGACATATTTCGAGATATTTCTTCTTCTTGTTGTTCTTCTTCTGCACAGCTAAGCTGGGAGTGGCATTTGCAGCTCGCAATAGTGCAGAGTTATCTCAAAGAAAGGGGCCACGGTGTTTCTGTATCTCTATTATGTTGGTGCGGCTTCGGAACTTTTAAATATCTTGATATATCTCGAGAACAACGCATCTGATCAAAAAATATCATAGAACATAAAAAGTAGGAAACTTAATTCTCTACAAAAAAGGTCTCTTAACATTTTGCCATAGCTCGCTTCGTTTCCGAGATATTTGCATATTTATCTCAAGGGAAGGGGCCTGACGGACATATTTCGAGATATTTCTTCTTCTTGTTGTTCTTCTTCTGCACAGCTAAGCTGGAAGTGGCATTTACAGCTCGCAATAGTGCAGAGTTATCTCAAAGAAAGGGGCCACGGTGTTTCTGTATCTCTATTATGTTGGTGCGGCTTCGGAACTTTTAAATATCTTGATATATCTCGAGAACTACGCCTCTGATCGAAAAATATCATACAACATAAAAAGTAGGAAACTTAATTCTCTACAAAAAACGTCTCTTAACATTTTGCCATAGCTCGCTTCGTTTCCGAGATATTTGCAGATTTATCTCAAGGGAAGGGGCCTGACGGACATATTTCGAGATATTTCTTCTTCTTGTTGTTCTTCTTCTGCACAGCTAAGCTGGAAGTGGCATTTGCAGCGCGCAATAGTGCAGAGTTATCTCAAAGAAAGGGGCCACGGTGTTTCTGTATCTCTATTATGTTGGTGCGGCTTCGGAACTTTTAAATATCTTGATATATCTCGAGAACTACGCATCTGATCAAAAAATATCATACTACATAAAAAGTAGGGAACTTAATTCTCTACAAATAAGGTCTCTTAACATTTTGCCATAGCTCGCTTCGTTTCCGAGATATTTGCAGATTTATCTCAAGGGAAGGGGCCTGACGGACATATTTCGAGATATTTCTTCTTCTTGTTGGTCTTCTTCTGCACAGCTAAGCGGGAAGTGGCATTTGCAGCTCGGAATAGTGCAGAGTTATCTCAAAGAAAGAGGCCACGGTGTTTCTGTATCTCTATTATGTTGGTGCGGCTTCGGAACTTTTAAATATCTTGATATATCTCGAGAACTACGCATCTGATCAAAAAATATCATAGAACATAAAAAGTAGGAAACTTAATTCTCTACAAAAAAGGTCCCTCAACATTTTGCCATAGCTCGCTTCGTTTCCGAGATATTTGCACATTTATCTCAAGGGAAGCGGCCTAACGGACATATTTCGAGATATTTCTTCTTCTTGTTGGTCTTCGTCTGCACAGCTAAGCTGGAAGTGGCATTTGCAGCTCGCAATGGTGCAGAGTTATCTCAAAGAAAGGGGCCACGGTGTTTCTGTATCTCTATTATGTTGGTGCGGCTTCGGATCTTTTAAATATCTCGATATATCTCGAAAACTACGCTTCTGATCAAAAAATATCATAGAACCTAAATTGTGGGAAATATAGTTCTCTACAAAAAAGGTCTCTTAACATTTTGCCGTAGCTCGCTTCGTTTCCGAGATATTTGCAGATTTATCTCAAGGGAAGGGGCCTGACGGACATATTTCCAGATATTTCTTCTTCTTGTTGTTCTTCTTCTGCACAGCTAAGCTGGAAGTGGCGTTTGCAGCTCGCAATAGTGCAGAGTTATCTCAAAGAAAGGGGCCACGTTGTTTCTGTATCTCTATAATGTTGGTGCGGCTTCGGAACTTTTAAATATCTTGATATATCTCGAGAACTACGCATCCGATCAAAAAATATCATAGAACATAAAAAGTAGGAAACTTAATTCTCTACAAAAAAGGTCTCTTAACATTTTGCCATAGCTCGCTTCGTTTCCGAGATATTTGCAGATATATCTCAAGGGAAGGGGCCTGACGGACATATTTCGAGATATTTCTTCTTCTTGTTGTTCTTCTTCTGCACAGCTAAGCTGGGAGTGGCATTTGCAGCTCGCAATAGTGCAGAGTTATCTCAAAGAAAGGGGCCACGGTGTTTCTGTATCTCTATTATGTTGGTGCGGCTTCGGAACTTTTAAATATCTTGATATATCTCGAGAACAACGCATCTGATCAAAAAATATCATAGAACATAAAAAGTAGGAAACTTAATTCTCTACAAAAAAGGTCTCTTAACATTTTGCCATAGCTCGCTTCGTTTCCGAGATATTTGCATATTTATCTCAAGGGAAGGGGCCTGACGGACATATTTCGAGATATTTCTTCTTCTTGTTGTTCTTCTTCTGCACAGCTAAGCTGGAAGTGGCATTTGCGGCTCGCACTAGTGCAGAGTTATCTCAAAGAAAGGGGCCACGGTGTTTCTGTATCTCTATTATGTTGGTGCGGCTTCGGAACTTTTAAATATCTCGATATATCTCGAAAACTACGCTTCTGATCAAAAAATATCATAGAACATAAATTGTAGGAAACATAATTCTCTACAAAAAAGGTCTCTTAACATTTTGCCATAGCTCGCTTCGTTTCCGAGATATTTGCAGATATATCTCAAGGGAAGGGGCCTGACGGACATATTTCGAGATATTTCTTCTTCTTGTTGTTCTTCTTCTGCACAGCTAAGCTGGAAGTGGCATTTACAGCTCGCAATAGTGCAGAGTTATCTCAAAGAAAGGGGCCACGGTGTTTCTGTATCTCTATTATGTTGGTGCGGCTTCGGAACTTTTAAATATCTTGATATATCTCGAGAACTACGCCTCTGATCGAAAAATATCATAGAACATAAAAAGTAGGAAACTTAATTCTCTACAAAAAACGTCTCCTAACATTTTGCCATAGCTCGCTTCGTTTCCGAGATATTTGCAGATTTATCTCAAGGGAAGGGGCCTGACGGACATATTTCGAGATATTTCTTCTTCTTGTTGTTCTTCTTCTGCACAGCTAAGCTGGAAGTGGCATTTGCAGCGCGCAATAGTGCAGAGTTATCTCAAAGAAAGGGGCCACGGTGTTTCTGTATCTCTATTATGTTGGTGCGGCTTCGGAACTTTTAAATATCTTGATATATCTCGAGAACTACGCCTCTCATCGAAAAATATCATAGAACATAAAAAGTAGGAAACTTAATTCTCTACAAAAAACGTCTCTTAACATTTTGCCATAGCTCGCTTCGTTTCCGAGATATTTGCAGATTTATCTCAAGGGAAGGGGCCTGACGGACATATTTCGAGATATTTCTTCTTCTTGTTGTTCTTCTTCTGCACAGCTAAGCTGGAAGTGGCATTTGCAGCGCGCAATAGTGCAGAGTTATCTCAAAGAAAGGGGCCACGGTGTTTCTGTATCTCTATTATGTTGGTGCGGCTTCGGAACTTTTAAATATCTTGATATATCTCGAGAACTACGCCTCTGATCGAAAAATATCATAGAACATAAAAAGTAGGAAACTTAATTCTCTACAAAAAAGGTCTCTTAACATTTTGCCATAGCTCGCTTCGTTTCCGAGATATTTGCAGATTTATCTCAATGGAAGGGGCCTGACGGGCATATTTCGAGATATTTCTTCTTCTTGTTGTTCTTCTTCTGCACAGCTAAGCTGGAAGTGGCATTTGCAGCGCGCAATAGTGCAGAGTTGTCTCAAAGAAAGGGGCCACGGTGTTTCTGTATCTATATTATGTTGGTGCGGCTTCGGAACTTTTAAATATCTTGATATATCTCGAGAACTACGCATCTGATCAAAAAATATCATCGAACATAAAAAGTAGGAAACTTAATTCTCTACAAAAAAGGTCTCTCAACATTTTGCCATAGCTCGTTTCGTTTCCGAGATATTTGCAGATATATCTCAAGGGAAGGGGCCTGACAGACATATTTCGAGATATTTCTTCTTCTTGTTGTTCTTCTTCTGCACAGCTAAGCTGGAAGTGGCATTTGCAGCTCGCAGTAGTGCAGAGTTATCTCAAAGAAAGGGGCCACGGTGTTTCTGTATCTGTATTATGTTGGTGCGGCTTCGGAACTTTTAAATATCTTGATATATCTCGAGAACTACGCATGTGATCAAAAAATATCATAGAACATAAAAAGTAGGAAACTTAATTGTCTACAAAAAAGGTCTCTTAACATTTTGCCATAGGTCGCTTCGTTTCCGAGATATTTGCAGATTTATCTCAATGGAAGGGGCCTGACGGGCATATTTCGAGATATTTCTTCTTCTTGTTGTTCTTCTTCTGCACAGCTAAGCTGGAAGTGGCATTTGCAGCGCGCAATAGTGCAGAGTTATCTCAAAGAAAGGGGCCACGGTGTTTCTGTATCTCTATTATGTTGGTGCGGCTTCGGAACTTTTAAATATCTTGATATATCTCGAGAACTACGCATCCGATCGAAAAATATCATAGAACATAAAAAGTAGGAAACTTAATTCTCTACAAAAAAGGTCTCTTAACATTTTGCCATAGCTCGCTTCGTTTCCGAGATATTTGCAGATATATCTCAAGGGAAGGGGCCTGACGGACATATTTCGAGATATTTCTTCTTCTTGATGTTCTTCTTCTGCACAGCTAAGCTGGGAGTGGCATTTGCAGCTCGCAATAGTGCAGAGTTATCTCAAAGAAAGGGGCCACGGTGTTTCTGTATCTCTATTATGCTGGTGCGGCTTCGGAACTTTTAAATATCTCGATATATCTCGAGAACTACGCATCTGATCAAAAAATATCATAGAACATAAAAAGTAGGAAACTTAATTCTCTACAAAAAATGTCTCTTAACATTTTGCCATAGCTCGCTTCGTTTCCGAGATATTTGCAGATTTATCTCAAGGGAAGGGGTCTGACGGACATATTTCGAGATATTTCTTCTTCTTGTTGTTCTTCTTCTGCACAGCTAAGCTGGAAGTGGCATTTGCAGCTCGCAGTAGTGCAGAGTTATCTCAAAGAAAGGGGCCACGGTGTTTCTGTATCTCTATTATGTTGGTGCGGCTTCGGAACTTTTAAATATCTTGATATATCTCGAGAACTACGCATCTGATCAAAAAATATCATAGAACATAAAAAGTAGGAAACTTAATTCTCTACAAAAAAGGTCTCTTAACATTTTGCCATAGCTCGCTTCGTTTCCGAGATATTTGCAGATTTATCTCAATGGAAGGGGCCTGACGGGCATATTTCGAGATATTTCTTCTTCTTGTTGTTCTTCTTCTGCACAGCTAAGCTGGAAGTGGCATTTGCAGCGCGCAATAGTGCAGAGTTATCTCAAAGAAAGGGGCCACGGTGTTTCTGTATCTCTATTATGTTGGTGCGGCTTCGGAACTTTTAAATATCTTGATATATCTCGAGAACTACGCATCCGATCAAAAAATATCATAGAACATAAAAAGTAGGAAACTTAATTCTCTACAAAAAAGGTCTCTTAACATTTTGCCATAGCTCGCTTCGTTTCCGAGATATTTGCATATTTATCTCAAGGGAAGGGGCCTGACGGACATATTTCGAGATATTTCTTCTTCTTGTTGTTCTTCTTCTGCACAGCTAAGCTGGAAGTGGCATTTGCGGCTCGCACTAGTGCAGAGTTATCTCAAAGAAAGGGGCCACGGTGTTTCTGTATCTCTATTATGTTGGTGCGGCTTCGGAACTTTTAAATATCTCGATATATCTCGAAAACTACGCTTCGGATCAAAAAATATCATAGAACATAAATTGTAGGAAACATAATTCTCTACAAAAAAGGTCTCTTAACATTTTGCCATAGCTCGCTTCGTTTCCGAGATATTTGCAGATATATCTCAAGGGAAGGGGCCTGACGGACATATTTCGAGATATTTCTTCTTCTTGTTGTTCTTCTTCTGCACAGCTAAGCTGGAAGTGGCATTTGCGGCTCGCACTAGTGCAGAGTTATCTCAAAGAAAGGGCCCACGGTGCTTCTGTATCTCTATTATGTTGGTGCGGCTTCGGAACTTTTAAATATCTCGATATATCTCGAGAACTACGCATCTGATCAAAAAATATCATAGAACATAAAAAGTAGGAAACTTAATTCTCTACAAAAAATGTCTCTTAACATTTTGCCATAGCTCGCTTCGTTTCCGAGATATTTGCAGATTTATCTCAAGGGAAGGGGTCTGACGGACATATTTCGAGATATTTCTTCTTCTTGTTGTTCTTCTTCTGCACAGCTAAGCTGGAAGTGGCATTTGCAGCTCGCAGTAGTGCAGAGTTATCTCAAAGAAAGGGGCCAAGGTGTTTCTGTATCTCTATTAGGTTGGTGCGGCTTCGGAACTTTTAAATATCTTGATATATCTCGAGAACTACGCATCTGATCAAAAAATATCATAGAACATAAAAAGTAGGAAACTTAATTCTCTACAAAAAAGGTCTCTTAACATTTTGCCATAGCTCGCTTCGTTTCCGAGATATTTGCAGATTTATCTCAATGGAAGGGGCCTGACGGGCATATTTCGAGATATTTCTTCTTCTTGTTGTTCTTCTTCTGCACAGCTAAGCTGGAAGTGGCATTTGCAGCGCGCAATAGTGCAGAGTTATCTCAAAGAAAGGGGCCACGGTGTTTCTGTATCTCAATTATGTTGGTGCGGCTTCGGAACTTTTAAATATCTTGATATATCTCGAGAACTACGCATCCGATCAAAAAATATCATAGAACATAAAAAGTAGGAAACTTAATTCTCTACAAAAAAGGTCTCTTAACATTTTGCCATAGCTCGCTTCGTTTCCGAGATATTTGCAGATATATCTCAAGGGAAGGGGCCTGACGGACATATTTCGAGATGTTTCTTCTTCTTGTTGTTCTTCTTCTGCACAGCTAAGCTGGAAGTGGCATTTGCAGCTCGCAATAGTGCAGAGTTATCTCAAAGAAAGAGGCCACGGTGTTTCTGTACCTCTATTATGTGGGTGCAGCTTCGGAACTTTTAAATATCTTGATATATCTCAAGAACTACGCATCTGATCAAAAAATATCATCGAACATAAAAAGTAGGAAACTTAATTCTCTACAAAAAAGGTCTCTGAACATTTTGCCATAGCTCGTTTCGTTTCCGAGATATTTGCAGATATATCTCAAGGGAAGGGGCCTGACAGACATATTTCGAGATATTTCTTCTTCTTGTTGTTCTTCTTCTGCACAGCTAAGCTGGAAGTGGCATTTGCAGCTCGCAGTAGTGCAGAGTTATCTCAAAGAAAGGGGCCACGGTGTTTCTGTATCTCTATTATGTTGGTGCGGCTTCGGAACTTTTAAATATCTTGCTATATCTCGAGAACTACGCATGTGATCAAAAAATATCATAGAACATAAAAAGTAGGAAACTTAATTCTCTACAAAAAAGGTCTCTTAACATTTTGCCATAGGTCGCTTCGTTTCCGAGATATTTGCAGATTTATCTCAATGGAAGGGGCCTGACGGGCATATTTCGAGATATTTCTTCTTCTTGTTGTTCTTCTTCTGCACAGCTAAGCTGGAAGTGGCATTTGCAGCGCGCAATAGTGCAGAGTTATCTCAACGAAAGGGGCCACGGTGTTTCTGTATCTCTATTATGTTGGTGCGGCTTCGGAACTTTTAAATATCTTGATATATCTCGAGAACTACGCATCCGATCGAAAAATATCATAGAACATTAAAAGTAGGAAACTTAATTCTCTACAAAAAAGGTCTCTTAACATTTTTCCATAGCTCGCTTCGTTTCCGAGATATTTGCAGATATATCTCAAGGGAAGGGGCCTGACGGACATATTTCGAGATATTTCTTCTTCTTGATGTTCTTCTTCTGCACAGCTAAGCTGGGAGTGGCATTTGCAGCTCGCAATAGTGCAGAGTTATCTCAAAGAAAGGGGCCACGGTGTTTCTGTATCTCTACTATGTTGGTGCGGCTTCGGAACTTTTAAATATCTTGATATATCTCGAGAACAACGCATCTGATCAAAAAATATCATAGAACATAAACAGTAGGAAACTTAATTCTCTACAAAAAAGGTCTCTTAACATTTTGCCATAGCTCGCTTCGTTTCCGAGATATTTGCATATTTATCTCAAGGGAAGGGGCCTGACGGACATATTTCGAGATATTTCTTCTTCTTGTTGTTCTTCTTCTACACAGCTAAGCTGGAAGTGGCATTTGCGGCTCGCACTAGTGCAGAGTTATCTCAAAGAAAGGGCCCACGGTGCTTCTGTATCTCTATTATGTTGGTGCGGCTTCGGAACTTTTAAATATCTCGATATATCTCGAGAACTACGCATCTGATCAAAAAATATCATAGAACATAAAAAGTAGGAAACTTAATTCTCTACGAAAAATGTCTCTTAACATTTTGCCATAGCTCGCTTCGTTTCCGAGATATTTGCAGATTTATCTCAAGGGAAGGGGCCTGACGGACATATTTCGAGATATTTCTTCTTCTTGTTGTTCTTCTTCTGCACAGCTAAGCTGGAAGTGGCATTTGCAGCGCGCAATAGTGCAGAGTTATCTCAAAGAAAGGGGCCACGGTGTTTCTGTATCTCTATTATGTTGGTGCGGCTTCGGAACTTTTAAATATCTTGATATATCTCGAGAACTACGCATCTGATCAAAAAATATCATACTAGATAAAAAGTAGGAAACTTAATTCTCTACAAAAAAGGTCTCTTAACATTTTGCCATAGCTCGCTTCGTTTCCGAGATATTTGCAGATTTATCTCAATGGAAGGGGCCTGACGGGCATATTTCGAGATATTTCTTCTTCTTGTTGTTCTTCTTCTGCACAGCTAAGCTGGAAGTGGCATTTGCAGCGCGCAATAGTGCAGAGTTGTCTCAAAGAAAGGGGCCACGGTGTTTCTGTATCTATATTATGTTGGTGCGGCTTCGGAACTTTTAAATATCTTGATATATCTCGAGAACTACGCATCTGATCAAAAAATATCATACTACATAAAAAGTAGGAAACATAATTCTCTACAAATAAGGTCTCTTAACATTTTGCCATAGCTCGCTTCGTTTCCGAGATATTTGCAGATTTATCTCAAGGGAAGGGGCCTGACGGACATATTTCGAGATATTTCTTCTTCTTGTTGGTCTTCTTCTGCACAGCTAAGCTGGAAGTGGCATTTGCAGCTCGGAATAGTGCAGAGTTATCTCAAAGAAAGGGGCCACGGTGTTTCTGTATCTCTATTATGTTGGTGCGGCTTCGGAACTTTTAAATATCTTGATATATCTCGAGAACTACGCATCTGATCAAAAAATATCATAGAACATAAAAAGTAGGAAACTTCATTCTCTACCAAAAAGGTCTCTTAACATTTTGCCATAGCTCGCTTCGTTTCCGAGATATATGCAGATCTATCTCAAGGGAAGGGGCCTGACGGACATATTTCGGGATATTTCTTCTTCTTGTTGTTCTTCTTCTGCACAGCTAAACAGGAAGTGGCATTTCCAGCTCGCAATAGTGCAGAGTTATCTGAAAGAAAGGGGCCACCGTGTTTCTGTATCTCTATTATGTTGGTGCGGCTTCGGAACTTTTAAATATCTTGATATATCTCGAGAACTACGCATCTGATCAAATAATATCATAGAACATAAAAAGTAGGAAACTTAATTCTCTACAAATAAGGTCTCTTAACATTTTGCCATAGCTCGCTTCGTTTCCGAGATATATGCAGATCTATCTCAAGGGAAGGGGCCTGACGGACATATTTCGGGATATTTCTTCTTCTTGTTGTTCTTCTTCTGCACAGCTAAACAGGAAGTGGCATTTCCAGCTGGCAATAGTGCAGAGTTATCTGAAAGAAAGGGGCCACGGTGTTTCTGTATCTCTATTATGTTGGTGCGGCTTCGGAACTTTTAAATATCTTGATATATCTCGAGAACTACGTATCTGATCAAATAATATCATAGAACATAAAAAGTAGGAAACTTAATTCTCTACAAATAAGGTCTCTTAACATTTTGCCATAGCTCGCTTCGTTTCCGAGATATTTGCAGATTTATCTCAAGGGAAGGGGCCTGACGGACATATTTCGAGATATTTCTTCTTCTTGTTGGTCTTCTTCTGCACAGCTAAGCTGGAAGTGGCATTTGCAGCTCGCAATGGTGCAGAGTTATCTCAAAGAAAGGGGCCACGGTGTTTCTGTATCTCTATTATGTTGGTGCGGCTTCGGATCTTTTAAATATCTCGATATATCTCGAAAACTACGCTTCTGATCAAAAAATATCATAGAAGCTAAATTGTGGGAAATATAATTCTCTACAAAAAAGGTCTCTTAACATTTTGCCGTAGCTCGCTTCGTTTCCGAGATATTTGCAGATTTATCTCAAGGGAAGGGGCCTGACGGACATATTTCCAGATATTTCTTCTTCTTGTTGTTCTTCTTCTGCACAGCTAAGCTGGAAGTGGCGTTTGCAGCTCGCAATAGTGCAGAGTTATCTCAAAGAAAGGGGCCACGGTGTTTCTGTATCTCTATAATGTTGGTGCGGCTTCGGAACTTTTAAATATCTTGATATATCTCGAGAACTACGCATCCGATCAAAAAATATCATAGAACATAAAAAGTAGGAAACTTAATTCTCTACAAAAAAGGTCTCTTAACTTTTTGCCATAGCTCGCTTCGTTTCCGAGATATTTGCAGATATATCTCAAGGGAAGGGGCCTGACGGACATATTTCGAGATATTTCTTCTTCTTGTTGTTCTTCTTCTGCACAGCTAAGCTGGGAGTGGCATTTGCAGCTCGCAATAGTGCAGAGTTATCTCAAAGAAAGGGGCCACGGTGTTTCTGTATCTCTATTATGTTGGTGCGGCTTCGGAACTTTTAAATATCTTGATATATCTCGAGAACAACGCATCTGATCAAAAAATATCATAGAACATAAAAAGTAGGAAACTTAATTCTCTACAAAAAAGGTCTCTTAACATTTTGCCAGAGCTCGCTTCGTTTCCGAGATATTTGCATATTTATCTCAAGGGAAGGGGCCTGACGGACATATTTCGAGATATTTCTTCTTCTTGTTGTTCTTCTTCTGCACAGCTAAGCTCGAAGTGGCATTTGCAGCTCGCAATAGTGCAGAGTTATCTCAAAGAAAGAGGCCACGGTGTTTCTGTACCTCTATTATGTTGGTGCAGCTTCGGAACTTTTAAATATCTTGATATATCTCGAGAACTACGCTTCTCATCAAAAAATATCATAGAACATAAAAAGTAGGAAACTTAATTCTCTACAAAAAAGGTCTCTTAACATTTTGCCATAGCTCGCTTCGTTTCCGAGATATTTGCAGATTTATCTCGAGGGAAGGGGCCTGACGGACATATTTCGAGATATTTCTTCTTCTTGTTGTTCTTCTTCTGCACAGCTAAGCTGGAAGTGGCATTTGCAGCTCGCAATAGTGCAGAGTTATCTCGAAGAAAGGGGCCACGGTGTTTCTGTATCTCTATTATGTTGGTGCGGCTTCGGAACTTTAAAATATCTTTATATATCTCGAGAACTACGCATCTGATTAAAAAATATCATAGAACGTAAAAAGTAGGAAACTTAATTCTCTACAAATAAAGTCGCTTAACATTTTGCCATAGCTCGCTTCGTTTCCGAGATATTTGCAGATTTATCTCAAGGGAAGGGGCCTGACGGACATATTTCGAGATATTTCTTCTTCTTGTTGTTCTTCTTCTGCACAGCTAAGCTGGAAGTGGCATTTGCAGCTCGCACTAGTGCAGAGTTATCTCAAAGAAAGGGGCCACGGTGTTTCTGTATCTCTATTATGTTGGTGCGGCTTCGGATCTTTTAAATATCTCGATATATCTCGAAAACTACGCTTCTGATCAAAAAATATCATAGAACATAAATTGTAGAAAACTTCATTCTCTACAAAAAAGGTCTCTTAACATTTTGCCATAGCTCTCTTCGTTTCCGAGATATTTCCAGATTTATCTCAAGGGAAGGGGCCTGCCGGACATATTTCGAGATATTTCTTCTTCTTGTTGTTCTTCTTCTGCACAGCTAAGCTGGAAGTGGCATTTGCGGCTCGCACTAGTGCAGAGTTATCTCAAAGAAAGGGGCCACGGTGTTTCTGTATCTCTATTATGTTGGTGCGGCTTCGGAACTTTTAAATATCTCGATATATCTCGAAAACTACGCTTCTGATCAAAAAATATCATAGAACATAAATTGTAGGAAACATAATTCTCTACAAAAAAGGTCGCTTAACATTTTGCCATAGCTCGCTTCGTTTCCGAGATATTTGCAGATATATCTCAAGGGCAGGGGCCTGACGGACATATTTCGAGATATTTCTTCTTCTTGTTGTTCTTCTTCTGCACAGCTAAGCTGGAAGTGGCATTTACAGCTCGCAATAGTGCAGAGTTATCTCAAAGAAAGGGGCCACGGTGTTTCTGTATCTCTATTATGTTGGTGCGGCTTCGGAACTTTTAAATATCTTGATATATCTCGAGAACTACGCATCTGATCAAAAAATATCATAGAACATAAAAAGTAGGAAACTTAATTCTCTACAAAAAAGGTCTCTTAACATTTTGCCATAGCTCGCTTCGTTTCCGAGATATTTGCAGATTTATCTCAAGGGAAGGGGCCTAACGGACATATTTCGAGATATTTCTGCTTCTTGTTGTTCTTCTTCTGCACAGCTAAGCTGGAAGTGGCATTTGCGGCTCGCACTAGTGCAGAGTTATCTCAAAGAAAGGGGCCACGGTGTTTCTGTATCTCTATTATGTTGGTGCGGTTTCGGAACTTTTAAATATCTTGATATATCTCGAGAACTACGCATCTGATCAAAAAATATCATAGAACATAGAAAGTAGGAAACATAATTCTGTACAAAAAAGGTCTCTTAACATTTTGCCATAGCTCGCTTCGTTTCCGAGATATTTGCAGATTTATCTCAAGGGAAGGGGCCTGACGGACATATTTCGAGATGTTTCTTCTTCTTGTTGTTCTTCTTCTGCACAGCTAAGCTGGAAGTGGCATTTGCGGCTCGCACTAGTGCACAGTTATCTCAAAGAAAGGGGCCACGGTGTTTCTGTATCTCTATTATGTTGGTGCGGCTTCGGAACTTTTAAGTATCTCGATATATCTCGAAAACTACGCTTCTGATCAAAAAATATCATAGAATATAAATTGTAGGAAACATAATTCTCTACAAAAAACGTCTCTTAACATTTTGCCATAGCTCGTTTCGTTTCCGAGATATTTGCAGATTCAGCTCAAAGGAACTGGCCTGACGGACATATTTCGAGATATTTCTTCTTCTTGTTGTTCTTCCTCTGCACAGCTAAGCTGGAAGTGGCATTTGCAGCTCGCAATAGTGCAGAGTTATCTCAAAGAAAGGGGCCACGGTGTTTCTGTATCTCTATTATGTTGGTGCGGCTTCGGAACTTTTACATATCTCGATATATCTCGAAAACTACGCTTCTGATCAAAAAATATCATAGAACATAAATTGTAGGAAACATAATTCTCTACAAAAAAGGTCTCTTAACATTTTGCCATAGCTCATTTCGTTTCCGAGATATTTGCAGATTTATCTCAAGGGAAGGGTCCTAATGGACATATTTCGAGATATTTCTTCTTCTTGTTGTTCTTCTTCTGCACAGCTAAGCTGGAAGTGGCATTTACAGCTCGCAATAGTGTAGAGTTATCTCAAAGAAAGGGGGCACGGTGTTTCTGTATCTCTATTACGTTGGTGCGGCTTCGGAACTTTTAAATATCTTGATATATCTCGAGAACTACGCATCTGATCAAAAAATATCATAGAACATGAAAAGTAGGAAACTTAATTCTCTACAGAAAAGGTCTCTTAACATTTTGCCGTAGCTGTCTTCGTTTCCGAGATATTTGCAGATATATCTCAAGGGCAGGGGCCTGACGGACATATTTCGAGATATTTCTTCTTCTTGTTGTTCTTCTTCTGCACAGCTAAGCTGGAAGTGGCATTTACAGCTCGCAATAGTGTAGAGTTATCTCAAAGAAAGGGGCCACGGTGTTTCTGTATCTCTATTACGTTGGTGCGGCTTGGGAACTTTTAAATATCTTGATATATCTCGAGAACTACGCATCTGATCAAAAAATATCATAGAACATGAAAAGTAGGAAACTTAATTCTCTACAGAAAAGGTCTCTTAACATTTTGCCGTAGCTCTCTTCGTTTCCGAGATATTTGCAGATATATCTCAAGGGCAGGGGCCTGACGGACATATTTCGAGATATTTCTTCTTCTTGTTGTTCTTCTTCTGCACAGCTAAGCTGGAAGTGGCATTTACAGCTCGCAATAGTGCAGAGTTATCTCAAAGAAAGGGGCCACGGTGTTTCTGTATCTCTATTATGCTGGTGCGGCTTCGGAACTTTTAAATATCTTGATATATCTCGAGAACTACGCATCTGATCAAAAAATATCATAGAACATAAAAAGTAGGAAACATAATTCTGTACAAAAAAGGTCTCTTAACATTTTGCCATAGCTCGCTTCGTTTCCGAGATATTTGCAGATTTATCTCAAGGGAAGGGGCCTGACGGACATATTTCGAGATGTTTCTTCTTCTTGTTGTTCTTCTTCTGCACAGCTAAGCTGGAAGTGGCATTTGCGGCTCTCACTAGTGCACAGTTATCTCAAAGAAAGGGGCCACGGTGTTTCTGTATCTCTATTATGTTGGTGCGGCTTCGGAACTTTTAAGTATCTCGATATATCTCGAAAACTACGCTTCTGATCAAAAAATATCATAGAACATAAATTGTAAGAAACATAATTCTCTACAAAAAAGGTCTCTTAACATTTTGCCATAGCTCGCTTCGTTTCCGAGATATTTGCAGATTTATCTCAAGGGAAGGGGCCTGACGGACATATTTCGAGATATTTCTTCTTCTTGTTGTTCTTCTTCTGCACAGCTAAGCTGGAAGTGGCATTTGCGGCTCGCACTAGTGCAGAGTTGTCTCAACGAAAGGGGCCACGGTGTTTCTGTATCTCTATTATGTTGGTGCGGCTTCGGAACTTTTAAATATCTCGATATATCTCGAAAACTACGCTTCTGATCAAAAAATATCATAGAACATAAATTGTAGGAAGCATAATTCTCTACAAAAAAGGTCTCTTAACATTTTGCCATAGCTCGCTTCGTTTCCGAGATATTTGCAGATATATCTCAAGGGAAGGGGCCTGACGGACATATTTCGAGATATTTCTTCTTCTTGTTGTTCTTCTTTTGCACAGCTAAGCTGGAAGTGGCATTTACAGCTCGCAATAGTGCAGAGTTATCTCAAAGAAAGGGGCCACGGTGTTTCTGTATCTCTATTATGTTGGTGCGTCTTCGGAACTTTTAAATATCTCGATATATCTCGAAAACTACGCTTCTGATCAAAAAATATCATAGAACATAAATTGTAGGAAACATAATTCTCTACAAAAAACGTCTCTTAACATTTTGCCATAGCTCGCTTCGTTTCCGAGATATTTGCAGATTCAGCTCAAAGGAACTGGCCTGACGGACATATTTCGAGATATTTCTTCTTCTTGTTGTTCTTCTTCTGCACAGCTAAGCTGGAAGTGGCATTTGCGGCTCGCACTAGTGCAGAGTTATCTCAAAGAAAGGGGCCACGGTGTTTCTGTATCTCTATTATGTTGGTGCGGCTTCGGAACTTTTAAATATCTCGATATATCTCGAAAACTACGCCTCTGATCAAAAAATATCATAGAACATAAATTGTAGGAAAGATAATTTTCTACAAAAAACGTCTCTTAACATTTTGCCATAGCTCGCTTCGTTTCCGAGATATTTGCAGATTCAGCTCAAAGGAACGGGCCTGACGGACATATTTCGAGATACTTCTTCTTCTTGTTGTTCTTCCTCTGCACAGCTAAGCTGGAAGTGGCATTTGCAGCTCGCAATAGTGCAGAGTTATCTCAAAGAAAGGGGCCACGGTGTTTCTGTATCTCTATTATGTTGGTGCGGCTTCGGAACTTTTAAATATCTTGATATATCTCGAGAACTACGCATCTGATCAAAAAATATCATAGAACATAAAAAGTAGGAAACTTAATTCTCTACAAAAAAGGTCTCTTAACATTTTGCCATAGCTCGCTTCGTTTCCGAGATATTTGCAGATTTATCTCAAGGGAAGGGGCCTGACGGACATATTTCGAGATATTTCTTCTTCTTGTTGTTCTTCTTCTGCACAGCTAAGCTGGAAGTGGCATTTACAGCTCGCAATAGTGCAGAGTTATCTCAAAGAAAGGGGCCACGGTGTTTCTGTATCTCTATTATGTTGGTGCGGCTTCGGAACTTTTAAATATCTTGATATATCTCGAGAACTACGCATCTGATCAAAAAATATCATAGAACATAAAAAGTAGGAAACTTAATTCTCTACAAAAAAGGTCTCTTAACATTTTGCGATAGGTCGCTTCGTTTCCGAGATATTTGCAGATTTATCTCAAGGGAAGGGGCCTAACGGACATATTTCGAGATATTTCTTCTTCTTGTTGTCCTTCTTCTGCACAGCTAAACTGGAAGTGGCATTTCCAGCTCGCAATAGTGCAGAGTTATCTCAAAGAGAGGGGCCACGGTGTTTCTGTATCTTTATTATGTTGGTGCGGCTTCGGAACTTTTAAATATCTCGATATATCTCGAAAACTACGCTTCTGATCAAAAAATATCATAGAACATAAATTGTAGCAAGCATAATTCTCTACAAAAAAGGTCTCTTAACATTTTGCCATAGCTCGCTTCGTTTCCGAGATATTTGCAGATATATCTCAAGGGAAGGGGCCTGACGGACATATTTCGAGATATTCCTTCTTCTTGTTGTTCTTCTTCTGCACAGCTGAGCTGGAAGTGGCATTTGCAGGTCGCAATAGTGCAGAGTTATCTCAAAGAAAGGGGCCACGGTGTTTCTGTATCTCTATTATGTTGGTGCGGCTTCGGAACTTTTAAATATCTTGATATATCTCGAGAACTACGCATCTGATCAAATAATATCATAGAACATAAGAAGTAGGAAACTTAATTCTCTACAAATAAGGTCTCTTAACATTTTGCCATAGCTCGCTTCGTTTCCGAGATATTTGCAGATTTATCTCAAGGGAAGGGGCCTGACGGACATATTTCGAGATATTTCTTCTTCTTGTTGGTCTTCTTCTGCACAGCTAAGCTGGAAGTGGCATTTGCAGCTCGCAATAGTGCAGAGTTATCTCAAAGAAAGGGGCCACGGTGTTTCTGTATCTCTATTATGTTGGTGCGGCTTCGGAACTTTTAAATATCTTGATATATCTCGAGAACTACGCATCTGATCAAAAAATATCATAGAACATAAAAAGTAGGAAACTTCATTCTCTACCAAAAAGGTCTCTTAACATTTTGCCATAGCTCGCTTCGTTTCCGAGATATATACAGATTTATCTCAAGGGAAGGGGCCTGACGGACATATTTCGGGATATTTCTTCTTCTTGTTGTTCTTCTTCTTGCACAGCTAAACAGGAAGTGGCATTTCCAGCTCGCAATAGTGCAGAGTTATCTCAAAGAAAGGGGCCACGGTGTTTCTGTATCTCTATTATGTTGGGGCGGCTTCGGAACTTTTAAATATCTCGATATATCTCGAAAACTACGCTTCTGATCAAAAAATATCATAGAACATAAATTGTAGGAAACTTAATTCTCTACAAAAAAGGTCTCTTAACATTTTGCCATAGCTCTCTTCGTTTCCGAGATATTTGCAGATTTATCTCAAGGGAAGGGGCCTGACGGACATATTTCGAGATATTTCTTCTTCTTGTTGTTCTTCTTCTGCACAGCTAAGCTCGAAGTGGCATTTGCAGCTCGCAATAGTGCAGAGTTATCTCAAAGAAAGAGGCCACGGTGTTTCTGTACCTCTATTATGTTGGTGCAGCTTCGGAACTTTTAAATATCTTGATATATCTCGAGAACTACGCTTCTCATCAAAAAATATCATAGAACATAAAAAGTAGGAAACTTAATTCTCTACAAAAAAGGTCTCTTAACATTTTGCCATAGCTCGCTTCGTTTCCGAGATATTTGCAGATTTATCTCGAGGGAAGGGGCCTGACGGACATATTTCGAGATATTTCTTCTTCTTGTTGTTCTTCTTCTGCACAGCTAAGCTGGAAGTGGCATTTGCAGCTCGCAATAGTGCAGAGTTATCTCGAAGAAAGGGGCCACGGTGTTTCTGTATCTCTATTATGTTGGTGCGGCTTCGGAACTTTAAAATATCTTTATATATCTCGAGAACTACGCATCTGATTAAAAAATATCATAGAACGTAAAAAGTAGGAAACTTAATTCTCTACAAATAAAGTCGCTTAACATTTTGCCATAGCTCGCTTCGTTTCCGAGATATTTGCAGATTTATCTCAAGGGAAGGGGCCTGACGGACATATTTCGAGATATTTCTTCTTCTTGTTGTTCTTCTTCTGCACAGCTAAGCTGGAAGTGGCATTTGCAGCTCGCACTAGTGCAGAGTTATCTCAAAGAAAGGGGCCACGGTGTTTCTGTATCTCTATTATGTTGGTGCGGCTTCGGATCTTTTAAATATCTCGATATATCTCGAAAACTACGCTTCTGATCAAAAAATATCATAGAACATAAATTGTAGAAAACTTCATTCTCTACAAAAAAGGTCTCTTAACATTTTGCCATAGCTCTCTTCGTTTCCGAGATATTTCAAGATTTATCTCAAGGGAAGGGGCCTGCCGGACATATTTCGAGATATTTCTTCTTCTTGTTGTTCTTCTTCTGCACAGCTAAGCTGGAAGTGGCATTTGCGGCTCGCACTAGTGCAGAGTTATCTCAAAGAAAGGGGCCACGGTGTTTCTGTATCTCTATTATGTTGGTGCGGCTTCGGAACTTTTAAATATCTCGATATATCTCGAAAACTACGCTTCTGATCAAAAAATATCATAGAACATAAATTGTAGGAAACATAATTCTCTACAAAAAAGGTCGCTTAACATTTTGCCATAGCTCGCTTCGTTTCCGAGATATTTGCAGATATATCTCAAGGGCAGGGGCCTGACGGACATATTTCGAGATATTTCTTCTTCTTGTTGTTCTTCTTCTGCACAGCTAAGCTGGAAGTGGCATTTACAGCTCGCAATAGTGCAGAGTTATCTCAAAGAAAGGGGCCACGGTGTTTCTGTATCTCTATTATGTTGGTGCGGCTTCGGAACTTTTAAATATCTTGATATATCTCGAGAACTACGCATCTGATCAAAAAATATTATAGAACATAAAAAGTAGGAAACTTAATTCTCTACAAAAAAGGTCTCTTAACATTTTGCCATAGCTCGCTTCGTTTCCGAGATATTTGCAGATTTATCTCAAGGGAAGGGGCCTAACGGACATATTTCGAGATATTTCTGCTTCTTGTTGTTCTTCTTCTGCACAGCTAAGCTGGAAGTGGCATTTGCGGCTCGCACTAGTGCAGAGTTATCTCAAAGAAAGGGGCCACGGTGTTTCTGTATCTCTATTATGTTGGTGCGGTTTCGGAACTTTTAAATATCTTGATATATCTCGAGAACTACGCATCTGATCAAAAAATATCATAGAACATAAAAAGTAGGAAACATAATTCTGTACAAAAAAGGTCTCTTAACATTTTGCCATAGCTCGCTTCGTTTCCGAGATATTTGCAGATTTATCTCAAGGGAAGGGGCCTGACGGACATATTTCGAGATGTTTCTTCTTCTTGTTGTTCTTCTTCTGCACAGCTAAGCTGGAAGTGGCATTTGCGGCTCGCACTAGTGCACAGTTATCTCAAAGAAAGGGGCCACGGTGTTTCTGTATCTCTATTATGTTGGTGCGGCTTCGGAACTTTTAAGTATCTCGATATATCTCGAAAACTACGCTTCTGATCAAAAAATATCATAGAACATAAATTGTAGGAAACATAATTCTCTACAAAAAACGTCTCTTAACATTTTGCCATAGCTCGTTTCGTTTCCGAGATATTTGCAGATTCAGCTCAAAGGAACTGGCCTGACGGACATATTTCGAGATATTTCTTCTTCTTGTTGTTCTTCCTCTGCACAGCTAAGCTGGAAGTGGCATTTGCAGCTCGCAATAGTGCAGAGTTATCTCAAAGAAAGGGGCCACGGTGTTTCTGTATCTCTATTATGTTGGTGCGGCTTCGGAACTTTTACATATCTCGATATATCTCGAAAACTACGCTTCTGATCAAAAAATATCATAGAACATAAATTGTAGGAAACATAATTCTCTACAAAAAAGGTCTCTTAACATTTTGCCATAGCTCATTTCGTTTCCGAGATATTTGCAGATTTATCTCAAGGGAAGGGTCCTAATGGACATATTTCGAGATATTTCTTCTTCTTGTTGTTCTTCTTCTGCACAGCTAAGCTGGAAGTGGCATTTACAGCTCGCAATAGTGTAGAGTTATCTCAAAGAAAGGGGCCACGGTGTTTCTGTATCTCTATTACGTTGGTGCGGCTTCGGAACTTTTAAATATCTTGATATATCTCGAGAACTACGCATCTGATCAAAAAATATCATAGAACATGAAAAGTAGGAAACTTAATTCTCTACAGAAAAGGTCTCTTAACATTTTGCCGTAGCTCTCTTCGTTTCCGAGATATTTGCAGATATATCTCAAGGCCAGGGGCCTGACGGACATATTTCGAGATATTTCTTCTTCTTGTTGTTCTTCTTCTGCACAGCTAAGCTGGAAGTGGCATTTACAGCTCGCAATAGTGTAGAGTTATCTCAAAGAAAGGGGCCACGGTGTTTCTGTATCTCTATTACGTTGGTGCGGCTTGGGAACTTTTAAATATCTTGATATATCTCGAGAACTACGCATCTGATCAAAAAATATCATAGAACATGAAAAGTAGGAAACTTAATTCTCTACAGAAAAGGTCTCTTAACATTTTGCCGTAGCTCTCTTCGTTTCCGAGATATTTGCAGATATATCTCAAGGGCAGGGGCCTGACGGACATATTTCGAGATATTTCTTCTTCTTGTTGTTCTTCTTCTGCACAGCTAAGCTGGAAGTGGCATTTACAGCTCGCAATAGTGCAGAGTTATCTCAAAGAAAGGGGCCACGGTGTTTCTGTATCTCTATTATGTTGGTGCGGCTTCGGAACTTTTAAATATCTTGATATATCTCGAGAACTACGCATCTGATCAAAAAATATCATAGAACATAAAAAGTAGGAAACTTAATTCTCTACAAAAAAGGTCTCTTAACATTTTGCCATAGCTCGCTTCGTTTCCGAGATATTTGCAGATTTATCTCAAGGGAAGGGGCCTAACGGACATATTTCGAGATATTTCTGCTTCTTGTTGTTCTTCTTCTGCACAGCTAAGCTGGAAGTGGCATTTGCGGCTCGCACTAGTGCAGAGTTATCTCAAAGAAAGGGGCCACGGTGTTTCTGTATCTCTATTATGTTGGTGCGGTTTCGGAACTTTTAAATATCTTGATATATCTCGAGAACTACGCATCTGATCAAAAAATATCATAGAACATAAAAAGTAGGAAACATAATTCTGTACAAAAAAGGTCTCTTAACATTTTGCCATAGCTCGCTTCGTTTCCGAGATATTTGCAGATTTATCTCAAGGGAAGGGGCCTGACGGACATATTTCGAGATGTTTCTTCTTCTTGTTGTTCTTCTTCTGCACAGCTAAGCTGGAAGTGGCATTTGCGGCTCGCACTAGTGCACAGTTATCTCAAAGAAAGGGGCCACGGTGTTTCTGTATCTCTATTATGTTGGTGCGGCTTCGGAACTTTTAAATATCTCGATATATCTCGAAAACTACGCTTCTGATCAAAAAATATCATAGAACATAAATTGTAGGAAGCATAATTCTCTACAAAAAAGGTCTCTTAACATTTTGCCATAGCTCGCTTCGTTTCCGAGATATTTGCAGATATATCTCAAGGGAAGGGGCCTGCCGGACATATTTCGAGATATTTCTTCTTCTTGTTGTTCTTCGTTTGCACAGCTAAGCTGGAAGTGGCATTTACAGCTCGCAATAGTGCAGAGTTATCTCAAAGAAAGGGGCCACGGTGTTTCTGTATCTCTATTATGTTGGTGCGGCTTCGGAACTTTTAAATATCCCGATATATCTCGAAAACTACGCTTCTGATCAAAAAATATCATAGAACATAAATTGTAGGAAACATAATTCTCTACAAAAAACGTCTCTTAACATTTTGCCATAGCTCGCTTCGTTTCCGAGATATTTGCAGATTCAGCTCAAAGGAACGGGCCTGACGGACATATTTCGAGATACTTCTTCTTCTTGTTGTTCTTCCTCTGCACAGCTAAGCTGGAAGTGGCATTTGCAGCTCGCAATAGTGCAGAGTTATCTCAAAGAAAGGGGCCACGGTGTTTCTGTATCTCTATTATGTTGGTGCGGCTTCGGAACTTTTAAATATCTTGATATATCTCGAGAACTACGCATCTGATCAAAAAATATCATAGAACATAAAAAGTAGGAAACATAATTCTCTACAAAAAAGGTCTCTTAACATTTTGCCATAGCTCGCTTCGTTTCCGAGATATTTGCAGATTTATCTCAAGGGAAGGGGCCTGACGGACATATTTCGAGATATTTCTTCTTCTTGTTGTTCTTCTTCTGCACAGCTAAGCTGGAAGTGGCATTTGCGGCTCGCACTAGTGCAGAGTTGTCTCAACGAAAGGGGCCACGGTGTTTCTGTATCTCTATTATGTTGGTGCGGCTTCGGAACTTTTAAATATCTCGATATATCTCGAAAACTACGCTTCTGATCAAAAAATATCATAGAACATAAATTGTAGGAAGCATAATTCTCTACAAAAAAGGTCTCTTAACATTTTGCCATAGCTCGCTTCGTTTCCGAGATATTTGCAGATATATCTCAAGGGAAGGGGCCTGACGGACATATTTCGAGATATTTCTTCTTCTTGTTGTTCTTCTTCTGCACAGCTAAGCTGGAAGTGGCATTTACAGCTCGCAATAGTGCAGAGTTATCTCAAAGAAAGGGGCCACGGTGTTTCTGTATCTCTATTATGTTGGTGCGTCTTCGGAACTTTTAAATATCTCGATATATCTCGAAAACTACGCTTCTGATCAAAAAATATCATAGAACATAAATTGTAGGAAACATAATTCTCTACAAAAAACGTCTCTTAACATTTTGCCATAGCTCGCTTCGTTTCCGAGATATTTGCAGATTCAGCTCAAAGGAACTGGCCTGACGGACATATTTCGAGATATTTCTTCTTCTTGTTGTTCTTCTTCTGCACAGCTAAGCTGGAAGTGGCATTTGCGGCTCGCACTAGTGCAGAGTTATCTCAAAGAAAGGGGCCACGGTGTTTCTGTATCTCTATTATGTTGGTGCGGCTTCGGAACTTTTAAATATCTCGATATATCTCGAAAACTACGCTTCTGATCAAAAAATATCATAGAACATAAATTGTAGGAAAGATAATTTTCTACAAAAAACGTCTCTTAACATTTTGACATAGCTCGCTTCGTTTCCGAGATATTTGCAGATTCAGCTCAAAGGAACGGGCCTGACGGACATATTTCGAGATACTTCTTCTTCTTGTTGTTCTTCCTCTGCACAGCTAAGCTGGAAGTGGCATTTGCAGCTCGCAATAGTGCAGAGTTATCTCAAAGAAAGGGGCCACGGTGTTTCTGTATCTCTATTATGTTGGTGCGGCTTCGGAACTTTTAAATATCTTGATATATCTCGAGAACTACGCATCTGATCAAAAAATATCATAGAACATAAAAAGTAGGAAACTTAATTCTCTACAAAAAAGGTCTCTTAACATTTTGCCATAGCTCGCTTCGTTTCCGAGATATTTGCAGATTTATCTCAAGGGAAGGGGCCTGACGGACATATTTCGAGATATTTCTTCTTCTTGTTGTTCTTCTTCTGCACAGCTAAGCTGGAAGTGGCATTTACAGCTCGCAATAGTGCAGAGTTATCTCAAAGAAAGGGGCCACGGTGTTTCTGTATCTCTATTATGTTGGTGCGGCTTCGGAACTTTTAAATATCTTGATATATCTCGAGAACTACGCATCTGATCAAAAAATATCATAGAACATAAAAAGTAGGAAACTTAATTCTCTACAAAAAAGGTCTCTTAACATTTTGCGATAGGTCGCTTCGTTTCCGAGATATTTGCAGATTTATCTCAAGGGAAGGGGCCTAACGGACATATTTCGAGATATTTCTTCTTCTTGTTGTTCTTCTTCTGCACAGCTAAGCTGGAAGTGGCATTTACAGCTCGCAATAGTGCAGAGTTATCTCAAAGAAAGGGGCCACGGTGTTTCTGTATCTCTATTATGTTGGTGCGGCTTCGGAACTTTTAAATATCTTGATATATCTCGAGAACTACGCATCTGATCAAAAAATATCGTAGAACATAAAAAGTAGGAAACTTAATTCTCTACAAAAAAGGTCTCTGAACATTTTGCCATAGGTCGCTTCGTTTCCGAGATATTTGCAGATTTATCTCAAGGGAAGGAGCCTAACGGAAATATTTCGAGATATTTCTTCTTCTTGTTGTTCTTCTTCTGCACAGCTAAGCTGGAAGTGGCATTTGCGGATCGCACTAGTGCAGAGTTATCTCAAAGAAAGGGGCCACGGTGTTTCTGTATCCCTATTATGTTGGTGCGGCTTCGGAACTTTTAAATATCTCGATATATCTCGAAAACTACGCATCTGATCAAAAAATATCATAGAACATAAAAAGTAGGAAACTTAATTCTCTACAAAAAAGGTCTCTTAACATTTTGCCATAGCTCGCTTCGTTTCCGAGATATTTGCAGATTTATCTCAAGGGAAGGGGCCTAACGGACATATTTCGAGATATTTCTTCTTCTTGTTGTCCTTCTTCTGCACAGCTAAACTGGAAGTGGCATTTCCAGCTCGCAATAGTGCAGAGTTATCTCAAAGAGAGGGGCCACGGTGTTTCTGTATCTCTATTATGTTGGTGCGGCTTCGGAACTTTTAAATATCTTGATATATCTCGAGAACTGCGCATCTGATCAAAAAATATCATAGAAGATAAAAAGTAGGAAACTTAATTCTCTACAAAAAAGGTCTCTTAACATTTTGCCATAGGTCGCTTCGTTTCCGAGATATTTGCAGATTTATCTCAAGGGAAGGGGCCTAACGGACATATTTCGAGATATTTCTTCTTCTTGTTGTCCTTCTTCTGCACAGCTAAACTGGAAGTGGCATTTCCAGCTCGCAATAGTGCAGAGTTATCTCAAAGAGAGGGGCCACGGTGTTTCTGTATCTCTATTATGTTGGTGCGGCTTCGGAACTTTTAAATATCTTGATATATCTCGAGAACTACGCATCTGATCAAAAAATATCATAGAACATAAAAAGTAGGAAACTTAATTCTCTACAAAAAAGGTCTCTTAACATTTTGCAATAGGTCGCTTCGTTTCCGAGATATTTGCAGATTCAGCTCAAAGGAACGGGCCTGACGGACATATTTCGAGATACTTCTTCTTCTTGTTGTTCTTCCTCTGCACAGCTAAGCTGGAAGTGGCATTTGCAGCTCGCAATAGTGCAGAGTTTTCTCAAAGAAAGGGGCCACGGTGTTTCTGTATCTCTATTATGTTGGTGCGGCTTCGGAACTTTTAAATATCTTGATATATCTCGAGAACTACGCATCTGATCAAAAAATATCATAGAACATAAAAAGTAGGAAACTTAATTCTCTACAAAAAAGGTCTCTTAACATTTTGCCATAGCTCGCTTCGTTTCCGAGATATTTGCAGATTTATCTCAAGGGAAGGGGCCTGACGGACATATTTCGAGATATTTCTTCGTCTTGTTGTTCTTCTTCTGCACAGCTAAGCTGGCAGTGGCATTTACAGCTCGCAATAGTGCAGAGTTATCTCAAAGAAAGGAGCCACGGTGTTTCTGTATCTCTATTATGTTGGTGCGGCTTCGGAACTTTTAAATATCTTGATATATCTCGAGAACTACGCATCTGATCAAAAAATATCATAGAACATAAAAAGTAGGAAACTTAATTCTCTACAAAAAAGGTCTCTTAACATTTTGCCATAGGTCGCTTCGTTTCCGAGATATTTGCAGATTTATCTCAAGGGAAGGGGCCTAACGGACATATTTCGAGATATTTCTTCTTCTTGTTGTCCTTCTTCTGCACAGCTAAACTGGAAGTGGCATTTCCAGCTCGCAATAGTGCAGAGTTATCTCAAAGAGAGGGGCCACGGTGTTTCTGTATCTCTATTATGTTGGTGCGGCTTCGGAACTTTTAAATATCTTGATATATCTCGAGAACTACGCATCTGATCAAAAAATATCATAGAACATAAAAAGTAGGAAAGTTAATTCTCTACAAAAAAGGTCTCTTAACATTTTGCCATAGGTCGCTTCGTTTCCGAGATATTTGCAGATTTATCTCAAGGGAAGGGGCCTAACGGACATATTTCGAGATATTTCTTCTTCTTGTTGTCCTTCTTCTGCACAGCTAAACTGGAAGTGGCATTTCCAGCTCGCAATAGTGCAGAGTTATCTCAAAGAGAGGGGCCACGGTGTTTCTGTATCTCTATTATGTTGGTGCGGCTTCGGAACTTTTAAATATCTTGATATATCTCGAGAACTACGCATCTGATCAAAAAATATCATAGAAGATAAAAAGTAGGAAACTTAATTCTCTACAAAAAAGGTTTGTTAACATTTTGCCATAGCTCGCTTCGTTTCCGAGATATTTGCAGATATATCTCAAGGGAAGGGGCCTGACGGACATATTTCGAGATATTTCTTCTTCTTGTTGTTCTTCTTCTGCACAGCTAAGCTGGAAGTGGCATTTACAGCTCGCAATAGTGCAGAGTTATCTCAAAGAAAGGGGCCACGGTGTTTCTGTATCTCTATTATGTTGGTGCGGCTTCGGAACTTTTAAATATCTTGATATATCTCGAGAACTACGCATCTGATCAAAAAATATCATAGAACATAAAAAGTAGGAAACTTAATTCTCTACAAAAAAGGTCTCTTAACATTTTGCCATAGGTCGCTTCGTTTCCGAGATATTTGCAGATTCAGCTCAAAGGAACGGGCCTGACGGACATATTTCGAGATACTTCTTCTTCTTGTTGTTCTTCCTCTGCACAGCTAAGCTGGAAGTGGCATTTGCAGCTCGCAATAGTGCAGAGTTATCTCAAAGAAAGGGGCCACGGTGTTTCTGTATCTCTATTATGCTGGTGCGGCTTCGGAACTTTTAAATATCTTGATATATCTCGAGAACTACGCATCTGATCAAAAAATATCATAGAACATAAAAAGTAGGAAACTTAATTCTCTACAAAAAAGGTCTCTTAACATTTTGCCATAGCTCGCTTCGTTTCCGAGATATTTGCAGATTTATCTCAAGGGAAGGGGCCTGACGGACATATTTCGAGATATTTCTTCGTCTTGTTGTTCTTCTTCTGCACAGCTAAGCTGGAAGTGGCATTTACAGCTCGCAATAGTGCAGAGTTATCTCAAAGAAAGGAGCCACGGTGTTTCTGTATCTCTATTATGTTGGTGCGGCTTCGGAACTTTTAAATATCTTGATATATCTCGAGAACTACGCATCTGATCAAAAAATATCATAGAACATAAAAAGTAGGAAACTTAATTCTCTACAAAAAAGGTCTCTTAACATTTTGCCATAGGTCGCTTCGTTTCCGAGATATTTGCAGATTTATCTCAAGGGAAGGGGCCTAACGGACATATTTCGAGATATTTCTTCTTCTTGTTGTCCTTCTTCTGCACAGCTAAGCTGCAAGTGGCATTTGCGGCTCGCACTAGTGCAGAGTTATCTCAACGAAAGGGGCCACGGTGTTTCTGTATCTCTATTATGTTGGTGCGGCTTCGGAACTTTTAAATATCTTGATATATCTCGAGAACTACGCATCTGATCAAAAAATATCATAGAAGATAAAAAGTAGGAAACTTAATTCTCTACAAAAAAGGTCTCTTAACATTTTGCCATAGCTCGCTTCGTTTCCGAGATATTTGCAGATTTATCTCAAGGGAAGGGGCCTGACGGACATATTTCGAGATATTTCTTCTTCTTGTTGTTCTTCTTCTGCACAGCTAAACTGGAAGTGGCATTTCCAGCCCGCAATAGTGCGGAGTTATCTCATAGAGAGTGGCCACGGTGTTTCTGTATCTCTATTATGTTGGTGCGGCTTCGGAACTTTTAAATATCTTGATATATCTCGAGAACTACGCATCTGATCAAAAAATATCATAGACGATAAAAAGTGGGAAACTTAATTCTGTACAAAAAACGTCTCTTAACATTTTGCCATAGCTCGCTTCGTTTCTGAGATATTTGCCGATTCAGCTCAAAGGAACTGGCCTGACGGACATATTTCGAGATATTTCTTCTTCTTGTTGTTCTTCCTCTGCACAGCTAAGCTGGAAGTGGCATTTGCAGCTCGCAATAGTGCAGAGTTATCTTAAAGAAAGGGGCCACGGTGTTTCTGTATCCCTATTATGTTGGTGCGGCTTCTGAACTTTTAAATATCTCGATATATCTCGAAAACTACGCTTCTGACCAAAAAATATCGTAGAGCATAAATTGTAGGAAACATAATTCTCTACAAAAAACGTCTCTTAACATTTTGCCATAGCTCGCTTCGTTTCCGAGATATTTGCAGATTCAGCTCAAAGGAACTGGCCTGACGGACATATTTCGAGATATTTCTTCTTCTTGTTGTTCTTCCTCTGCACAGCTAAGCTGGAAGTGGCATTTGCGGCTCGCACTAGTGCAGGGTTATCTCAAAGAAAGGGGCCACGGTGTTTCTGTATCCCTATTATGTTGGTGCGGCTTCGGAACTTTTAAATATCTCGATATATCTCGAAAACTACGCTTCTGATCAAAAAATATCATAGAACATAAATTGTAGGAAACATAATTCTCTACAAAAAACGTCTCTTAACATTTTGCCATAGCTCGCTTCGTTTCCGAGATATTTGCCGATTCAGCTCAAAGGAACTGGCCTGACGGACATATTTCGAGATATTTCTTCTTCTTGTTGTTCTTCCTCTGCACAGCTAAGCTGGAAGTGGCATTTGCAGCTCGCAATAGTGCAGAGTTATCTCAAAGAAAGGGGCCACGGTGTTTCTGTATCCCTATTATGTTGGTGCGGCTTCTGAACTTCTAAATATCTCGATATATCTCGAAAAATACGCTTCTGATCAAAAAATATCATAGAACATAAATTGTAGGAAACATAATTCTCTACAAAAAACGTCTCTTAACATTTTGCCATAGCTCGCTTCGTTTCCGAGATATTTGCCGATTCAGCTCAAAGGAACTGGCCTGACGGACATATTTCGAGATATTTCTTCTTCTTGTTGTTCTTCTTCTGCACAGCTAAACTGGAAGTGGCATTTGCAGCTCGCAATAGTGCAGAGTTATCTCAAAGAAAGGGGCCACGGTGTTTCTGTATCTCTATTATGTTGGTGCGGCTTCGAAACTTTTAAATATCTTGATATATCTCGAGAACTACGCATCTGATCAAAAAATATCATAGAACATAAATTGTAGGAAACATAATTCTCTACAAAAAAGGTCTCTTAACATTTTGTCATAGCTCGCTTCGTTTCCGAGATATTTGCAGATATATCTCAAGGGAAGGGGCCTGACGGACATATTTCGAGATATTTCTTCTTCTTGTTGTTCTTCTTCTGCACAGCTAAACTGGAAGTGGCATTTCCAGCTCGCAATAGTGCAGAGTTATCTCAAAGAGAGGGGCCACGGTGTTTCTGTATCTCTATTATGTTGGTGCGGCTTCGGAACTTTTAAATATCTTGATATATCTCGAGAACTACGCATCAGATAAAAAAATATCATAGAACATAAAAAGTAGGAAACTTAATTCTCTACAAAAAAGGTCTCTTAACATTTTGCCATAGCCCTCTTCGTTTCCGAGATATTTGCAGATTTATCTCAAGGGAAGGGGCCTGACGGACATTAATCGAGATATTTCTTCTTCTTGATGTTCTTCTTCTGCACAGCTAAGCTGGAAGTGGCATTTGCAGCTCGCAATAGTGCAGAGTTATCTCAAAGAAAGGGGCCACGGTGTTTCTGTATCTCTATTATGTTGGTGCGGCTTCGGAACTTTTAAATATCTTGATATATCTCGAGAACTACGCATCTGATCAAAGAATATCATAGAACATAAATTGTAGGAAACATAATTCTCTACAAAAAAGGTCTCTTAACATTTTGCCATAGCTCGCTTCGTTTCCGAGATATTTGCAGATATATCTCAAGGGAAGGGGCCTGACGGACATATTTCGAGATATTTCTTCTTCTTGTTGTTCTTCTTCTGCACAGCTAAGCTGGAAGTGGCATTTGCGGCTCGCACTAGTGCAGAGTTATCTCAAAGAAAGGGGCCACGGTATTTCTGTATCCCTATTATGTTGGTGCGGCTTCGGAACTTTTAAATATCTCGATATATCTCGAAAACTACGCTTCTGATCAAAAAATATCATAGAACATAAATTGTAGGAAACATAATTCTCTACAAAAAAGGTCTCTTAACATTTTGCCATACCTCGCTTCGTTTCCGAGATATTTGCAGATATATCTCAAGGGAAGGGGCCTGACGGACATATTTCGAGATATTTCTTCTTCTTGTTGTTCTTCTTCTGCACAGCTAAGCTGGAAGTGGCATTTGCGGCTCGCACTAGTGCAGAGTTATCTCAAAGAAAGGGGCCACGGTGTTGCTGTATCTCTATTATGTTGGTGCGGCTTTGGAACTTTTAAATATCTCGATATATCTCGAAAACTACGCATCTGATCAAAAAATATCATAGAAGATAAAAAGTAGGAAACTTAATTCTCTACAAAAAAGGTCTCTTAACATTTTGCCATAGCTCGCTTCGTTTCCGAGATATTTGCAGATTTATCTCAAGGGAAGGGGCCTGACGGACATATTTCGAGATATTTCTTCTTCTTGTTGTTCTTCCTCTGCACAGCTAAGCTGGAAGTGGCATTTGCGGCCCGCACTAGTGCAGAGTTATCTCAAAGAAAGGGGCCACGGTGTTTCTGTATCCCTATTATGTTGGTGCGGCTTCGGAACTTTTAAATATCTCGATATATCTCGAAAACTACGATTCTGATCAAAAAATATCATAGAACATAAATTGTAGGAAACATAATTCTCTACAAAAAACGTCTCTTAACATTTTGCCATAGCTCGCTTCGTTTCCGAGATATTTGCCGATTCAGCTCAAAGGAACTGGCCTGACGGACATATTTCGAGATATTTCTTCTTCTTGTTGTTCTTCCTCTGCACAGCTAAGCTGGAAGTGGCATTTGCAGCTCGCAATAGTGCAGAGTTATCTCAAAGAAAGGGGTCACGGTGTTTCTGTATCCCTATTATGTTGGTGCGGCTTCTGAACTTTTAAATATCTCGATATATCTCGAAAACTACGCTTCTGACCAAAAAATATCATAGAACATAAATTGTAGGAAACATAATTCTCTACAAAAAACGTCTCTTAACATTTTGCCATAGCTCGCTTCGATTCCGAGATATTTGCAGATTCAGCTCAAAGGAACTGGCCTGACGGACACATTTCGAGATATTTCTTCTTCTTGTTGTTCTTCCTCTGCACAGCTAAGCTGGAAGTGGCATTTGCGGCTCGCACTAGTGCAGAGTTATCTCAAAGAAAGGGGCCACGGTGTTTCTGTATCTCTATTATGTTGGTGCGGCTTCGGAACTTTTAAATATCTTGATATATCTCGAGAACTACGCATCTGATCAAAAAATATCATAGAACATAAAAAGTAGGAAACTTAATTCTCTACAAAAAAGGTCTCTTAACATTTTGCCATAGCCCTCTTCGTTTCCGAGATATTTGCAGATTTATCTCAAGGGAAGGGGCCTGACGGACATTAATCGAGATATTTCTTCTTCTTGATGTTCTTCTTCTGCACAGCTAAGCTGGAAGTGGCATTTGCAGCTCGCAATAGTGCAGAGTTATCTCAAAGAAAGGGGCCACGGTGTTTCTGTATCTCTATTATGTTGGTGCGGCTTCGGAACTTTTAAATATCTTGATATATCTCGAGAACTACGCATCTGATCAAAGAATATCATAGAACATAAATTGTAGGAAACATAATTCTCTACAAAAAAGGTCTCTTAACATTTTGCCATAGCTCGCTTCGTTTCCGAGATATTTGCAGATATATCTCAAGGGAAGGGGCCTGACGGACATATTTCGAGATATTTCTTCTTCTTGTTGTTCTTCTTCTGCACAGCTAAGCTGGAAGTGGCATTTACAGCTCGCAATAGTGCAGAGTTATCTCAAAGAAAGGGGCCACGGTGTTTCTGTATCTCTATTGTGTTGGTGCGGTTTCGGAACTTTTAAATATCTTGATATATCTCGAGAACTACGCATCTGATCAAAAAATATCATAGAACATAAAAAGTAGGAAACTTAATTCTCTACAAATAAGGTCTCTTAACATTTTGCCATAGCTCGCTTCGTTTCCGAGATATTTGCAGATTTATCTCAAGGGAAGGGGCCTGACGGACATATTTCGAGATATTTCTTCTTCTTGTTGTTCTTCTTCTGCGCAGCTAAGCTGGAAGTGGCATTTGCAGCTCGCAATAGTGCAGAGATATCTCAAAGAAAGGGGCCACGCTGTTTCTGTATCTCTATTATGTTGGAGCGGCTTCGGAACTTTTAAATATCTTGATATATATCGAGAGCTACGCGTCTGATCAAAAAATATCATAGAACATAAATTGTAGGAAACATAATTCTCTACAAAAAAGGTCTCTTAACATTTTGCCATAGCTCGCTTCGTTTCCGAGATATTTGCAGATATATCTCAAGGGAAGGGGCCTGACGGACATATTTCGAGATATTTCTTCTTCTTGTTGTTCTTCTTCTGCACAGCTAAGCTGGAAGTGGCATTTGCAGCTCGCAATAGTGCAGAGTTATCTCAAAGAAAGGGGCCACGGTGTTTCTGTATCTCTATTATGTTGGTGCGGCTTCGGAACTTTTAAATATCTTGATATATCTCGAGAACTACGCATCTGATCAAAAAATATCATAGAACATAAAAAGTAGGAAACTTAATTCTCTACAAAAAAGGTCTCTTAAGATTTTGCCATAGCTCGCTTCGTTTCCGAGATATTTGCAGATTTATCTCAAGGGAAGGGGCCTGACGGACATATTTCGAGATATTTCTTCTTCTTGTTGTTCTTCTTCTGCACAGCTAAGCTGGAAGTGGCATTTGCGGCTCGCACTAGTGCAGAGTTATCTCAAAGAAAGGGGCCACGGTGTTTCTGTATCTCTATTATGTTGGTGCGGCTTCGGAACTTTTAAATATCTCGATATATCTCGTCAACTACGCTTCTGATCAAAAAATATCATAGAACATAAAAAGTAGGAAACTTAATTCTCTCCAAAAAAGGTCTCTTAACATTTTGCCATAGCTCGCTTCGTTTCCGAGATATTTGCAGATTTATCTCAAGGGAAGGGGCCTGACGGACATATTTCGAGATATTTCTTCTTCTTGTTGTTCTTGTTCTGCACAGCTAAGCTGGAAGTGGCATTTGCGGCTCGCACTAGTGCAGAGTTATCTCAAAGAAAGGGGCCACGGTGTTTCTGTATCTCTATTATGTTGGTGCGGCTTCGGAACTTTTAAATATCTTGATATATCTCGAGAACTACGCATCTGATCAAAGAATATCATAGAACATAAATTGTAGGAAACATAATTCTCTACAAAAAAGGTCTCTTAACATTTTGCCATAGCTCGCTTCGTTTCCGAGATATTTGCAGATATATCTCAAGGGAAGGGGCCTGACGGACATATTTCGAGATATTTCTTCTTCTTGTTGTTCTTCTTCTGCACAGCTAAGCTGGAAGTGGCATTTACAGCTCGCAATAGTGCAGAGTTATCTCAAAGAAAGGGGCCACGGTGTTTCTGTATCTCTATTATGTTGGTGCGGCTTCGGAACTTTTAAATATCTTGATATATCTCGAGAACTACGCATCTGATCAAAAAATATCATAGAACATAAAAAGTAGGAAACTTAATTCTCTACAAAAAAGGTCTCTTAACATTTTGCCATAGCTCGCTTCGTTTCCGAGATATTTGCAGATTTATCTCAAGGGAAGGGGCCTGACGGACATATTTCGAGATATTTCTTCGTCTTGTTGTTCTTCTTCTGCACAGCTAAGCTGGAAGTGGCATTTACAGCTCGCAATAGTGCAGAGTTATCTCAAAGAAAGGGGCCACGGTGTTTCTGTATCTCTATTATGTTGGTGCGGCTTCGGAACTTTTAAATATCTTGATATATCTCGAGAACTACGCATCTGATCAAAAAATATCATAGAACATAAAAAGTAGGAAACTTAATTCTCTACAAAAAAGGTCTCTTAACATTTTGCCATAGGTCGCTTCGTTTCCGAGATATTTGCAGATTTATCTCAAGGGAAGGGGCCTAACGGACATATTTCGAGATATTTCTTCTTCTTGTTGTCCTTCTTCTGCACAGCTAAACTGGAAGTGGCATTTCCAGCTCGCAATAGTGCAGAGTTATCTCAAAGAGAGGGGCCACGGTGTTTCTGTATCTCTATTATGTTGGTGCGGCTTCGGAACTTTTAAATATCTTGATATATCTCGAGAACTACGCATCTGATCAAAAAATATCATAGAACATAAAAAGTAGGAAACTTAATTCTCTACAAAAAAGGTCTCTTAACATTTTGCAATAGGTCGCTTCGTTTCCGAGATATTTGCAGATTCAGCTCAAAGGAACGGGCCTGACGGACATATTTCGAGATACTTCTTCTTCTTGTTGTTCTTCCTCTGCACAGCTAAGCTGGAAGTGGCATTTGCAGCTCGCAATAGTGCAGAGTTTTCTCAAAGAAAGGGGCCACGGTGTTTCTGTATCTCTATTATGTTGGTGCGGCTTCGGAACTTTTAAATATCTTGATATATCTCGAGAACTACGCATCTGATCAAAAAATATCATAGAACATAAAAAGTAGGAAACTTAATTCTCTACAAAAAAGGTCTCTTAACATTTTGCCATAGCTCGCTTCGTTTCCGAGATATTTGCAGATTTATCTCAAGGGAAGGGGCCTGACGGACATATTTCGAGATATTTCTTCGTCTTGTTGTTCTTCTTCTGCACAGCTAAGCTGGCAGTGGCATTTACAGCTCGCAATAGTGCAGAGTTATCTCAAAGAAAGGAGCCACGGTGTTTCTGTATCTCTATTATGTTGGTGCGGCTTCGGAACTTTTAAATATCTTGATATATCTCGAGAACTACGCATCTGATCAAAAAATATCATAGAACATAAAAAGTAGGAAACTTAATTCTCTACAAAAAAGGTCTCTTAACATTTTGCCATAGGTCGCTTCGTTTCCGAGATATTTGCAGATTTATCTCAAGGGAAGGGGCCTAACGGACATATTTCGAGATATTTCTTCTTCTTGTTGTCCTTCTTCTGCACAGCTAAACTGGAAGTGGCATTTCCAGCTCGCAATAGTGCAGAGTTATCTCAAAGAGAGGGGCCACGGTGTTTCTGTATCTCTATTATGTTGGTGCGGCTTCGGAACTTTTAAATATCTTGATATATCTCGAGAACTACGCATCTGATCAAAAAATATCATAGAACATAAAAAGTAGGAAAGTTAATTCTCTACAAAAAAGGTCTCTTAACATTTTGCCATAGGTCGCTTCGTTTCCGAGATATTTGCAGATTTATCTCAAGGGAAGGGGCCTAACGGACATATTTCGAGATATTTCTTCTTCTTGTTGTCCTTCTTCTGCACAGCTAAACTGGAAGTGGCATTTCCAGCTCGCAATAGTGCAGAGTTATCTCAAAGAGAGGGGCCACGGTGTTTCTGTATCTCTATTATGTTGGTGCGGCTTCGGAACTTTTAAATATCTTGATATATCTCGAGAACTACGCATCTGATCAAAAAATATCATAGAAGATAAAAAGTAGGAAACTTAATTCTCTACAAAAAAGGTTTGTTAACATTTTGCCATAGCTCGCTTCGTTTCCGAGATATTTGCAGATATATCTCAAGGGAAGGGGCCTGACGGACATATTTCGAGATATTTCTTCTTCTTGTTGTTCTTCTTCTGCACAGCTAAGCTGGAAGTGGCATTTACAGCTCGCAATAGTGCAGAGTTATCTCAAAGAAAGGGGCCACGGTGTTTCTGTATCTCTATTATGTTGGTGCGGCTTCGGAACTTTTAAATATCTTGATATATCTCGAGAACTACGCATCTGATCAAAAAATATCATAGAACATAAAAAGTAGGAAACTTAATTCTCTACAAAAAAGGTCTCTTAACATTTTGCCATAGGTCGCTTCGTTTCCGAGATATTTGCAGATTCAGCTCAAAGGAACGGGCCTGACGGACATATTTCGAGATACTTCTTCTTCTTGTTGTTCTTCCTCTGCACAGCTAAGCTGGAAGTGGCATTTGCAGCTCGCAATAGTGCAGAGTTATCTCAAAGAAAGGGGCCACGGTGTTTCTGTATCTCTATTATGCTGGTGCGGCTTCGGAACTTTTAAATATCTTGATATATCTCGAGAACTACGCATCTGATCAAAAAATATCATAGAACATAAAAAGTAGGAAACTTAATTCTCTACAAAAAAGGTCTCTTAACATTTTGCCATAGCTCGCTTCGTTTCCGAGATATTTGCAGATTTATCTCAAGGGAAGGGGCCTGACGGACATATTTCGAGATATTTCTTCGTCTTGTTGTTCTTCTTCTGCACAGCTAAGCTGGAAGTGGCATTTACAGCTCGCAATAGTGCAGAGTTATCTCAAAGAAAGGAGCCACGGTGTTTCTGTATCTCTATTATGTTGGTGCGGCTTCGGAACTTTTAAATATCTTGATATATCTCGAGAACTACGCATCTGATCAAAAAATATCATAGAACATAAAAAGTAGGAAACTTAATTCTCTACAAAAAAGGTCTCTTAACATTTTGCCATAGGTCGCTTCGTTTCCGAGATATTTGCAGATTTATCTCAAGGGAAGGGGCCTGACGGACATATTTCGAGATATTTCTTCTTCTTGTTGTTCTTCTTCTGCACAGCTAAACTGGAAGTGGCATTTCCAGCCCGCAATAGTGCGGAGTTATCTCATAGAGAGTGGCCACGGTGTTTCTGTATCTCTATTATGTTGGTGCGGCTTCGGAACTTTTAAATATCTTGATATATCTCGAGAACTACGCATCTGATCAAAAAATATCATAGAAGATAAAAAGTGGGAAACTTAATTCTGTACAAAAAACGTCTCTTAACATTTTGCCATAGCTCGCTTCGTTTCTGAGATATTTGCCGATTCAGCTCAAAGGAACTGGCCTGACGGACATATTTCGAGATATTTCTTCTTCTTGTTGTTCTTCCTCTGCACAGCTAAGCTGGAAGTGGCATTTGCAGCTCGCAATAGTGCAGAGTTATCTTAAAGAAAGGGGCCACGGTGTTTCTGTATCCCTATTATGTTGGTGCGGCTTCTGAACTTTTAAATATCTCGATATATCTCGAAAACTACGCTTCTGACCAAAAAATATCATAGAGCATAAATTGTAGGAAACATAATTCTCTACAAAAAACGTCTCTTAACATTTTGCCATAGCTCGCTTCGTTTCCGAGATATTTGCAGATTCAGCTCAAAGGAACTGTCCTGACGGACATATTTCGAGATATTTCTTCTTCTTGTTGTTCTTCCTCTGCACAGCTAAGCTGGAAGTGGCATTTGCGGCTCGCACTAGTGCAGGGTTATCTCAAAGAAAGGGGCCACGGTGTTTCTGTATCCCTATTATGTTGGTGCGGCTTCGGAACTTTTAAATATCTCGATATATCTCGAAAACTACGCTTCTGATCAAAAAATATCATAGAACATAAATTGTAGGAAACATAATTCTCTACAAAAAAGGTCTCTTAACATTTTGTCATAGCTCGCTTCGTTTCCGAGATATTTGAAGATATATCTCAAGGGAAGGGGCCTGACGGACATATTTCGAGATATTTCTTCTTCTTGTTGTTCTTCTTCTGCACAGCTAAACTGGAAGTGGCATTTCCAGCCCGCTATAGTGCGGAGTTATCTCAAAGAGAGGGGCCACGGTGTTTCTGTATCTCTATTATGTTGGTGCGGCTTCGGAACTTTTAAATATCTTGATATATCTCGAGAACTACGCATCTGATCAAAGAATATCATAGAACATAAATTGTAGGAAACATAATTCTCTACAAAAAAGGTCTCTTAACATTTTGCCATAGCTCGCTTCGTTTCCGAGATATTTGCAGATATATCTCAAGGGAAGGGGCCTGACGGACATATTTCGAGATATTTCTTCTTCTTGTTGTTCTTCTTCTGCACAGCTAAGCTGGAAGTGGCATTTGCGGCTCGCACTAGTGCAGGGTTATCTCAAAGAAAGGGGCCACGGTGTTTCTGTATCCCTATTATGTTGGTGCGGCTTCGGAACTTTTAAATATCTCGATATATCTCGAAAACTACGCTTCTGATCAAAAAATATCATAGAACATAAATTGTAGGAAACGTAATTCTCTACAAAAAACGTCTCTTAACATTTTGCCATAGCTCGCTTCGTTTCCGAGATATTTGCCGATTCAGCTCAAAGGAACTGGCCTGACGGACATATTTCGAGATATTTCTTCTTCTTGTTGTTCTTCCTCTGCACAGCTAAGCTGGAAGTGGCATTTGCAGCTCGCAATAGTGCAGAGTTATCTCAAAGAAAGGGGCCACGGTGTTTCTGTATCCCTATTATGTTGGTGCGGCTTCTGAACTTCTAAATATCTCGATATATCTCGAAAAATACGCTTCTGATCAAAAAATATCATAGAACATAAATTGTAGGAAACATAATTCTCTACAAAAAACGGCTCTTAACATTTTGCCATAGCTCGCTTCGTTTCCGAGATATTTGCCGATTCAGCTCAAAGGAACTGGCCTGACGGACATATTTCGAGATATTTCTTCTTCTTGTTGTTCTTCTTCTGCACAGCTAAACTGGAAGTGGCATTTGCAGCTCGCAATAGTGCAGAGTTATCTCAAAGAAAGGGGCCACGGTGTTTCTGTATCTCTATTATGTTGGTGCGGCTTCGAAACTTTTAAATATCTTGATATATCTCGAGAACTACGCATCTGATCAAAAAATATCATAGAACATAAATTGTAGGAAACATAATTCTCTACAAAAAAGGTCTCTTAACATTTTGTCATAGCTCGCTTCGTTTCCGAGATATTTGCAGATATATCTCAAGGGAAGGGGCCTGACGGACATATTTCGAGATATTTCTTCTTCTTGTTGTTCTTCTTCTGCACAGCTAAACTGGAAGTGGCATTTCCAGCTCGCAATAGTGCAGAGTTATCTCAAAGAGAGGGGCCACGGTGTTTCTGTATCTCTATTATGTTGGTGCGGCTTCGGAACTTTTAAATATCTTGATATATCTCGAGAACTACGCATCAGATAAAAAAATATCATAGAACATAAAAAGTAGGAAACTTAATTCTCTACAAAAAAGGTCTCTTAACATTTTGCCATAGCCCTCTTCGTTTCCGAGATATTTGCAGATTTATCTCAAGGGAAGGGGCCTGACGGACATTAATCGAGATATTTCTTCTTCTTGATGTTCTTCTTCTGCACAGCTAAGCTGGAAGTGGCATTTGCAGCTCGCAATAGTGCAGAGTTATCTCAAAGAAAGGGGCCACGGTGTTTCTGTATCTCTATTATGTTGGTGCGGCTTCGGAACTTTTAAATATCTTGATATATCTCGAGAACTACGCATCTGATCAAAGAATATCATAGAACATAAATTGTAGGAAACATAATTCTCTACAAAAAAGGTCTCTTAACATTTTGCCATAGCTCGCTTCGTTTCCGAGATATTTGCAGATATATCTCAAGGGAAGGGGCCTGACGGACATATTTCGAGATATTTCTTCTTCTTGTTGTTCTTCTTCTGCACAGCTAAGCTGGAAGTGGCATTTGCGGCTCGCACTAGTGCAGAGTTATCTCAAAGAAAGGGGCCACGGTATTTCTGTATCCCTATTATGTTGGTGCGGCTTCGGAACTTTTAAATATCTCGATATATCTCGAAAACTACGCTTCTGATCAAAAAATATCATAGAACATAAATTGTAGGAAACATAATTCTCTACAAAAAAGGTCTCTTAACATTTTGCCATACCTCGCTTCGTTTCCGAGATATTTGCAGATATATCTCAAGGGAAGGGGCCTGACGGACATATTTCGAGATATTTCTTCTTCTTGTTGTTCTTCTTCTGCACAGCTAAGCTGGAAGTGGCATTTGCGGCTCGCACTAGTGCAGAGTTATCTCAAAGAAAGGGGCCACGGTGTTGCTGTATCTCTATTATGTTGGTGCGGCTTTGGAACTTTTAAATATCTCGATATATCTCGAAAACTACGCATCTGATCAAAAAATATCATAGAAGATAAAAAGTAGGAAACTTAATTCTCTACAAAAAAGGTCTCTTAACATTTTGCCATAGCTCGCTTCGTTTCCGAGATATTTGCAGATTTATCTCAAGGGAAGGGGCCTGACGGACATATTTCGAGATATTTCTTCTTCTTGTTGTTCTTCCTCTGCACAGCTAAGCTGGAAGTGGCATTTGCGGCCCGCACTAGTGCAGAGTTATCTCAAAGAAAGGGGCCACGGTGTTTCTGTATCCCTATTATGTTGGTGCGGCTTCGGAACTTTTAAATATCTCGATATATCTCGAAAACTACGATTCTGATCAAAAAATATCATAGAACATAAATTGTAGGAAACATAATTCTCTACAAAAAACGTCTCTTAACATTTTGCCATAGCTCGCTTCGTTTCCGAGATATTTGCCGATTCAGCTCAAAGGAACTGGCCTGACGGACATATTTCGAGATATTTCTTCTTCTTGTTGTTCTTCCTCTGCACAGCTAAGCTGGAAGTGGCATTTGCAGCTCGCAATAGTGCAGAGTTATCTCAAAGAAAGGGGTCACGGTGTTTCTGTATCCCTATTATGTTGGTGCGGCTTCTGAACTTTTAAATATCTCGATATATCTCGAAAACTACGCTTCTGACCAAAAAATATCATAGAACATAAATTGTAGGAAACATAATTCTCTACAAAAAACGTCTCTTAACATTTTGCCATAGCTCGCTTCGATTCCGAGATATTTGCAGATTCAGCTCAAAGGAACTGGCCTGACGGACACATTTCGAGATATTTCTTCTTCTTGTTGTTCTTCCTCTGCACAGCTAAGCTGGAAGTGGCATTTGCGGCTCGCACTAGTGCAGAGTTATCTCAAAGAAAGGGGCCACGGTGTTTCTGTATCTCTATTATGTTGGTGCGGCTTCGGAACTTTTAAATATCTTGATATATCTCGAGAACTACGCATCTGATCAAAAAATATCATAGAACATAAAAAGTAGGAAACTTAATTCTCTACAAAAAAGGTCTCTTAACATTTTGCCATAGCCCTCTTCGTTTCCGAGATATTTGCAGATTTATCTCAAGGGAAGGGGCCTGACGGACATTAATCGAGATATTTCTTCTTCTTGATGTTCTTCTTCTGCACAGCTAAGCTGGAAGTGGCATTTGCAGCTCGCAATAGTGCAGAGTTATCTCAAAGAAAGGGGCCACGGTGTTTCTGTATCTCTATTATGTTGGTGCGGCTTCGGAACTTTTAAATATCTTGATATATCTCGAGAACTACGCATCTGATCAAAGAATATCATAGAACATAAATTGTAGGAAACATAATTCTCTACAAAAAAGGTCTCTTAACATTTTGCCATAGCTCGCTTCGTTTCCGAGATATTTGCAGATATATCTCAAGGGAAGGGGCCTGACGGACATATTTCGAGATATTTCTTCTTCTTGTTGTTCTTCTTCTGCACAGCTAAGCTGGAAGTGGCATTTACAGCTCGCAATAGTGCAGAGTTATCTCAAAGAAAGGGGCCACGGTGTTTCTGTATCTCTATTGTGTTGGTGCGGTTTCGGAACTTTTAAATATCTTGATATATCTCGAGAACTACGCATCTGATCAAAAAATATCATAGAACATAAAAAGTAGGAAACTTAATTCTCTACAAATAAGGTCTCTTAACATTTTGCCATAGCTCGCTTCGTTTCCGAGATATTTGCAGATTTATCTCAAGGGAAGGGGCCTGACGGACATATTTCGAGATATTTCTTCTTCTTGTTGTTCTTCTTCTGCGCAGCTAAGCTGGAAGTGGCATTTGCAGCTCGCAATAGTGCAGAGATATCTCAAAGAAAGGGGCCACGCTGTTTCTGTATCTCTATTATGTTGGAGCGGCTTCGGAACTTTTAAATATCTTGATATATATCGAGAGCTACGCGTCTGATCAAAAAATATCATAGAACATAAATTGTAGGAAACATAATTCTCTACAAAAAAGGTCTCTTAACATTTTGCCATAGCTCGCTTCGTTTCCGAGATATTTGCAGATATATCTCAAGGGAAGGGGCCTGACGGACATATTTCGAGATATTTCTTCTTCTTGTTGTTCTTCTTCTGCACAGCTAAGCTGGAAGTGGCATTTGCAGCTCGCAATAGTGCAGAGTTATCTCAAAGAAAGGGGCCACGGTGTTTCTGTATCTCTATTATGTTGGTGCGGCTTCGGAACTTTTAAATATCTTGATATATCTCGAGAACTACGCATCTGATCAAAAAATATCATAGAACATAAAAAGTAGGAAACTTAATTCTCTACAAAAAAGGTCTCTTAACATTTTGCCATAGCTCGCTTCGTTTCCGAGATATTTGCAGATTTATCTCAAGGGAAGGGGCCTGACGGACATATTTCGAGATATTTCTTCTTCTTGTTGTTCTTCTTCTGCACAGCTAAGCTGGAAGTGGCATTTGCGGCTCGCACTAGTGCAGAGTTATCTCAAAGAAAGGGGCCACGGTGTTTCTGTATCTCTATTATGTTGGTGCGGCTTCGGAACTTTTAAATATCTCGATATATCTCGTCAACTACGCTTCTGATCAAAAAATATCATAGAACATAAAAAGTAGGAAACTTAATTCTCTCCAAAAAAGGTCTCTTAACATTTTGCCATAGCTCGCTTCGTTTCCGAGATATTTGCAGATTTATCTCAAGGGAAGGGGCCTGACGGACATATTTCGAGATATTTCTTCTTCTTGTTGTTCTTCTTCTGCACAGCTAAGCTGGAAGTGGCATTTGCGGCTCGCACTAGTGCAGAGTTATCTCAAAGAAAGGGGCCACGGTGTTTCTGTATCTCTATTATGTTGGTGCGGCTTCGGAACTTTTAAATATCTCGATATATCTCGTCAACTACGCTTCTGATCAAAAAATATCATAGAACATAAAAAGTAGGAAACTTAATTCTCTACAAAAAAGGTCTCTTAACATTTTGCCATAGCTCGCTTCGTTTCCGAGATATTTGCAGATTTATCTCAAGGGAAGGGGCCTGACGGACGTATTTCGAGATATTTCTTCTTCTTGTTGTTCTTCTTCTGCACAGCTAAGCTGGAAGTGGCATTTGCGGCTCGCACTAGTGCAGAGTTATCTCAAAGAAAGGGGCCACGGTGTTTCTGTATCTCTATTATGTTGGTGCGGCTTCGGAACTTTTAAATATCTCGATATATCTCGAAAACTACGTTTCTGATCAAAAAATATCATAGAACATAAATTGTAGGAAACATAATTCTCTACAAAAAAGGTCTCTTAACATTTTGTCATAGCTCGCTTCGTTTCCGAGATATTTGCAGATATATCTCAAGGGAAGGGGCCTGACGGACATATTTCGAGATATTTCTTCTTCTTGTTGTTCTTCTTCTGCACAGCTAAGCTGGAAGTGGCATTTGCGGCTCGCACTAGTGCAGAGTTATCTCAAAGAAAGGGGCCACGGTGTTTCTGTATCCCTATTATGTTGGTGCGGCTTCGGAACTTTTAAATATCTCGATATATCTCGAGAACTACGCATCTGATCAAAAAATATCATAGAACATAAATTGTAGGAAACATAATTCTCTACAAAAAAGGTCTCTTAACATTTTGCCATACCTCGCTTCGTTTCCGAGATATTTGCAGATATATCTCAAGGGAAGGGGCCTGACGGACATATTTCGAGATATTTCTTCTTCTTGTTGTTCTTCTTCTGCACAGCTAAGCTGGAAGTGGCATTTGCGGCTCGCACTAGTGCAGAGTTATCTCAAAGAAAGGGGCCACGGTGTTGCTGTATCTCTATTATGTTGGTGCGGCTTTGGAACTTTTAAATATCTCGATATATCTCGAAAACTACGCATCTGATCAAAAAATATCATAGAAGATAAAAAGTAGGAAACTTAATTCTCTACAAAAAAGGTCTCTTAACATTTTGCCATAGCTCGCTTCGTTTCCGAGATATTTGCAGATTTATCTCAAGGGAAGGGGCCTGACGGACATATTTCGAGATATTTCTTCTTCTTGTTGTTCTTCCTCTGCACAGCTAAGCTGGAAGTGGCATTTGCGGCCCGCACTAGTGCAGAGTTATCTCAAAGAAAGGGGCCACGGTGTTTCTGTATCCCTATTATGTTGGTGCGGCTTCGGAACTTTTAAATATCTCGATATATCTCGAAAACTACGATTCTGATCAAAAAATATCATAGAACATAAATTGTAGGAAACATAATTCTCTACAAAAAACGTCTCTTAACATTTTGCCATAGCTCGCTTCGTTTCCGAGATATTTGCCGATTCAGCTCAAAGGAACTGGCCTGACGGACATATTTCGAGATATTTCTTCTTCTTGTTGTTCTTCCTCTGCGCAGCTAAGCTGGAAGTGGCATTTGCAGCTCGCAATAGTGCAGAGATATCTCAAAGAAAGGGGCCACGCTGTTTCTGTATCTCTATTATGTTGGAGCGGCTTCGGAACTTTTAAATATCTTGATATATATCGAGAGCTACGCGTCTGATCAAAAAATATCATAGAACATAAATTGTAGGAAACATAATTCTCTACAAAAAAGGTCTCTTAACATTTTGCCATAGCTCGCTTCGTTTCCGAGATATTTGCAGATATATCTCAAGGGAAGGGGCCTGACGGACATATTTCGAGATATTTCTTCTTCTTGTTGTTCTTCTTCTGCACAGCTAAGCTGGAAGTGGCATTTGCAGCTCGCAATAGTGCAGAGTTATCTCAAAGAAAGGGGCCACGGTGTTTCTGTATCTCTATTATGTTGGTGCGGCTTCGGAACTTTTAAATATCTTGATATATCTCGAGAACTACGCATCTGATCAAAAAATATCATAGAACATAAAAAGTAGGAAACTTAATTCTCTACAAAAAAGGTCTCTTAACATTTTGCCATAGCTCGCTTCGTTTCCGAGATATTTGCAGATTTATCACAAGGGAAGGGGCCTGACGGACATATTTCGAGATATTTCTTCTTCTTGTTGTTCTTCTTCTGCACAGCTAAGCTGGAAGTGGCATTTGCGGCTCGCACTATTGCAGAGTTATCTCAAAGAAAGGGGCCACGGTGTTTCTGTATCTCTATTATGTTGGTGCGGCTTCGGAACTTTTAAATATCTCGATATATCTCGAAAACTACGCTTCTGATCAAAAAATATCATAGAACATAAATTGTAGGAAACATAATTCGCTACAGAAAAGGTCTCTCAACATTTTGCCATAGCTCGCTTCGTTTCCGAGATATTTGCAGATATATCTCAAGGGCAGGGGCCTGACGGACATAGTTCGAGATATTTCTTCTTCTTGTTGTTCTTCTTCTGCACAGCTAAACTGGAAGTGGCATTTCCAGCTCGCAATAGTGCAGAGTTATCTCAAAGAAAGGGGCCACGGTGTTTCTGTATCTCTATTATGTTGGTGCGGCTTCGGAACTTTTAAATATCTTGATATATCTCGAGAACTACGCATCTGATCAAAAAATATCATAGAACATAAAAAGTAGGAAACTTAATTCTCTACAAAAAAGGTCTCTTAACATTTTGCCATAGCTCGCTTCGTTTCCGAGATATTTGCAGATTTATCTCAAGGGAAGGGGCCTAACGGACATATTTCGAGATATTTCTTCTTCTTGTTGTTCTTCTTCTGCACAGCTAAGCTGGAAGTGGCATTTGCGGCTCGCATTATTGCAGAGTTATCTCAAAGAAAGGGGCCACGGTGTTTCTGTATCTCTATTATGTTGGTGCGGCTACGGAACTTTTAAATATCTTGATATATCTCGAGAACTACGCGTGTGATCAAAAAATATCATAGAACATAAAAAGTAGGAAACATAATTCTCTACAAAAAAGGTCTCTTAACATTTTGCCATAGCTCGCTTCGTTTCCGAGATATTTGCAGATTTATTCCAAGGGAAGGGGCCTGACGGACATATTTCGAGATATTTCTTCTTCTTGTTGTTCTTCTTCTGCACAGCTAAGCTGGAAGTGGCATTTGCGGCTCGCACTAGTGCACAGTTATCTCAAAGAAAGGGGCCACGGTGTTTCTGTATCTCTATTATGTTGGTGCGGCTTCGGAACTTTTAAATATCTTGATATATCTCGAGAACTACGCGTGTGATCAAAAAATATCATAGAACATAAAAAGTAGGAAACATAATTCTCTACAAAAAAGGTCTCTTAACATTTTGCCATAGCTCGCTTCGTTTCCGAGATATTTGCAGATTTATCTCAAGGGAAGGGGCCTGACGGACATATTTCGAGATATTTCTTCTTCTTGTTGTTCTTCTTCTGCACAGCTAAGCTGGAAGTGGCATTTGCGGCTCGCACTAGTGCACAGTTATCTCAAAGAAAGGGGCCACGGTGTTTCTGTATCTCTATTATGTTGGTGCGGCTTCGGAACTTTTAAATATCTTGATATATCTCGAGAACTGCGCATCTGATCAAAAAATATCGTGGAACATAAAAAGTAGGAAACTTAATTCTCTACAAAAAAGGTCTCTTAACATTTTGCCATCGCTCGCTTCGTTTCCGAGATATTTGCAGATTTATCTCAAGGGAAGGGGCCTGACGGACATATTTCGAGATATTTCTTCTTCTTGTTGTTCTTCTTCTGCACAGCTAAGCTGGAAGTGGCATTTGCGGCTCGCACTAGTGCAGAGTTATCTCAAAGAAAGGGGCCACGGTGTTTCTGTATCTGTATTATGTTGGTGCGGCTTCGGAACTTTTAAATATCTTGATATATCTCGAGAACTACGCATCTGATCACAAAATATCATAGAACATAAAAAGTAGGAAACTTAATTCTCTACAAAAAAGGTCTCTTAACATTTTGCCATAGCTCGCTTCGTTTCCGAGATATTTGCAGATTTATCTCAAGGGAAGGGGCCTGACGGACATATTTCGAGATATTTCTTCTTCTTGTTGTTCTTCTTCTGCACAGCTAAGCTGGAAGTGGCATTTGCGGCTCGCACTAGTGCAGAGTTATCTCAAAGAAAGGGGCCACGGTGTTTCTGTATCTGTATTATGTTGGTGCGGCTTCGGAACTTTTAAATATCTTGATATATCTCGAGAACTACGCATCTGATCAAAAAATATCATAGAACATAAAAAGTAGGAAACTTAATTCTCTACAAAAAAGGTCTCTTAACATTTTGCCATAGCTCGCTTCGTTTCCGAGATATTTGCAGATTTATCTCAAGGGAAGGGGCCTGACGGACATATTTCGAAATATTTCTTCTTCTTGTTGTTCTTCTTCTGCACAGCTAAGCTGGAAGTGGCATTTGCGGCTCGCACTATTGCAGAGTTATCTCAAAGAAAGGGGCCACGGTGTTTCTGTATCTGTATTATGTTGGTGCGGCTTCGGCACTTTTAAATATCTTGATATATCTCGAGAACTACGCATCTGATCAAAAAATATGATAGAGGATAAAAAGTAGGAAACTTAATTCTCTACAAAAAAGGTCTCTTAACATTTCGCCATAGCTCGCTTCGTTTCCGAGATATTTGCAGATTTATCTCAAGGGAAGGGGCCTGTCGGACATATTTCGAAATATTTCTTCTTCTTGTTGTTCTTCTTCTGCACAGCTAAGCTGGAAGTGGCATTTGCGGCTCGCACTATTGCAGAGTTATCTCAAAGAAAGGGGCCACGGTGTTTCTGTATCTCTATTATGTTGGTGCGGCTTCGTAACTTTTAAATATCTCGATATATCTCGAAAACTACGCTTCTGATCAAAAAATATCATAGAACATAAATTGTAGGAAACTTAATTCTCTACAAAAAAGGTCTCTCAACATTTTGCCATAGCTCGCTTCGTTTCCGAGATATTTGCACATTTATCTCAAGGGAAGGGGCCTAACGGACATATTTCGAGATATTTCTTCTTCTTGTTGTTCTTCTTCTGCACAGCTAAGCTGGAAGTGGCATTTGCGGCTCGCACTAGTGCAGAGTTATCTCAAAGAAAGGGGCCACGGTGTTTCTGTATCTCTATTATGTTGGTGCAGCTTCGGAACTTTTAAATATCTTGATATATCTCGAGAACTACGCATCTGATCAAAAAATATCGTGGAACATAAAAAGTAGGAAACTTAATTCTCTACAAAAAAGGTCTCTTAACATTTTGCCATAGCTCGCTTCGTTTCCGAGATATTTGCAGATTTATCTCAAGGGAAGGGGCCTGACGGACATATTTCGAGATATTTCTTCTTCTTGTTGTTCTTCTTCTGCACAGCTAAGCTGGAAGTGGCATGTGCAGCTCGCAATAGTGCAGAGATATCTCAAAGAAAGGGGCCACGGTGTTTCTGTATCTCTATTATGTTGGTGCGTCTTCGGAACTTTTAAATATCTTGATATATCTCGAGAACTACGCATCTGATCAAAAAATATCATAGAACATAAAAAGTAGGAAACTTAATTCTCTACAAAAAAGGTCTCTTAACATTTTGCCATAGCTCGCTTCGTTTCCGCGATATTTGCAGATTTATCTCAAGGGAAGGGGCCTAACGGACATATTTCGAGATATTTCTTCTTCTTGTTGTTCTTCTTCTGCACAGCTAAACTGGAAGTGGCATTTCCAGCTCGCAATAGTGCAGAGTTATCTCAAAGAAAGGAGCCACGGTGTTTCTGTATCTCTATTCTGTTGGTGCGGCTTCGGAACTTTTAAATATCTTGATATATCTCGAGAACTACGCATCTGATCAAAAAATATCATAGAACATAATAAGTAGGAAACTTAATTCTCTACAAAAAAGGTCTCTCAACATTTTGCCATAGCTCGCTTCGTTTCCGAGATATTTGCAGATATATCTCAAGGGAAGGGGCCTGACGGACATATTTCGAGATATTTCTTCTTCTTGTTGTTCTTCTTCTGCACAGCTAAGCTGAAAGTGGCATTTACAGCTCGCAATAGTGCAAAGTTATCTCAAAGAAAGGGGCCACGGTGTTTCTGTATCTCTATTATGTTGGTGCGGCTTCGGAACTTTTAAATATCTTGATATATCTCGAGAACTACGCATCTGATCAAAAAATATCATAGAACATAAAAAGTAGGAAACTTAATTCTCTACAAAAAAGGTCTCTTAACATTTTGCCATAGCTCGCTTCGTTTCCGAGATATTTGCAGGTTTATCTCAAGGGAAGGGGCCTAACGGACATATTTCGAGATATTTCTTCTTCTTGTTGTTCTTCTTCTGCACAGCTAAGCTGGAAGTGGCATTTGCGGCTCGCACTAGTGCACAGTTATCTCAAAGAAAGGGGCCACGGTGTTTCTGTATCTCTATTATGTTGGTGCGGCTTCGGAACTTTTAAATATCTCGATATATCTCGAAAACTACGCTTCTGATCAAAAAATATCATAGAACATAAATTGTAGGAAACATAATTCTCTACAAATAAGGTCTCTTAACATTTTGCCATAGCTCGCTTCGTTTCCGAGATATTTGCAGATTTATCTCAAGGGAAGGGGCCTGACGGACATATTTCGAGATATTTCTTCTTCTTGTTGTTCTTCTTCTGCACAGCTAAGCTGGAAGTGGCATGTGCAGCTCGCAATAGTGCAGAGATATCTCAAAGAAAGGGGCCACGGTGTTTCTGTATCTCTATTATGTTGGTGCGTCTTCGGAACTTTTAAATATCTTGATATATCTCGAGAACTACGCATCTGATCAAAAAATATCATAGAACATAAAAAGTAGGAAACTTAATTCTCTACAAAAAAGGTCTCTTAACATTTTGCCATAGCTCGCTTCGTTTCCGCGATATTTGCAGATTTATCTCAAGGGAAGGGGCCTAACGGACATATTTCGAGATATTTCTTCTTCTTGTTGTTCTTCTTCTGCACAGCTAAACTGGAAGTGGCATTTCCAGCTCGCAATAGTGCAGAGTTATCTCAAAGAAAGGAGCCACGGTGTTTCTGTATCTCTATTCTGTTGGTGCGGCTTCGGAACTTTTAAATATCTTGATATATCTCGAGAACTACGCATCTGATCAAAAAATATCATAGAACATAATAAGTAGGAAACTTAATTCTCTACAAAAAAGGTCTCTTAACATTTTGCCATAGCTCGCTTCGTTTCCGAGATATTTGCAGATATATCTCAAGGGAAGGGGCCTGACGGACATATTTCGAGATATTTCTTCTTCTTGTTGTTCTTCTTCTGCACAGCTAAGCTGAAAGTGGCATTTACAGCTCGCAATAGTGCAAAGTTATCTCAAAGAAAGGGGCCACGGTGTTTCTGTATCTCTATTATGTTGGTGCGGCTTCGGAACTTTTAAATATCTCGATATATCTCGAAAACTACGCTTCTGATCAAAAAATATCATAGAACATAAATTGTAGGAAACATAATTCTCTACAAAAAAGGTCTCTTAACATTTTGCCATAGCTCGCTTCGTTTCCGAGATATTTGCAGATATATCTCAAGGGAAGGGGCCTGACGGACATATTTCGAGATATTTCTTCTTCTTGTTGTTCTTCTTCTGCACAGCTAAGCTGGAAGTGGCATTTGCAGCTCGCAATAGTGCAGAGTTATCTCAAAGAAAGGGGCCACGGTGTTTCTGTATCTCTATTATGTTGGTGCGGCTTCGGAACTTTTAAATATCTTGATATATCTCGAGAACTACGCATCTGATCAAAAAATATCATAGAACATAAAAAGTAGAAAACTTAATTCTCTACAAAAAAGGTCTCTTAACATTTTGCCATAGCTCGCTTCGTTTCCGAGATATTTGCAGGTTTATCTCAAGGGAAGGGGCCTAACGGACATATTTCGAGATATTTCTTCTTCTTGTTGTTCTTCTTCTGCACAGCTAAGCTGGAAGTGGCATTTGCGGCTCGCACTAGTGCAGAGTTATCTCAAAGAAAGGGGCCACGGTGTTTCTGTATCTCTATTATGTTGGTGCGGCTTCGGAACTTTTAAATATCTTGATATATCTCGAGAACTACGCATCTGATCAAAAAATATCATAGAACATAAATTGTAGGAAACATAATTCTCTACAAAAAAGGTCTGTTAACATGTTGCCATAGCTCGCTTCGTTTCCGAGATATTTGCAGATATATCTCAAGGGAAGGGGCCTGACGGACATATTTCGAGATATTTCTTCTTCTTGTTGTTCTTCTTCTGCACAGCTAAGCTGAAAGTGGCATTTACAGCTCGCAATAGTGCAAAGTTATCTCAAAGAAAGGGGCCACGGTGTTTCTGTATCTCTATTATGTTGGTGCGGCTTCGGAACTTTTAAATATCTCGATATATCTCGAAAACTACGCTTCTGATCAAAAAATATCATAGAACGTAAATTGTAGGAAACTTAATTCTCTACAAAAAAGGTCTCTTAACATTTTGCCATAGCTCTCTTCGTTTCCGAGATATTTGCAGATTTATCTCAAGGGAAGGGGCCTGACGGACATATTTCGAGATATTTCTTCTTCTTGTTGTTCTTCTTCTGCACAGCTAAGCTGGAAGTGGCATTTGCAGCTCGCAATAGTGCAGAGTTATCTCAAAGAAAGGGGCCACGGTGTTTCTGTATCTCTATTATGTTGGTGCGGCTTCGGAACTTTTAAATATCTTGATATATCTCGAGAACTACGCATCTCATCAAAAAATATCAGAGAACATAAAAAGTAGAAAACTTAATTCTCTACAAAAAAGGTCTCTTAACATTTTGCCATAGCTCGCTTCGTTTCCGAGATATTTGCAGGTTTATCTCAAGGGAAGGGGCATGACGGACATACTTCGAGATATTTCTTCTTCTTGTTGTTCTTCTTCTGCACAGCTAAGCTGGAAGTGGCATTTGCGGCTCGCACTAGTGCAGAGTTATCTCAAAGAAAGGGGCCACGGTGTTTCTGTATCTCTCTTATGTTGGTGCGGCTTCGGAACTTTTAAATATCTCGATATATCTCGAAAACTACGCTTCTGATCAAAAAATATCATAGAACATAAATTGTAGGAAACATAATTCTCTACAAAAAAGGTCTCTTAACATTTTGCCATAGCTCGCTTCGTTTCCGAGATATTTGCAGATATATCTCAAGGGAAGGGGCCTGACGGACATATTTCGAGATATTTCTTCTTCTTGTTGTTCTTCTTCTGCACAGCTAAGCTGAAAGTGGCATTTACAGCTCGCAATAGTGCAAAGTTATCTCAAAGAAAGGGGCCACGGTGTTTCTGTATCTCTATTATGTTGGTGCGGCTTCGGAACTTTTAAATATCTCGATATATCTCGAAAACTACGCTTCTGATCAAAAAATATCATAGAACATAAATTGTAGGAAACTTAATTCTCTACAAAAAAGGTCTCTTAACATTTTGCCATAGCTCTCTTCGTTTCCGAGATATTTGCAGATTTATCTCAAGGGAAGGGGCCTGACGGACATATTTCGAGATATTTCTTCTTCTTGTTGTTCTTCTTCTGCACAGCTAAGCTGGAAGTGGCATTTGCGGCTCGCACTAGTGCACAGTTATCTCAAAGAAAGGGGCCACGGTGTTTCTGTATCTCTATTATGTTGGTGCGGCTTCGGAACTTTTAAATATCTTGATATATCTCGAGAACTACGCATCTGATCAAAAAATATCATAGAACATAAATAGTAGGAAACTTAATTCTCTACAAAAAAGGTCTCTCAACATTTTGCCATAGCTCTCTTCGTTTCCGAGATATTTGCAGATTTATCTCAAGGGAAGGGGCCTGACGGACTTATTTCGAGATATTTCTTCTTCTTGTTGTTCTTCTTCTGCACAGCTAAGCTGGAAGTGGCATTTGCGGCTCGCACTAGTGCAGCGTTATCTCAAAGAAAGGGGCCACGGTGTTTCTGTATCTCTATTATGTTGGTGCGGCTTCGGAACTTTTAAATATCTTGATATATCTCGAGAACTACGCATCTGATCAAAAAATATCATAGAACATAAATAGTAGGAAACTTAATTCTCTACAAAAAAGGTCTCTCAACATTTTGCCATAGCTCTCTTCGTTTCCGAGATATTTGCAGATTTATCTCAAGGGAAGGGGCCTGACGGACATATTTCGAGATATTTCTTCTTCTTGTTGTTCTTCTTCTGCACAGCTAAGCTGGAAGTGGCATTTGCGGCTCGCACTAGTGCACAGTTATCTCAAAGAAAGGGGCCACGGTGTTTCTGTATCTCTATTATGTTGGTGCGTCTTCGGAACTTTTAAATATCTTGATATATCTCGAGAACTACGCATCTGATCAAAAAATATCATAGAACATAAAAAGTAGGAAACTTAATTCTCTACAAAAAAGGTCTCTTAACATTTTGCCATAGCTCGCTTCCTTTCCGAGATATTTGCAGATTTATCTCAAGGGAAGGGGCCTGACGGACATATTTCGAGATATTTCTTCTTCTTGTTGTTCTTCTTCTGCACAGCTGAGCTGGAAGTGGCATTTGCAGGTCGCAATAGTGCAGAGTTATCTCAAAGAAAGGGGCCACGGTGTTTCTGTATCTCTATTATGTTGGTGCGGCTTCGGAACTTTTAAATATCTCGATATATCTCGAAAACTACGCTTCTGATCAAAAAATATCATAGAACGTAAATTGTAGGAAATATTATTCTCTACAAAAAAGGTCTGTCAACACTTTGCCATAGCTCGCTTCGTTTCCGAGATATTTGCAGATTTATCTCAAGGGAAGGGGCCTAACGGACATATTTCGAGATATTTCTTCTTCTTGTTGTTCTTCTTCTGCACAGCTAAACTGGAAGTGGCATTTCCAGCTCGCAATAGTGCAGAGTTATCTCAAAGAAAGGGGCCACGGTGTTGCTGTATCTCTATTATGTTGGTGCGGCTTCGGAACTTTTAAATATCTTGATATATCTCGAGAACTACGCATCTGATCAAAAAATATCATACAACATAAAAAGTAGGAAACTTAATTCTCTACAAAAAAGGTCTGTTAACATTTTGCCATAGCTCGCTTCGTTTCCGAGATATTTGCAGATTTATCTCAAGGGAAGGGGACTGACGGACATATTTCGAGATATTTCTTCTTCTTGTTGATCTTCTTCTGCACAGCTAAGCTGGAAGTGGCATTTGCAGCTCGCAATAGTGCAGAGTTATCTCAAAGAGAGGGGCCACGGTGTTTCTGTATCTCTATTATGTTTGGTGCGGCTTCGGAACTTTTAAGTATCTTGATCTATCTCGAGAACTACGCTTCTGATCAAAAAATATCATAGAACATAAATTGTAGGAAATATAATTCTCTACAAAAAAGGTCTCTTAACATTTTGCCATAGCTCGCTTCGTTTCCGAGATATTTGCAGATTTATCTCAAGGCAAGGGGCCTGACGGACATATTTCGAGATATTTCTTCTTCTTGTTGTTCTTCTTCTGCACAGCTAAGCTGGAAGTGGCATTTGCGGCTCGCACTAGTGCAGAGTTATCTCAAAGAAAGGGGCCACGGTGTTTCTGTATCTCTATTATGTTGGTGCGGCTTCGGAACTTTTAAATATCTCGATATATCTCGAAAACTACGCTTCTGATCAAAAAAGATCATAGAACATAAATTGTAGGAAACATAATTCTCTACAAAAAAGGTCTCTTAACATTTTGCCATAGCTCGCTTCGTTTCCGAGATATTTGCAGATATATCTCAAGGGAAGGTGCCTGACGGACATATTTCGAGATATTTCTTCTTCTTGTTGTTCTTCTTCTGCACAGCTAAGCTGGAAGTGGCATTTACAGCTCGCAATAGTGCAGAGTTATCTCAAAGAAAGGGGCCACGGTGTTTCTGTATCTCTACTATGTTGGTGCGGCTTCGGAACTTTTAAATATCTTGATATATCTCGAGAACTACGCATCTGATCAAAAAATATCATAGAACATAAAAAGTAGGAAACTTAATTCTCTACAAAAAAGGTCTGTTAACATTTTGCCATAGCTCGCTTCGTTTCCGAGATATTTGCAGATTTATCTCAAGGGAAGGGGCCTGACGGACATATTTCGAGATATTTCTTCTTCTTGTTGTTCTTCTTCTGCACAGCTAAGCTGGAAGTGGCATTTGCGGCTCGCACTAGTGCAGAGTTATCTCAAAGAAAGGGGCCACGGTGTTTCTGTATCCCTATTATGTTGGTGCGGCTTCGGAACTTTTAAATATCTCGATATACCTCGAAAACTACGCTTCTGATCAAAAAATATCATAGAACATAAATTGTAGGAAACATAATTCTCTACAAAAAACGTCTCTTAACATTTTGCCATAGCTCGCTTCGTTTCCGAGATATTTGAAGATTCAGCTCAAAGGAACTGGCCTGACGGACATATTTCGAGATATTTCTTCTTCTTGTTGTTCTTCTTCTGCACAGGTAAGCTGGAAGTGGCATTTGCGGCTCGCACTAGTGCAGAGTTATCTCAAAGAAAGGGGCCACGGTGTTTCTGTATCTTTATTATGTTGGTGCGGCTTCGGAACTTTTAAATATCTCGATATATCTCGAAAACTACGCTTCTGATCAAAAAATATCATAGAACATAAAAGGTAGGAAACTTAATTCTCTACAAAAAAGGTCTCTTAACATTTTGCCATAGCTCGCTTCGTTTCCGAGATATTTGCAGATTTATCTCAAGGGAAGGGGCCTAACGGACATATTTCGAGATATTTCTTCTTCTTGTTGTTCTTCTTCTGCACAGCTAAACTGGAAGTGGCATTTCCAGCTCGCAATAGTGCAGAGTTATCTCAAAGAAAGGGGCCACGGTGTTTCTGTATCTCTATTATGTTGGTGCGGCTTCGGAACTTTTAAATATCTTGATATATCTTGAGAACTACGCATCTGATCAAAAAATATCATAGAACATAAAAAGTAGGAAACTTAATTCTCTACAAAAAAGGTCTGTTAACATTTTGCCATAGCTCGCTTCGTTTCCGAGATATTTGCAGATTTATCTCAAGGGAAGGGGCCTGACGGACATATTTCGAGATATTTCTTCTTCTTGTTGTTCTTCTTCTGCACAGCTAAGCTGGAAGTGGCATTTGCGGCTCGCACTAGTGCAGAGTTATCTCAAAGAAAGGGGCCACGGTGTTTCTGTATCTCTATTATGTTGGTGCGGCTTCGGAACTTTTAAATATCTCGATATATCTCGAAAACTACGCTTCTGATCAAAAAAGATCATAGAACATAAATTGTAGGAAATATAATTCTCTACAAAAAAGGTCTCTTAACATTTTGCCATAGCTCGCTTCGTTTCCGAGATATTTGCAGATATATCTCAAGGGAAGGGGCCTGACGGACATATTTCGAGATATTTCTTCTTCTTGTTGTTCTTCTTCTGCACAGCTAAGCTGGAAGTGGCATTTACAGCTCGCAATAGTGCAGAGTTATCTCAAAGAAAGGGGCCACGGTGTTTCTGTATCTCTACTATGTTGGTGCGGCTTCGGAACTTTTAAATATCTTGATATATCTCGAGAACTACGCATCTGATCAAAAAATATCATAGAACATAAAAAGTAGGAAACTTAATTCTCTACAAAAAAGGTCTGTTAACATTTTGCCATAGCTCGCTTCGTTTCCGAGATATTTGCAGATTTATCTCAAGGGAAGGGGCCTGACGGACATATTTCGAGATATTTCTTCTTCTTGTTGTTCTTCTTCTGCACAGCTAAGCTGGAAGTGGCATTTGCGGCTCGCACTAGTGCAGAGTTATCTCAAAGAAAGGGGCCACGGTGTTTCTGTATCCCTATTATGTTGGTGCGGCTTCGGAACTTTTAAATATCTCGATATACCTCGAAAACTACGCTTCTGATCAAAAAATATCATAGAACATAAATTGTAGGAAACATAATTCTCTACAAAAAACGTCTCTTAACATTTTGCCATAGCTCGCTTCGTTTCCGAGATATTTGCAGATTCAGCTCAAAGGAACTGGCCTGACGGACATATTTCGAGATATTTCTTCTTCTTGTTGTTCTTCTTCTGCACAGCTAAGCTGGAAGTGGCATTTGCGGCTCGCACTAGTGCAGAGTTATCTCAAAGAAAGGGGCCACGGTGTTTCTGTATCTTTATTATGTTGGTGCGGCTTCGGAACTTTTAAATATCTCGATATATCTCGAAAACTACGCTTCTGATCAAAAAATATGATAGAACATAAAAAGTAGGAAACTTAATTCTCTACAAAAAAGGTCTCTTAACATTTTGCCATAGCTCGCTTCGTTTCCGAGATATTTGCAGATTTATCTCAAGGGAAGGGGCCTAACGGACATATTTCGAGATATTTCTTCTTCTTGTTGTTCTTCTTCTGCACAGCTAAACTGGAAGTGGCATTTCCAGCTCGCAATAGTGCAGAGTTATCTCAAAGAAAGGGGCCACGGTGTTTCTGTATCTCTATTATGTTGGTGCGGCTTCGGAACTTTTAAATATCTTGATATATCTCGAGAACTACGCATCTGATCAAAAAATATCATAGAACATAAAAAGTAGGAAACTTAATTCTCTACAAAAAAGGTCTGTTAACATTTTGCCATAGCTCGCTTCGTTTCCGAGATATTTGCAGATTTATCTCAAGGGAAGGGGCCTCACGGACATATTTCGAGATATTTCTTCTTCTTGTTGTTCTTCTTCTGCACAGCTAAGCTGGAAGTGGCATTTGCAGCTCGCAATAGTGCAGAGTTATCTCAAAGAGAGGGGCCACGGTGTTTCTGTATCTCTATTATGTTTGGTGCGGCTTCGGAACTTTTAAGTATCTTGATCTATCTCGAGAACTACGCTTCTGATCAAAAAATATCATAGAACATAAATTGTAGGAAATATAATTCTCTACAAAAAAGGTCTCTTAACATTTTGCCATAGCTCGCTTCGTTTCCGAGATATTTGCAGATTTATCTCAAGGCAAGGGGCCTGACGGACATATTTCGAGATATTTCTTCTTCTTGTTGTTCTTCTTCTGCACAGCTAAGCTGGAAGTGGCATTTGCGGCTCGCACTAGTGCAGAGTTATCTCAAAGAAAGGGGCCACGGTGTTTCTGTATCTCTATTATGTTGGTGCGGCTTCGGAACTTTTAAATATCTCGATATATCTCGAAAACTACGCTTCTGATCAAAAAAGATCATAGAACATAAATTGTAGGAAACATAATTCTCTACAAAAATGGTCTCTTAACATTTTGCCATAGCTCGCTTCGTTTCCGAGATATTTGCAGATATATCTCAAGGGAAGGGGCCTGACGGACATATTTCGAGATATTTCTTCTTCTTGTTGTTCTTCTTCTGCACAGCTAAGCTGGAAGTGGCATTTACAGCTCGCAATAGTGCAGAGTTATCTCAAAGAAAGGGGCCACGGTGTTTCTGTATCTCTACTATGTTGGTGCGGCTTCGGAACTTTTAAATATCTTGATATATCTCGAGAACTACGCATCTGATCAAAAAATATCATAGAACATAAAAAGTAGGAAACTTAATTCTCTACAAAAAAGGTCTGTTAACATTTTGCCATAGCTCGCTTCGTTTCCGAGATATTTGCAGATTTATCTCAAGGGAAGGGGCCTGACGGACATATTTCGAGATATTTCTTCTTCTTGTTGTTCTTCTTCTGCACAGCTAAGCTGGAAGTGGCATTTGCGGCTCGCACTAGTGCAGAGTTATCTCAAAGAAAGGGGCCACGGTGTTTCTGTATCCCTATTATGTTGGTGCGGCTTCGGAACTTTTAAATATCTCGATATACCTCGAAAACTACGCTTCTGATCAAAAAATATCATAGAACATAAATTGTAGGAAACATAATTCTCTACAAAAAACGTCTCTTAACATTTTGCCATAGCTCGCTTCGTTTCCGAGATATTTGCAGATTCAGCTCAAAGGAACTGGCCTGACGGACATATTTCGAGATATTTCTTCTTCTTGTTGTTCTTCTTCTGCACAGCTAAGCTGGAAGTGGCATTTGCGGCTCGCACTAGTGCAGAGTTATCTCAAAGAAAGGGGCCACGGTGTTTCTGTATCTTTATTATGTTGGTGCGGCTTCGGAACTTTTAAATATCTCGATATATCTCGAAAACTACGCTTCTGATCAAAAAATATCATAGAACATAAAAAGTAGGAAACTTAATTCTCTACAAAAAAGGTCTCTTAACATTTTGCCATAGCTCGCTTCGTTTCCGAGATATTTGCAGATTTATCTCAAGGGAAGGGGCCTGACGGACATATTTCGAGATATTTCTTCTTCTTGTTGTTCTTCTTCTGCACAGCTAAACTGGAAGTGGCATTTCCAGCACGCAATCATGCAGAGTTATCTCAAAGAGAGGGGCCACGGTGTTTCTGTATCTCTATTATGTTGGTGCGGCTTCGAAACTTTTAAATATCTTGATATATCGCGAGAACTACGCCTCTGATCGAAAAATATCATAGAACATAAAAAGTAGGAAACTTAATTCTCTACAAAAAAGGTCTCTTAACATTTTGCCATAGCTCGCTTCGTTTCCGAGATATTTGCAGATTTATCTCAAGGGAAGGGGCCTGACGGACATATTTCGAAATATTTCTTATTCTTGTTGTTCTTCTTCTGCACAGCTAAGCTGGAAGTGGCATTTGCAGCTCGCAATAGTGCACAGTTATCGCAAAGAAAGGGGCCACGGTGTTTCTGTATCTCTATTATGTTGGTGCGGCTTCGGAACTTTTAAATATCTTGATATATCTCGAGAACTACGCATCTGATCAAAAAATATCATAGAACATAAAAAGTAGGAAACTTAATTCTCTACAAAAAAGGTCTCTTAACGTTTTGCAATAGCTCGCTTCGTTTCCGAGATATTTGCAGATTTATCTCAAGGGAAGGGTCCTGACGGACATATTTCGAGATATTTCTTCTTCTTGTTGTTCTTCTTCTGCACAGCTAAGCTGGAAGTGGCATTTGCAGCGCGCAATAGTGCAGAGTTATCGCAAAGAAAGGGGCCACGGTGTTTCTGTATCTCTATTATGTTGGTGCGGCTTCGGAACTTTTAAATATCTTGATATATCTCGAGAACTACGCATCTGTTCAAAAAATATCATAGAACATAAAAAGTAGGAATCCTAATTTTCTACAAAAAAGGTCTCTTAACATTTTGCCGTAGCTCGCTTCGTTTCCGACATATTTGCAGATTTATCTCAAGGGAAGGGGCCTGACGGACATATTTCGAGATATTTCTTCTTCTTGTTGTTCTTCTTCTGCACAGCTAAGCTGGAAGTGGCATTTGCAGCTCGCAATAGTGCAGAGTTATCGCAAAGAAAGGGGCCACGGTGTTTCTGTATCTCTATTATGTTGGTGCGGCTTCGGAACTTTTAAATATCTTGATATATCTCGAGAACTACGCATCTGATCAAAAAATATCATAGAACATAAAAAGTAGGAAACTTAATTCTCTACAAAAAAGGTCTCTTAACGTTTTGCAATAGCTCGCTTCGTTTCCGAGATATTTGCAGATTTATCTCAAGGGAAGGGTCCTGACGGACATATTTCGAGATATTTCTTCTTCTTGTTGTTCTTCTTCTGCACAGCTAAACTGGAAGTGGCATTTCCAGCTCGCAATCATGCAGAGTTATCTCAAAGAGAGGGGCCACGGTGTTTCTGTATCTCTATTATGTTGGTGCGGCTTCGAAACTTTTAAATATCTTGATATATCTCGAGAACTACGCCTCTGATCGAAAAATATCATAGAACATAAAAAGTAGGAAACTTAATTCTCTACAAAAAAGGTCTCTTAACATTTTGCCATAGCTCGCTTGGTTTCCGAGATATTTGCAGATATATCTCAAGGGAAGGGGCCTGACGGACATATTTCGAGATATTTCTTCTTCTTGTTGTTCTTCTTCTGCACAGCTAAGCTGGAAGTGGCATTTGCAGCACGCAATAGTGCAGAGTTATCGCAAAGAAAGGGGCCACGGTGTTTCTGTATCTCTATTATGTTGGTGCAGCTTCGGAGCTTTTAAATATCTTGATATATCTCGAGAACTACGCATCTGATCAAAAAACATCATAGAACATAAAAAGTAGGAAACTTAATTCTCTACAAAAAAGGTCTCTTAACATTTTGCCATAGCTCGCTTCGTTTCCGAGATATTTGCAGATTTATCTCAAGGGGAGGGGCCTGACGGACATATTCCGAGATATTTCTTCTTCTTGTTGTTCCTCTTCTGCACAGCTAAGCTGGAAGTGGCATTTGCATGTCGCAATAATGCAGAGTTCTCTCAAAGAAAGGGGCCACGGTGTTTCTGTATCTCTATTATGTTGGTGCGGCTTCGGAACTTTTAAATATCTCGGTATATCTCGAAAACTACGCTTCTGATCAAAAAATATCAGAGAACGTAAATTGTAGGAAACATAATTCTCTACAAAAAAGGTCTCTTAACATTTTGCCGTAGCTCGCTTCGTTTCCGAGATATTTGCAGATTTATCTCAAGGGAAGGGGCCTGACGGACATATTTCGAGATATTTCTTCTTCTTGTTGTTCTTCTTCTGCACAGCTAAGCTGGAAGTGGCATTTGCAGCGCGCAATAGTGCAGAGTTATCTCAAAGAAAGGGGCCACGGTGTTTCTGTATCTCTATTATGTTGGTGCGGCTTCGGAACTTTTAAATATCTTGATATATCTCGAGAACTACGCATCTGATCAAAAAATATCATAGAACATAAAAAGTAGGAAACTTAATTCTCTACAAAAAAGGTCTCTTAACATTTTGCCATAGCTCGCATCGTTTCCGAGATATTTGCAGATTTATCTCGAGGGAAGGGGCCTGACGGACATATTTCGAGATATTTCTTCTTCTTGTTGTTCTTCTTCTGCACAGCTAAGCTGGAAGCGGCATTTGCGGCTCGCACTAGTGCAGAGTTATCTCAAAGAAAGGGGCCACGGTGTTTCTGTATCTCTATTATGTTGGTGCGGCTTCGGATCTTTTAAATATCTCGATATATCTCGAAAACTACGCTTCTGATCAAAAAATATCATAGAACATAAATTGTAGGAAACATAATTCTCTACAAAAAAGGTCTCTTAACATTTTGCCATAGCTCGCTTCGTTTCCGAGATATTTGCAGATTTATCTCAAGGGAAGGGGCCTGACGGACATATTTCCAGATATTTCTTCTTTTTGTTGTTCTTCTTCTGCACAGCTAAGCTGGAAGTGGCATTTGCAGCTCGCAATAGTGCAGAGTTATCTCAAAGAAAGGGGCCACGGTGTTTCTGTACCTCTATTATGTTGGTGCGGCTTCGGAACTTTTAAATATCTTGATATATCTCGAGAACTACGCATCTGATCGAAAAATATCATACAACATAAAAAGTAGGAAACTTAATTCTCTACAAAAGAGGTCTCTTAACATTTTGCCATAGCTCGCTTCGTTTCCGAGATATTTGCAGATTTATCTCAAGGGAAGGGGACTGACGGACATATTTCGAGATATTTCTTCTTTTTGTTGTTCTTCTTCTGCACAGCTAAGCTGGAAGTGGCATTTGCAGCTCGCAATAGTGCAGAGTTATCTCAAAGAAAGGGGCCACGGTGTTTCTGTATCTCTATTATGTTGGTGCGGCTTCGGAACTTTTAAATATCTTGATATATCTCGAGAACTACGCATCCGATCAAAAAATATCATACAACATAAAAAGTAGGAAACTTAATTCTCTACAAAAAAGGTCTCTTAACATTTTGCCATAGCTCGCTTCGTTTCCGAGATATTTGCAGATTTATCTCGAGGGAAGGGGCCTGACGGACATATTTCGAGATGTTTCTTCTTCTTGTTGTTCTCCTTCTGCACAGCTAAGCAGGAAGTGGCATTTGCAGCGCGCAATAGTGCAGAGTTATCTCAAAGAAAGGGGCCACGGTGTTTCTGTATCTCTATTATGTTGGTGCGGCTTCGGAACTTTTAAATATCTTGATATATCTCGAGAACTACGCATCTGATCAAAAAATATCATAGAACATAAAAAGTAGGAATCCTAATTTTCTACAAAAAAGGTCTCTTAACATTTTGCCGTAGCTCGCTTTGTTTCCGAGATATTTGCAGATTTATCTCAAGGGAAGGGGCCTGACGGACATATTTCGAGATATTTCTTCTTTTTGTTGTTCTTCTTCTGCACAGCTAAGCTGGAAGTGGCATTTGCAGCGCGCAATAGTGCAGAGTTATCTCAAAGAAAGGGGCCACGGTGTTTCTGTATCTCTATTATGTTGGTGGGGCTTCGGAACTTTTAAATATCTTGATATATCTCGAGAACTACGCATCTGATCAAAAAATATCATAGAACATAAAAAGTAGGAAACTTAATTCTCTACAAAAAAGGTCGCTTAACATTTTGCCATAGCTCGCTTCGTTTCCGAGATATTTGCAGATATATCTCAAGGGCAGGGGCCTGACGGACATATTTCGAGATATTTCTTCTTCTTGTTGTTCTTCTTCTGCACAGCTAAGCTGGAAGTGGCATTTGCGGCTCGCACTAGTGCAGAGTTATCTCAAAGAAAGGGGCCACGGTGTTTCTGTATCTCTATTATGTTGGTGCGGCTTCGGAACTTTTAAATATCTTGATATATCTCGAGAACTACGCATCTGATCAAAAAATATCATAGAACATAAAAAGTAGGAAACTTAGTTCTCTACAAAAAAGGTCTCTTAACATTTTGCCATAGCTCGCTTCGTTTCCGAGATATTTGCAGATTTATCTCAAGGGAAGGGGCCTGACGGACATATTTCGAGATATTTCTTCTTCTTGTTGTTCTTCTTCTGCACAGCTAAGCTGGAAGTGGCATTTGCGGCTCGCACTTGTGCAGAGTTATCTCAACGAAAGGGGCCACGGTGTTTCTGTATCTCCATTATGTTGGTGCGGCTTCGGAACTTTTAAATATCTCGATATATCTCGAAAACTACGCTTCTGATCAAAAAATATCATAGAACATAAATTGTAGGAAACATAATTCTCTACAAAAAAGGTCTCTTATCATTTTGCCATAGCTCGCTTCGTTTCCGAGATATTTGCAGATATATCTCAAGGGCAGGGGCCTGACGGACATATTTCGAGATATTTCTTCTTCTTGTTGTTCTTCTTCTGCACAGCTAAGCTGGAAGTGGCATTTACAGCTCGCAATAGTGCAGAGTTATCTCAAAGAAAGGGGCCACGGTGTTTCTGTATCTCTATTATGTTGGTGCGGCTTCGGAACTTTTAAATATCTTGATATATCTCGAGAACTACGCATCTGATCAAAAAATATCATAGAACATAAAAAGTAGGAAACTTAATTCTCTACAAAAAAGGTCTCTTAACATTTTGATATAGCTCGCTTCGTTTCCGAGATATTTGCAGATATATCTCAAGGGCAGGGGCCTGACGGACATATTTCGAGATATTTCTTATTCTTGTTGTTCTTCTTCTGCACAGCTAAGCTGGAAGTGGCATTTACAGTTCGCAATAGTGCAGAGTTATCTCAAAGAAAGGGGCCACGGTGTTTCTGTATCTCTATTATGTTGGTGCGGCTACGGAACTTTTAAATATCTCGATATATCTCGAAAACTACGCTTCTGATCAAAAAATATCATAGAACATAAATTGTAGGAAACATAATTCTCTACAAAAAAGGTCTCTCAACATTTTGCCATAGCTCGCTTCGTTTCCGAGATATTTGCAGATATATCTCAAGGGCAGGGGCCTGACGGACATATTTCGAGATATTTCTTCTTCTTGTTGTTCTTCTTCTGCACAGCTAAACTGGAAGTGGCATTTCCAGCTCGCAATAGTGCAGAGTTATCTCAAAGAAAGGGGCCACGGTGTTTCTGTATCTCTATTATGTTGGTGCGGCTTCGGAACTTTTAAATATCTTGATATATCTCGAGAACTACGCATCTGATCAAAAAATGTCATAGAACATAAAAAGTAGGAAACTTAATTCTCTACAAATAAGGTCTCTTAACATTTTGCCATAGCTCGCTTCGTTTCCGAGATATTTGCAGATTTATCTCAAGGGAAGGGGGCCTCACGGACATATTTCGAGATATTTCTTCTTCTTGTTGTTCTTCTTCTGCACAGCTAAGCTGGAAGTGGCATTTGCAGCTCGCAATAGTGCAGAGATATCTCAAAGAAAGGGGCCACGGTGTTTCTGTATCTCTATTATGTTGGTGCGGCTTCGGAACTTTTAAATATCTTGATATATCTCGAGAACTACGCGTCTGATCAAAAAATATCATAGAACATAAAAAGTAGGAAACATAATTCTGTACAAAAAAGGTCTCTTAACATTTTGCCATAGCTCGCTTCGTTTCCGAGATATTTGCAGATTCAGCTCAAAGGAACTGGCCTGACGGACATATTTCGAGATATTTCTTCTTCTTGTTGTTCTTCCTCTGCACAGCTAAGCTGGAAGTGGCATTTGCAGCTCGCAATAGTGCAGAGTTATCTCAAAGAAAGGGGCCACGGTGTTTCTGTATCTCTATTATGTTGGTGGGGCTTCGGAACTTTTAAATATCTTGATATATCTCGAGAACTACGCATCTGATCAAAAAATATCATAGAACATAAAAAGTAGGAAACTTAATTCTCTACAAAAAAGGTCGCTTAACATTTTGCCATAGCTCGGTTCGTTTCCGAGATATTTGCATATTTATCTCAAGGGAAGGGGCCTGACGGACATATTTCGAGATATTTCTTCTTCTTGTTGTTCTTCTTCTGCACAGCTAAGCTGGAAGTGGCATTTGCGGCTCGCACTAGTGCAGAGTTATCTCAAAGAAAGGGGCCACGGTGTTTCTGTATCTCTATTATGTTGGTGCGGCTTCGGAACTTTTAAATATCTTGATATATCTCGAGAACTACGCATCTGATCAAAAAATATCATAGAACATAAAAAGTAGGAATCCTAATTTTCTACAAAAAAGGTCTCTTAACATTTTGCCGTAGCTCGCTTTGTTTCCGAGATATTTGCAGATTTATCTCAAGGGAAGGGGCCTGACGGACATATTTCGAGATATTTCTTCTTCTTGTTGTTCTTCTTCTGCACAGCTAAGCTGGAAGCGGCATTTGCGGCTCGCACTAGTGCAGAGTTATCTCAAAGAAAGGGGCCACGGTGTTTCTGTATCTCTATTATGTTGGTGCGGCTTCGGATCTTTTAAATATCTCGATATATCTCGAAAACTACGCTTCTGATCAAAAAATATCATAGAACATAAATTGTAGGAAACATAATTCTCTACAAAAAAGGTCTCTTAACATTTTGCCGTAGCTCGCTTCGTTTCCGAGATATTTGCAGATTTATCTCAAGGGAAGGGGCCTGACGGACATATTTCCAGATATTTCTTCTTTTTGTTGTTCTTCTTCTGCACAGCTAAGCTGGAAGTGGCATTTGCAGCTCGCAATAGTGCAGAGTTATCTCAAAGAAAGGGGCCACGGTGTTTCTGTACCTCTATTATGTTGGTGCGGCTTCGGAACTTTTAAATATCTTGATATATCTCGAGAACTACGCATCCGATCAAAAAATATCATAGAACATAAAAAGTAGGAAACTTAATTCTCTACAAAAAAGGTCTCTTAACATTTTGCCATAGCTCGCATCGTTTCCGAGATATTTGCAGATTTATCTCGAGGGAAGGGGCCTGACGGACATATTTCGAGATATTTCTTCTTCTTGTTGTTCTTCTTCTGCACAGCTAAGCTGGAAGCGGCATTTGCGGCTCGCACTAGTGCAGAGTTATCTCAAAGAAAGGGGCCACGGTGTTTCTGTATCTCTATTATGTTGGTGCGGCTTCGGATCTTTTAAATATCTCGATATATCTCGAAAACTACGCTTCTGATCAAAAAATATCATAGAACATAAATTGTAGGAAACATAATTCTCTACAAAAAAGGTCTCTTAACATTTTGCCATAGCTCGCTTCGTTTCCGAGATATTTGCAGATTTATCTCAAGGGAAGGGGCCTGACGGACATATTTCCAGATATTTCTTCTTTTTGTTGTTCTTCTTCTGCACAGCTAAGCTGGAAGTGGCATTTGCAGCTCGCAATAGTGCAGAGTTATCTCAAAGAAAGGGGCCACGGTGTTTCTGTACCTCTATTATGTTGGTGCGGCTTCGGAACTTTTAAATATCTTGATATATCTCGAGAACTACGCATCTGATCGAAAAATATCATACAACATAAAAAGTAGGAAACTTAATTCTCTACAAAAGAGGTCTCTTAACATTTTGCCATAGCTCGCTTCGTTTCCGAGATATTTGCAGATTTATCTCAAGGGAAGGGGCCTGACGGACATATTTCGAGATATTTCTTCTTTTTGTTGTTCTTCTTCTGCACAGCTAAGCTGGAAGTGGCATTTGCAGCTCGCAATAGTGCAGAGTTATCTCAAAGAAAGGGGCCACGGTGTTTCTGTATCTCTATTATGTTGGTGCGGCTTCGGAACTTTTAAATATCTTGATATATCTCGAGAACTACGCATCCGATCAAAAAATATCATACAACATAAAAAGTAGGAAACTTAATTCTCTACAAAAAAGGTCTCTTAACATTTTGCCATAGCTCGCTTCGTTTCCGAGATATTTGCAGATTTATCTCGAGGGAAGGGGCCTGACGGACATATTTCGAGATGTTTCTTCTTCTTGTTGTTCTCCTTCTGCACAGCTAAGCTGGAAGTGGCATTTGCAGCGCGCAATAGTGCAGAGTTATCTCAAAGAAAGGGGCCACGGTGTTTCTGTATCTCTATTATGTTGGTGCGGCTTCGGAACTTTTAAATATCTTGATATATCTCGAGAACTACGCATCTGATCAAAAAATATCATAGAACATAAAAAGTAGGAATCCTAATTTTCTACAAAAAAGGTCTCTTAACATTTTGCCGTAGCTCGCTTTGTTTCCGAGATATTTGCAGATTTATCTCAAGGGAAGGGGCCTGACGGACATATTTCGAGATATTTCTTCTTTTTGTTGTTCTTCTTCTGCACAGCTAAGCTGGAAGTGGCATTTGCAGCGCGCAATAGTGCAGAGTTATCTCAAAGAAAGGGGCCACGGTGTTTCTGTATCTCTATTATGTTGGTGGGGCTTCGGAACTTTTAAATATCTTGATATATCTCGAGAACTACGCATCTGATCAAAAAATATCATAGAACATAAAAAGTAGGAAACTTAATTCTCTACAAAAAAGGTCGCTTAACATTTTGCCATAGCTCGCTTCGTTTCCGAGATATTTGCAGATATATCTCAAGGGCAGGGGCCTGACGGACATATTTCGAGATATTTCTTCTTCTTGTTGTTCTTCTTCTGCACAGCTAAGCTGGAAGTGGCATTTGCGGCTCGCACTAGTGCAGAGTTATCTCAAAGAAAGGGGCCACGGTGTTTCTGTATCTCTATTATGTTGGTGCGGCTTCGGAACTTTTAAATATCTTGATATATCTCGAGAACTACGCATCTGATCAAAAAATATCATAGAACATAAAAAGTAGGAAACTTAGTTCTCTACAAAAAAGGTCTCTTAACATTTTGCCATAGCTCGCTTCGTTTCCGAGATATTTGCAGATTTATCTCAAGGGAAGGGGCCTGACGGACATATTTCGAGATATTTCTTCTTCTTGTTGTTCTTCTTCTGCACAGCTAAGCTGGAAGTGGCATTTGCGGCTCGCACTTGTGCAGAGTTATCTCAACGAAAGGGGCCACGGTGTTTCTGTATCTCCATTATGTTGGTGCGGCTTCGGAACTTTTAAATATCTCGATATATCTCGAAAACTACGCTTCTGATCAAAAAATATCATAGAACATAAATTGTAGGAAACATAATTCTCTACAAAAAAGGTCTCTTAACATTTTGCCATAGCTCGCTTCGTTTCCGAGATATTTGCAGATATATCTCAAGGGCAGGGGCCTGACGGACATATTTCGAGATATTTCTTCTTCTTGTTGTTCTTCTTCTGCACAGCTAAGCTGGAAGTGGCATTTACAGCTCGCAATAGTGCAGAGTTATCTCAAAGAAAGGGGCCACGGTGTTTCTGTATCTCTATTATGTTGGTGCGGCTTCGGAACTTTTAAATATCTTGATATATCTCGAGAACTACGCATCTGATCAAAAAATATCATAGAACATAAAAAGTAGGAAACTTAATTCTCTACAAAAAAGGTCTCTTAACATTTTGATATAGCTCGCTTCGTTTCCGAGATATTTGCAGATATATCTCAAGGGCAGGGGCCTGACGGACATATTTCGAGATATTTCTTATTCTTGTTGTTCTTCTTCTGCACAGCTAAGCTGGAAGTGGCATTTACAGCTCGCAATAGTGCAGAGTTATCTCAAAGAAAGGGGCCACGGTGTTTCTGTATCTCTATTATGTTGGTGCGGCTTCGGAACTTTTAAATATCTTGATATATCTCGAGAACTACGCATCTGATCAAAAAATATCATAGAACATAAAAAGTAGGAAACTTAATTCTCTACAAAAAAGGTCTCTTAACATTTTGATATAGCTCGCTTCGTTTCCGAGATATTTGCAGATATATCTCAAGGGCAGGGGCCTGACGGACATATTTCGAGATATTTCTTATTCTTGTTGTTCTTCTTCTGCACAGCTAAGCTGGAAGTGGCATTTACAGCTCGCAATAGTGCAGAGTTATCTCAAAGAAAGGGGCCACGGTGTTTCTGTATCTCTATTATGTTGGTGCGGCTACGGAACTTTTAAATATCTCGATATATCTCGAAAACTACGCTTCTGATCAAAAAATATCATAGAACATAAATTGTAGGAAACATAATTCTCTACAAAAAAGGTCTCTCAACATTTTGCCATAGCTCGCTTCGTTTCCGAGATATTTGCAGATATATCTCAAGGGCAGGGGCCTGACGGACATATTTCGAGATATTTCTTCTTCTTGTTGTTCTTCTTCTGCACAGCTAAACTGGAAGTGGCATTTCCAGCTCGCAATAGTGCAGAGTTATCTCAAAGAAAGGGGCCACGGTGTTTCTGTATCTCTATTATGTTGGTGCGGCTTCGGAACTTTTAAATATCTTGATATATCTCGAGAACTACGCATCTGATCAAAAAATGTCATAGAACATAAAAAGTAGGAAACTTAATTCTCTACAAATAAGGTCTCTTAACATTTTGCCATAGCTCGCTTCGTTTCCGAGATATTTGCAGATTTATCTCAAGGGAAGGGGGCCTCACGGACATATTTCGAGATATTTCTTCTTCTTGTTGTTCTTCTTCTGCACAGCTAAGCTGGAAGTGGCATTTGCAGCTCGCAATAGTGCAGAGATATCTCAAAGAAAGGGGCCACGGTGTTTCTGTATCTCTATTATGTTGGTGCGGCTTCGGAACTTTTAAATATCTTGATATATCTCGAGAACTACGCGTCTGATCAAAAAATATCATAGAACATAAAAAGTAGGAAACATAATTCTGTACAAAAAAGGTCTCTTAACATTTTGCCATAGCTCGCTCCGTTTCCGAGATATTTGCAGATTCAGCTCAAAGGAACTGGCCTGACGGACATATTTCGAGATATTTCTTCTTCTTGTTGTTCTTCCTCTGCACAGCTAAGCTGGAAGTGGCATTTGCAGCTCGCAATAGTGCAGAGTTATCTCAAAGAAAGGGGCCACGGTGTTTCTGTATCTCTATTATGTTGGTGGGGCTTCGGAACTTTTAAATATCTTGATATATCTCGAGAACTACGCATCTGATCAAAAAATATCATAGAACATAAAAAGTAGGAAACTTAATTCTCTACAAAAAAGGTCGCTTAACATTTTGCCATAGCTCGGTTCGTTTCCGAGATATTTGCATATTTATCTCAAGGGAAGGGGCCTGACGGACATATTTCGAGATATTTCTTCTTCTTGTTGTTCTTCTTCTGCACAGCTAAGCTGGAAGTGGCATTTGCGGCTCGCACTAGTGCAGAGTTATCTCAAAGAAAGGGGCCACGGTGTTTCTGTATCTCTATTATGTTGGTGCGGCTTCGGAACTTTTAAATATCTTGATATATCTCGAGAACTACGCATCTGATCAAAAAATATCATAGAACATAAAAAGTAGGAATCCTAATTTTCTACAAAAAAGGTCTCTTAACATTTTGCCGTAGCTCGCTTTGTTTCCGAGATATTTGCAGATTTATCTCAAGGGAAGGGGCCTGACGGACATATTTCGAGATATTTCTTCTTCTTGTTGTTCTTCTTCTGCACAGCTAAGCTGGAAGCGGCATTTGCGGCTCGCACTAGTGCAGAGTTATCTCAAAGAAAGGGGCCACGGTGTTTCTGTATCTCTATTATGTTGGTGCGGCTTCGGATCTTTTAAATATCTCGATATATCTCGAAAACTACGCTTCTGATCAAAAAATATCATAGAACATAAATTGTAGGAAACATAATTCTCTACAAAAAAGGTCTCTTAACATTTTGCCGTAGCTCGCTTCGTTTCCGAGATATTTGCAGATTTATCTCAAGGGAAGGGGCCTGACGGACATATTTCCAGATATTTCTTCTTTTTGTTGTTCTTCTTCTGCACAGCTAAGCTGGAAGTGGCATTTGCAGCTCGCAATAGTGCAGAGTTATCTCAAAGAAAGGGGCCACGGTGTTTCTGTACCTCTATTATGTTGGTGCGGCTTCGGAACTTTTAAATATCTTGATATATCTCGAGAACTACGCATCCGATCAAAAAATATCATAGAACATAAAAAGTAGGAAACTTAATTCTCTACAAAAAAGGTCTCTTAACATTTTGCCATAGCTCGCATCGTTTCCGAGATATTTGCAGATTTATCTCGAGGGAAGGGGCCTGACGGACATATTTCGAGATATTTCTTCTTCTTGTTGTTCTTCTTCTGCACAGCTAAGCTGGAAGCGGCATTTGCGGCTCGCACTAGTGCAGAGTTATCTCAAAGAAAGGGGCCACGGTGTTTCTGTATCTCTATTATGTTGGTGCGGCTTCGGATCTTTTAAATATCTCGATATATCTCGAAAACTACGCTTCTGATCAAAAAATATCATAGAACATAAATTGTAGGAAACATAATTCTCTACAAAAAAGGTCTCTTAACATTTTGCCATAGCTCGCTTCGTTTCCGAGATATTTGCAGATTTATCTCAAGGGAAGGGGCCTGACGGACATATTTCCAGATATTTCTTCTTTTTGTTGTTCTTCTTCTGCACAGCTAAGCTGGAAGTGGCATTTGCAGCTCGCAATAGTGCAGAGTTATCTCAAAGAAAGGGGCCACGGTGTTTCTGTACCTCTATTATGTTGGTGCGGCTTCGGAACTTTTAAATATCTTGATATATCTCGAGAACTACGCATCTGATCGAAAAATATCATACAACATAAAAAGTAGGAAACTTAATTCTCTACAAAAGAGGTCTCTTAACATTTTGCCATAGCTCGCTTCGTTTCCGAGATATTTGCAGATTTATCTCAAGGGAAGGGGCCTGACGGACATATTTCGAGATATTTCTTCTTTTTGTTGTTCTTCTTCTGCACAGCTAAGCTGGAAGTGGCATTTGCAGCTCGCAATAGTGCAGAGTTATCTCAAAGAAAGGGGCCACGGTGTTTCTGTATCTCTATTATGTTGGTGCGGCTTCGGAACTTTTAAATATCTTGATATATCTCGAGAACTACGCATCCGATCAAAAAATATCATACAACATAAAAAGTAGGAAACTTAATTCTCTACAAAAAAGGTCTCTTAACATTTTGCCATAGCTCGCTTCGTTTCCGAGATATTTGCAGATTTATCTCGAGGGAAGGGGCCTGACGGACATATTTCGAGATGTTTCTTCTTCTTGTTGTTCTCCTTCTGCACAGCTAAGCTGGAAGTGGCATTTGCAGCGCGCAATAGTGCAGAGTTATCTCAAAGAAAGGGGCCACGGTGTTTCTGTATCTCTATTATGTTGGTGCGGCTTCGGAACTTTTAAATATCTTGATATATCTCGAGAACTACGCATCTGATCAAAAAATATCATAGAACATAAAAAGTAGGAATCCTAATTTTCTACAAAAAAGGTCTCTTAACATTTTGCCGTAGCTCGCTTTGTTTCCGAGATATTTGCAGATTTATCTCAAGGGAAGGGGCCTGACGGACATATTTCGAGATATTTCTTCTTTTTGTTGTTCTTCTTCTGCACAGCTAAGCTGGAAGTGGCATTTGCAGCGCGCAATAGTGCAGAGTTATCTCAAAGAAAGGGGCCACGGTGTTTCTGTATCTCTATTATGTTGGTGGGGCTTCGGAACTTTTAAATATCTTGATATATCTCGAGAACTACGCATCTGATCAAAAAATATCATAGAACATAAAAAGTAGGAAACTTAATTCTCTACAAAAAAGGTCGCTTAACATTTTGCCATAGCTCGCTTCGTTTCCGAGATATTTGCAGATATATCTCAAGGGCAGGGGCCTGACGGACATATTTCGAGATATTTCTTCTTCTTGTTGTTCTTCTTCTGCACAGCTAAGCTGGAAGTGGCATTTGCGGCTCGCACTAGTGCAGAGTTATCTCAAAGAAAGGGGCCACGGTGTTTCTGTATCTCTATTATGTTGGTGCGGCTTCGGAACTTTTAAATATCTTGATATATCTCGAGAACTACGCATCTGATCAAAAAATATCATAGAACATAAAAAGTAGGAAACTTAGTTCTCTACAAAAAAGGTCTCTTAACATTTTGCCATAGCTCGCTTCGTTTCCGAGATATTTGCAGATTTATCTCAAGGGAAGGGGCCTGACGGACATATTTCGAGATATTTCTTCTTCTTGTTGTTCTTCTTCTGCACAGCTAAGCTGGAAGTGGCATTTGCGGCTCGCACTTGTGCAGAGTTATCTCAACGAAAGGGGCCACGGTGTTTCTGTATCTCCATTATGTTGGTGCGGCTTCGGAACTTTTAAATATCTTGATATATCTCGAGAACTACGCATCTGATCAAAAAATATCATAGAACATAAAAAGTAGGAAACTTAGTTCTCTACAAAAAAGGTCTCTTAACATTTTGCCATAGCTCGCTTCGTTTCCGAGATATTTGCAGATTTATCTCAAGGGAAGGGGCCTGACGGACATATTTCGAGATATTTCTTCTTCTTGTTGTTCTTCTTCTGCACAGCTAAGCTGGAAGTGGCATTTGCGGCTCGCACTTGTGCAGAGTTATCTCAACGAAAGGGGCCACGGTGTTTCTGTATCTCCATTATGTTGGTGCGGCTTCGGAACTTTTAAATATCTCGATATATCTCGAAAACTACGCTTCTGATCAAAAAATATCATAGAACATAAATTGTAGGAAACATAATTCTCTACAAAAAAGGTCTCTTAACATTTTGCCATAGCTCGCTTCGTTTCCGAGATATTTGCAGATATATCTCAAGGGCAGGGGCCTGACGGACATATTTCGAGATATTTCTTCTTCTTGTTGTTCTTCTTCTGCACAGCTAAGCTGGAAGTGGCATTTACAGCTCGCAATAGTGCAGAGTTATCTCAAAGAAAGGGGCCACGGTGTTTCTGTATCTCTATTATGTTGGTGCGGCTTCGGAACTTTTAAATATCTTGATATATCTCGAGAACTACGCATCTGATCAAAAAATATCATAGAACATAAAAAGTAGGAAACTTAATTCTCTACAAAAAAGGTCTCTTAACATTTTGATATAGCTCGCTTCGTTTCCGAGATATTTGCAGATATATCTCAAGGGCAGGGGCCTGACGGACATATTTCGAGATATTTCTTATTCTTGTTGTTCTTCTTCTGCACAGCTAAGCTGGAAGTGGCATTTACAGCTCGCAATAGTGCAGAGTTATCTCAAAGAAAGGGGCCACGGTGTTTCTGTATCTCTATTATGTTGGTGCGGCTTCGGAACTTTTAAATATCTTGATATATCTCGAGAACTACGCATCTGATCAAAAAATATCATAGAACATAAAAAGTAGGAAACTTAATTCTCTACAAAAAAGGTCTCTTAACATTTTGATATAGCTCGCTTCGTTTCCGAGATATTTGCAGATATATCTCAAGGGCAGGGGCCTGACGGACATATTTCGAGATATTTCTTATTCTTGTTGTTCTTCTTCTGCACAGCTAAGCTGGAAGTGGCATTTACAGCTCGCAATAGTGCAGAGTTATCTCAAAGAAAGGGGCCACGGTGTTTCTGTATCTCTATTATGTTGGTGCGGCTACGGAACTTTTAAATATCTCGATATATCTCGAAAACTACGCTTCTGATCAAAAAATATCATAGAACATAAATTGTAGGAAACATAATTCTCTACAAAAAAGGTCTCTCAACATTTTGCCATAGCTCGCTTCGTTTCCGAGATATTTGCAGATATATCTCAAGGGCAGGGGCCTGACGGACATATTTCGAGATATTTCTTCTTCTTGTTGTTCTTCTTCTGCACAGCTAAACTGGAAGTGGCATTTCCAGCTCGCAATAGTGCAGAGTTATCTCAAAGAAAGGGGCCACGGTGTTTCTGTATCTCTATTATGTTGGTGCGGCTTCGGAACTTTTAAATATCTTGATATATCTCGAGAACTACGCATCTGATCAAAAAATGTCATAGAACATAAAAAGTAGGAAACTTAATTCTCTACAAATAAGGTCTCTTAACATTTTGCCATAGCTCGCTTCGTTTCCGAGATATTTGCAGATTTATCTCAAGGGAAGGGGGCCTCACGGACATATTTCGAGATATTTCTTCTTCTTGTTGTTCTTCTTCTGCACAGCTAAGCTGGAAGTGGCATTTGCAGCTCGCAATAGTGCAGAGATATCTCAAAGAAAGGGGCCACGGTGTTTCTGTATCTCTATTATGTTGGTGCGGCTTCGGAACTTTTAAATATCTTGATATATCTCGAGAACTACGCGTCTGATCAAAAAATATCATAGAACATAAAAAGTAGGAAACATAATTCTGTACAAAAAAGGTCTCTTAACATTTTGCCATAGCTCGCTCCGTTTCCGAGATATTTGCAGATTCAGCTCAAAGGAACTGGCCTGACGGACATATTTCGAGATATTTCTTCTTCTTGTTGTTCTTCCTCTGCACAGCTAAGCTGGAAGTGGCATTTGCAGCTCGCAATAGTGCAGAGTTATCTCAAAGAAAGGGGCCACGGTGTTTCTGTATCTCTATTATGTTGGTGGGGCTTCGGAACTTTTAAATATCTTGATATATCTCGAGAACTACGCATCTGATCAAAAAATATCATAGAACATAAAAAGTAGGAAACTTAATTCTCTACAAAAAAGGTCGCTTAACATTTTGCCATAGCTCGGTTCGTTTCCGAGATATTTGCATATTTATCTCAAGGGAAGGGGCCTGACGGACATATTTCGAGATATTTCTTATTCTTGTTGTTCTTCTTCTGCACAGCTAAGCTGGAAGTGGCATTTGCGGCTCGCACTAGTGCAGAGTTATCTCAAAGAAAGGGGCCACGGTGTTTCTGTATCTCTATTATGTTGGTGCGGCTTCGGAACTTTTAAATATCTTGATATATCTCGAGAACTACGCATCTGATCAAAAAATATCATAGAACATAAAAAGTAGGAATCCTAATTTTCTACAAAAAAGGTCTCTTAACATTTTGCCGTAGCTCGCTTTGTTTCCGAGATATTTGCAGATTTATCTCAAGGGAAGGGGCCTGACGGACATATTTCGAGATATTTCTTCTTCTTGTTGTTCTTCTTCTGCACAGCTAAGCTGGAAGCGGCATTTGCGGCTCGCACTAGTGCAGAGTTATCTCAAAGAAAGGGGCCACGGTGTTTCTGTATCTCTATTATGTTGGTGCGGCTTCGGATCTTTTAAATATCTCGATATATCTCGAAAACTACGCTTCTGATCAAAAAATATCATAGAACATAAATTGTAGGAAACATAATTCTCTACAAAAAAGGTCTCTTAACATTTTGCCGTAGCTCGCTTCGTTTCCGAGATATTTGCAGATTTATCTCAAGGGAAGGGGCCTGACGGACATATTTCCAGATATTTCTTCTTTTTGTTGTTCTTCTTCTGCACAGCTAAGCTGGAAGTGGCATTTGCAGCTCGCAATAGTGCAGAGTTATCTCAAAGAAAGGGGCCACGGTGTTTCTGTACCTCTATTATGTTGGTGCGGCTTCGGAACTTTTAAATATCTTGATATATCTCGAGAACTACGCATCCGATCAAAAAATATCATAGAACATAAAAAGTAGGAAACTTAATTCTCTACAAAAAAGGTCTCTTAACATTTTGCCATAGCTCGCATCGTTTCCGAGATATTTGCAGATTTATCTCGAGGGAAGGGGCCTGACGGACATATTTCGAGATATTTCTTCTTCTTGTTGTTCTTCTTCTGCACAGCTAAGCTGGAAGCGGCATTTGCGGCTCGCACTAGTGCAGAGTTATCTCAAAGAAAGGGGCCACGGTGTTTCTGTATCTCTATTATGTTGGTGCGGCTTCGGATCTTTTAAATATCTCGATATATCTCGAAAACTACGCTTCTGATCAAAAAATATCATAGAACATAAATTGTAGGAAACATAATTCTCTACAAAAAAGGTCTCTTAACATTTTGCCATAGCTCGCTTCGTTTCCGAGATATTTGCAGATTTATCTCAAGGGAAGGGGCCTGACGGACATATTTCCAGATATTTCTTCTTTTTGTTGTTCTTCTTCTGCACAGCTAAGCTGGAAGTGGCATTTGCAGCTCGCAATAGTGCAGAGTTATCTCAAAGAAAGGGGCCACGGTGTTTCTGTACCTCTATTATGTTGGTGCGGCTTCGGAACTTTTAAATATCTTGATATATCTCGAGAACTACGCATCTGATCGAAAAATATCATACAACATAAAAAGTAGGAAACTTAATTCTCTACAAAAGAGGTCTCTTAACATTTTGCCATAGCTCGCTTCGTTTCCGAGATATTTGCAGATTTATCTCAAGGGAAGGGGCCTGACGGACATATTTCGAGATATTTCTTCTTTTTGTTGTTCTTCTTCTGCACAGCTAAGCTGGAAGTGGCATTTGCAGCTCGCAATAGTGCAGAGTTATCTCAAAGAAAGGGGCCACGGTGTTTCTGTATCTCTATTATGTTGGTGCGGCTTCGGAACTTTTAAATATCTTGATATATCTCGAGAACTACGCATCCGATCAAAAAATATCATACAACATAAAAAGTAGGAAACTTAATTCTCTACAAAAAAGGTCTCTTAACATTTTGCCATAGCTCGCTTCGTTTCCGAGATATTTGCAGATTTATCTCGAGGGAAGGGGCCTGACGGACATATTTCGAGATGTTTCTTCTTCTTGTTGTTCTCCTTCTGCACAGCTAAGCTGGAAGTGGCATTTGCAGCGCGCAATAGTGCAGAGTTATCTCAAAGAAAGGGGCCACGGTGTTTCTGTATCTCTATTATGTTGGTGCGGCTTCGGAACTTTTAAATATCTTGATATATCTCGAGAACTACGCATCTGATCAAAAAATATCATAGAACATAAAAAGTAGGAATCCTAATTTTCTACAAAAAAGGTCTCTTAACATTTTGCCGTAGCTCGCTTTGTTTCCGAGATATTTGCAGATTTATCTCAAGGGAAGGGGCCTGACGGACATATTTCGAGATATTTCTTCTTTTTGTTGTTCTTCTTCTGCACAGCTAAGCTGGAAGTGGCATTTGCAGCGCGCAATAGTGCAGAGTTATCTCAAAGAAAGGGGCCACGGTGTTTCTGTATCTCTATTATGTTGGTGGGGCTTCGGAACTTTTAAATATCTTGATATATCTCGAGAACTACGCATCTGATCAAAAAATATCATAGAACATAAAAAGTAGGAAACTTAATTCTCTACAAAAAAGGTCGCTTAACATTTTGCCATAGCTCGCTTCGTTTCCGAGATATTTGCAGATATATCTCAAGGGCAGGGGCCTGACGGACATATTTCGAGATATTTCTTCTTCTTGTTGTTCTTCTTCTGCACAGCTAAGCTGGAAGTGGCATTTGCGGCTCGCACTAGTGCAGAGTTATCTCAAAGAAAGGGGCCACGGTGTTTCTGTATCTCTATTATGTTGGTGCGGCTTCGGAACTTTTAAATATCTTGATATATCTCGAGAACTACGCATCTGATCAAAAAATATCATAGAACATAAAAAGTAGGAAACTTAGTTCTCTACAAAAAAGGTCTCTTAACATTTTGCCATAGCTCGCTTCGTTTCCGAGATATTTGCAGATTTATCTCAAGGGAAGGGGCCTGACGGACATATTTCGAGATATTTCTTCTTCTTGTTGTTCTTCTTCTGCACAGCTAAGCTGGAAGTGGCATTTGCGGCTCGCACTTGTGCAGAGTTATCTCAACGAAAGGGGCCACGGTGTTTCTGTATCTCCATTATGTTGGTGCGGCTTCGGAACTTTTAAATATCTCGATATATCTCGAAAACTACGCTTCTGATCAAAAAATATCATAGAACATAAATTGTAGGAAACATAATTCTCTACAAAAAAGGTCTCTTAACATTTTGCCATAGCTCGCTTCGTTTCCGAGATATTTGCAGATATATCTCAAGGGCAGGGGCCTGACGGACATATTTCGAGATATTTCTTCTTCTTGTTGTTCTTCTTCTGCACAGCTAAGCTGGAAGTGGCATTTACAGCTCGCAATAGTGCAGAGTTATCTCAAAGAAAGGGGCCACGGTGTTTCTGTATCTCTATTATGTTGGTGCGGCTTCGGAACTTTTAAATATCTTGATATATCTCGAGAACTACGCATCTGATCAAAAAATATCATAGAACATAAAAAGTAGGAAACTTAATTCTCTACAAAAAAGGTCTCTTAACATTTTGATATAGCTCGCTTCGTTTCCGAGATATTTGCAGATATATCTCAAGGGCAGGGGCCTGACGGACATATTTCGAGATATTTCTTATTCTTGTTGTTCTTCTTCTGCACAGCTAAGCTGGTAGTGGCATTTACAGCTCGCAATAGTGCAGAGTTATCTCAAAGAAAGGGGCCACGGTGTTTCTGTATCTCTATTATGTTGGTGCGGCTACGGAACTTTTAAATATCTCGATATATCTCGAAAACTACGCTTCTGATCAAAAAATATCATAGAACATAAATTGTAGGAAACATAATTCTCTACAAAAAAGGTCTCTGAACATTTTGCCATAGCTCGCTTCGTTTCCGAGATATTTGCAGATATATCTCAAGGGCAGGGGCCTGACGGACATATTTCGAGATATTTCTTCTTCTTGTTGTTCTTCTTCTGCACAGCTAAACTGGAAGTGGCATTTCCAGCTCGCAATAGTGCAGAGTTATCTCAAAGAAAGGGGCCACGGTGTTTCTGTATCTCTATTATGTTGGTGCGGCTTCGGAACTTTTAAATATCTTGATATATCTCGAGAACTACGCATCTGATCAAAAAATGTCATAGAACATAAAAAGTAGGAAACTTAATTCTCTACAAATAAGGTCTCTTAACATTTTGCCATAGCTCGCTTCGTTTCCGAGATATTTGCAGATTTATCTCAAGGGAAGGGGGCCTCACGGACATATTTCGAGATATTTCTTCTTCTTGTTGTTCTTCTTCTGCACAGCTAAGCTGGAAGTGGCATTTGCAGCTCGCAATAGTGCAGAGATATCTCAAAGAAAGGGGCCACGGTGTTTCTGTATCTCTATTATGTTGGTGCGGCTTCGGAACTTTTAAATATCTTGATATATCTCGAGAACTACGCGTCTGATCAAAAAATATCATAGAACATAAAAAGTAGGAAACATAATTCTGTACAAAAAAGGTCTCTTAACATTTTGCCATAGCTCGCTTCGTTTCCGAGATATTTGCAGATTCAGCTCAAAGGAACTGGCCTGACGGACATATTTCGAGATATTTCTTCTTCTTGTTGTTCTTCCTCTGCACAGCTAAGCTGGAAGTGGCATTTGCAGCTCGCAATAGTGCAGAGTTATCTCAAAGAAAGGGGCCACGGTGTTTCTGTATCTCTATTATGTTGGTGGGGCTTCGGAACTTTTAAATATCTTGATATATCTCGAGAACTACGCATCTGATCAAAAAATATCATAGAACATAAAAAGTAGGAAACTTAATTCTCTACAAAAAAGGTCGCTTAACATTTTGCCATAGCTCGGTTCGTTTCCGAGATATTTGCATATTTATCTCAAGGGAAGGGGCCTGACGGACATATTTCGAGATATTTCTTCTTCTTGTTGTTCTTCTTCTGCACAGCTAAGCTGGAAGTGGCATTTGCGGCTCGCACTAGTGCAGAGTTATCTCAAAGAAAGGGGCCACGGTGTTTCTGTATCTCTATTATGTTGGTGCGACTTCGGAACTTTTAAATATCTTGATATATCTCGAGAACTACGCATCTGATCAAAAAATATCATAGAACATAAAAAGTAGGAAACTTAATTCTCTACAAAAAAGGTCTCTTAACATTTTGCCATAGCTCGCTTCGTTTCCGAGATATTTGCAGATTTATCTCAAGCGAAGGGGCCTGAAGGCACATATTTCGAGATATTTCTTCTTCTTGTTGTTCTTCTTCTGCACAGCTAAGCTGGAAGTGGCATTTGCGGCTCGCACTAGTGCAGAGTTATCTCAAAGAAAGGGGCCACGGTGTTTCTGTATCCCTATTATGTTGGTGCGGCTTCGGAACTTTTAAATATCTCGATATATCTCGAAAACTACGCTTCGGATCAAAAAATATCATAGAACATAAATAGTAGGAAACATAATTCTCTACAAAAAACGTCTCTTAACATTTTGCCATAGCTCGCTTCGTTTCCGAGATATGTGCAGATTTATCTCAAGGGAAGGGGCCTGACGGACATATTTCGAGATATTTCTTCTTCTTGTTGTTCTTCTTCTCTACAGCTAAGCTGGAAGTGGCATTTGCGGCTCGCACTAGTGCAGAGTTATCTCAACGAAAGGGGCCACGGTGTTTCTGTATCTCTATTATGTTGGTGCGGCTTCGGAACTTTTAAATACCTCGATATATCTCGAAAACTACGCATCTGATCAAAAAATATCATAGAACATGAATTGTAGGAAACATAATTCTCTACAAAAAAGGTATCTCAACATTTTGCCATAGCTCGCTTTGTTTCCGAGATATTTGCAGATATATCTCAAGGGAAGGGGCCTGACGGACATATTTCGAGATATTTCTTCTTCTTGTTGTTCTTCTTCTGCACAGCTAAGCTGGAAGTGGCATTTACAGCTCGCAATAGTGCAGAGTTATCTCAAAGAAAGGGGCCACGGTGTTTCTGTATCTCTATTATGTTGGTGCGGCTTCGGAACTTTTAAATATCTTGATATATCTCGAGAACTACGCATCTGATCAAAAAATATCATAGAACATAAAAAGTAGGAAACTTAATTCTCTACAAAAAAGGTCTCTTAACATTTTGCCATAGCTCTCTTCGTTTCCGAGATATTTGCAGATTTATCTCAAGGGAAGGGGCCTGACGGACATATTTCGAGATATTTCTTCTTCTTGTTGTTCTTCTTCTGCACAGCTAAGCTGGAAGTGGCATTTGCAGCTCGCAATAGTGCAGAGTTATCTCAAAGAAAGGGGCCACGGTGTTTCTGTATCTCTATTATGTTGGTGCGGCTTCGGAACTTTTAAATATCTTGATATATCTCGAGAACTACGCATCTGATCAAAAAATATCATAGAACATAAAAAGTAGGAAACTGAATTCTCTACAAAAAAGGTCTCTTAACATTTTGCCATAGCTCTCTTCGTTTCCGAGATATTTGCAGATTTATCTCAAGGGAAGAGGCCTGACGGACATATTTCGAGATATTTCTTCTTCTTGTTGTTCTTCTTCTGCACAGCTAAGCTGGAAGTGGCATTTGCGGCTCGCACTAGTGCAGAGTTATCTCAAAGAAAGGGGCCACGGTGTTTCTGTATCTCTATTATGTTGGTGCGGCTTCGGAACTTTTAAATATCTCGATGTATCTCGAAAACTACGCTTCTGATCAAAAAATATCATAGAACATAAATTGTAGGAAACATAATTCTCTGTAAAAAACGTCTCTTAACATTTTGCCATAGCTCGCTTCGTTTCCGAGATATTTGCAGATTCATCTCAAAGGAACTGGCCTGACGGACATATTTCGAGATACTTCTTCTTCTTGTTGTTCTTCTTCTGCACAGCTAAGCTGGAAGTGGCATTTGCAGCTCGCAATAGTGCAGAGTTATCTCAAAGAAAGGGGCCACGGCGTTTCTGTATCTCTATTATGTTGGTGCGGCTTCGGAACTTTTAAATATCTTGATATATCTCGAGAACTACGCATCTGATCAAAGAATATCATAGAACATAAAAAGTAGGAAACTTAATTCTCTACAAAAAAGGTCTCTTAACATTTTGCCATAGCTCGCTTCGTTTCCGAGATATTTGCAGATTTATCTCAAGGGAAGGGGCCTGACGGACATATTTCGAGATATTTCTTCTTCTTGTCGTTCTTCTTCTGCACAGCTAAGCTGGAAGTGGCATTTGTGGCTCGCACTAGTGCAGAGTTATCTCAAAGAAAGGGGCCACGGTGTTTCTGTATCTCTATTATGTTGGTGCGGCTTCGGAACTTTTAAATATCTCGATATATCTCGAAAACTACGCTTCTGATCAAAAAATATCATAGAACATAAATTGTAGGAAACATAATTCTCTACAAAAAACGTCTCTTAAGATTTTGCCATAGCTCGCTTCGTTTCCGAGATATTTGCAGATTCAGCTCAAAGGAACGGGCCTGACGGACATATTTCGAGATACTTCTTCTTCTTGTTGTTCTTCTTCTGCACAGCTAAGCTGGAAGTGGCATTTGCAGCTCGCACTGGTGCAGAGTTATCTCAAAGAAAGGGGCCACGGTGTTTCTGTATCTCTATTATGTTGGTGCGGCTTCGGAACTTTTAAATATCTCGATATATCTCGAAAACTACGCTTCTGATCAAAAAATATCATAGAACATAAATTGTAGGAAACATAATTCTCTACAAAAAAGGTCTCTTAACATTTTGCCATAGCTCGCTTCGTTTCCGAGATATTTGCAGATATATCTCAAGGGAAGGGGCCTGACGGACATATTTCGAGATATTTCTTCTTCTTGTTGTTCTTCTTCTGCACAGCTAAGCTGGAAGTGGCATTTACAGCTCGCAATAGTGCAGAGTTATCTCAAAGAAAGGGGCCACGGTGTTTCTGTATCTCTATTATGTTGGTGCGGCTTCGGAACTTTTAAATATCTTGATATATCTCGAGAACTACGCATCTGATCAAAAAATATCATAGAACATAAAAAGTAGGAAACTTAATTCTCTACAAAAAAGGTCTCTGAACATTTTGCCATAGGTCGCTTCGTTTCCGAGATATTTGCAGATTCATCTCAAAGGAACTGGCCTGACGGACATATTTCGAGATATTTCTTCTTCTTGTTGTTCTTCCTCTGCACAGCTAAGCTGGAAGTGGCATTTGCAGCTCGCAATAGTGCAGAGTTATCTCAAAGAAAGGGGCCACGGTGTTTCTGTATCTCTATTATGTTGGTGCGGCTTCGGAACTTTTAAATATCTCGATATATCTCGAAAACTACGCTTCTGATCAAAAAATATCATAGAACATAAATTGTAGGAAACATAATTCTCTACAAAAAACGTCTCTTAAGACTTTGCCATAGCTCGCTTCGTTTCCGAGATATTTGCAGATTCAGCTCAAGGGAAGGGGCCTGACGGACATATTTCGAGATATTTCTTCTTCTTGTTGTTCTTCTTCTGCACAGCTAAGCTGGAAGTGGCATTTGTGGCTCGCACTAGTGCAGAGTTATCTCAAAGAAAGGGGCCACGGTGTTTCTGTATCTCTATTATGTTGGTGCGGCTTCGGAACTTTTAAATATCTTGATATATCTCGAGAACTACGCATCTGATCAAAAAATATCATAGAACATAAAAAGTAGGAAACTTAATTCTCTACAAAAAAGGTCTCTTAACATTTTGCCATAGCTCGCTTCGTTTCCGAGATATTTGCAGATTTATCTCAAGGGAAGGGGCCTGACGGACATATTTCGAGATATTTCTTCTTCTTGTTGTTCTTCTTCTGCACAGCTAAGCTGGAAGTGGCATTTGCGGCTCGCACTAGTGCAGAGTTATCTCAAAGAAAGGGGCCACGGTGTTTCTGTATCTCTATTATGTTGGTGCGGCTTCGGAACTTTTAAATATCTCGATGTATCTCGAAAACTACGCTTCTGATCAAAAAATATCATAGAACATAAATTGTAGGAAACATAATTCTCTATAAAAAACGTCTCTTAACATTTTGCCATAGCTCGCTTCGTTTCCGAGATATTTGCAGATTCATCTCAAAGGAACTGGCCTGACGGACATATTTCGAGATATTTCTTCTTCTTGTTGTTCTTCCTCTGCACAGCTAAGCTGGAAGTGGCATTTGCAGCTCGCAATAGTGCAGAGTTATCTCAAAGAAAGGGGCCACGGCGTTTCTGTATCTCTATTATGTTGGTGCGGCTTCGGAACTTTTAAATATCTCGATATATCTCGAAAACTACGCTTCTGATCAAAAAATATCATAGAACATAAATTGTAGGAAACAGAATTCTCTACAAAAAAGGTCTCTTAACATTTTGCAATAGCTCGCTTTGTTTCCGAGATATTTGCAGATATATCTCAAGGGAAGGGGCCTGACGGACATATTTCGAGATATTTCTTCTTCTTGTTGTTCTTCTTCTGCACAGCTAAGCTGGAAGTGGCATTTGTGGCTCGCACTAGTGCAGAGTTATCTCAAAGAAAGGGGCCACGGTGTTTCTGTATCTCTATTATGTTGGTGCGGCTTCGGAACTTTTAAATATCTTGATATATCTCGAGAACTACGCATCTGATCAAAAAATATCATAGAACATAAAAAGTAGGAAACTTAATTCTCTACAAAAAAGGTCTCTGAACATTTTGCCATAGGTCGCTTCGTTTCCGAGATATTTGCAGATTTATCTCAAGGGAAGGGGCCTGACGGACATATTTCGAGATATTTCTTCTTCTTGTTGTTCTTCTTCTGCACAGCTAAGCTGGAAGTGGCATTTACAGCTCGCAATAGTGCAGAGTTATCTCAAAGAAAGGGGCCACGGTGTTTCTGTATCTCTATTATGTTGGTGCGGCTTCGGAACTTTTAAATATCTTGATATATCTCGAGAACTACGCATCTGATCAAAAAATATCATAGAACATAAAAAGTAGGAAACTTAATTCTCTACAAAAAAGGTCTCTTAACATTTTGCCATAGCTCGCTTCGTTTCCGAGATATTTGCAGATTTATCTCAAGGGAAGGGGCCTGACGGACATATTTCGAGATATTTCTTCTTCTTGTTGTTCTTCTTCTGCACAGCTAAGCTGGAAGTGGCATTTGCGGCTCGCACTAGTGCAGAGTTATCTCAGAGAAAGGGGCCACGGTGTTTCTGTATCCCTATTATGTTGGTGCGGCTTCGGAACTTTTAAATATCTCGATGTATCTCGAAAACTACGCTTCTGATCAAAAAATATCATAGAACATAAATTGTAGGAAACATAATTCTCTACAAAAAACGTCTCTTAAGATTTTGCCATAGCTCGCTTCGTTTCCGAGATATTTGCAGATTCAGCTCAAAGGAACGGGCCTGACGGACATATTTCGTGATACTTCTTCTTCTTGTTGTTCTTCTTCTGCACAGCTAAGCTGGAAGTGGCATTTGCAGCTCGCACTAGTGCAGAGTTATCTCAAGGAAAGGGGCCACGGTGTTTCTGTATCTCTATTATGTTGGTGCGGCTTCGGAACTTTTAAATATCTCGATATATCTCGAAAACTACGCTTCTGATCAAAAAATATCATAGAACATAAATTGTAGGAAACATAATTCTCTACAAAAAAGGTCTCTTAACATTTTGCCATAGCTCGCTTCGTTTCCGAGATATTTGCAGATATATCTCAAGGGAAGGGGCCTGACGGACATATTTCGAGATATTTCTTCTTCTTGTTGTTCTTCTTCTGCACAGCTAAGCTGGAAGTGGCATTTACAGCTCGCAATAGTGCAGAGTTATCTCAAAGAAAGGGGCCACGGTGTTTCTGTATCTCTATTATGTTGGTGCGGCTTCGGAACTTTTAAATATCTTGATATATCTCGAGAACTACGCATCTGATCAAAAAATATCATAGAACATAAAAAGTAGGAAACTTAATTCTCTACAAAAAAGGTCTCTGAACATTTTGCCATAGGTCGCTTCGTTTCCGGGATATTTGCAGATTTATCTCAAGGGAAGGGGCCTGACGGACATATTTCGAGATATTTCTTCTTCTTGTTGTTCTTCTTCTGCACAGGTAAGCTGGAAGTGGCATTTACAGCTCGCAATAGTGCAGAGTTATCTCAAAGAAAGGGGCCACGGTGTTTCTGTATCTCTATTATGTTGGTGCGGCTTCGGAACTTTTAAATATCTTGATATATCTCGAGAACTACGCATCTGATCAAAAAATATCATAGAACATGAAAAGTAGGAAAGTTAATTCTCTACAAAAAAGGTCTCTTAACATTTTGCCATAGGTCGCTTCGTTTCCGAGATATTTGCAGATTTATCTCAAGGGAAGGGGCCTAACGGACATATTTCGAGATATTTCTTCTTCTTGTTGTTCTTCTTCTGCACAGCTAAGCTGGAAGTGGCATTTGCGGCTCGCACTAGTGCAGAGTTATCTCAAAGAAAGGGGCCACGGTGTTTCTGTATCCCTATTATGTTGGTGCGGCTTCGGAACTTTTAAATATCTCGATATATCTCGAAAACTACGCTTCGGATCAAAAAATATCATAGAACATAAATAGTAGGAAACATAATTCTCTACAAAAAACGTCTCTTAACATTTTGCCATAGCTCGCTTCGTTTCCGAGATATTTGCAGATTTATCTCAAGGGAAGGGGCCTGACGGACATATTTCGAGATATTTCTTCTTCTTGTTGCTCTTCTTCTGCACAGCTAAGCTGGAAGTGGCATTTGCGGCTCGCACTAGTGCAGAGTTATCTCAGAGAAAGGGGCCACGGTGTTTCTGTATCCCTATTATGTTGGTGCGGCTTCGGAACTTTTAAATATCTCGATATATCTCGAAAACTACGCTTCTGATCAAAAAATATCATAGAACATAAATTGTAGGAAACATAATTCTCTACAAAAAAGGTCTCTTAACATTTTGCCATAGCTCGCTTCGTTTCCGAGATATTTGCAGATATATCTCAAGGGAAGGGGCCTGACGGACATATTTCGAGATATTTCTTCTTCTTGTTGTTCTTCTTCTGCACAGCTAAGCTGGAAGTGGCATTTGCGGCTCGCACTAGTGCAGAGTTATCTCAAAAAAAGGGGCCACGGTGCTTCTGTATCTCTATTATGTTGGTGCGGCTTCGGAACTTTTAAATATCTCGATGTATCTCGAAAACTACGCTTCTGATCAAAAAATATCATACAACATAAATTGTAGGAAACATAATTCTCTACAAAAAAGGTCTCTTAACATTTTGCCATAGCTCGCTTCGTTTCCGAGATATTTGCAGATTTATCTCAAGGGAAGGGGCCTGACGGACATATTTCGAGATATTTCTTCTTCTTGTTGTTCTTCTTCTGCACAGCTAAGCTGGAAGTGGCATTTGCGGCTCGCACTAGTGCAGAGTTATCTCAGAGAAAGGGGCCACGGTGTTTCTGTATCCCTATTATGTTGGTGCGGCTTCGGAACTTTTAAATATCTCGATATATCTCGAAAACTACGCTTCTGATCAAAAAATATCATAGAACATAAATGGTAGGAAACATAATTCTCTACAAAAAACGTCTCTTAACATTTTGCCACAGCTCGCTTCGTTTCCGAGATATTTGCAGATTCAGCTCAAAGGAACTGGCCTGACGGACATATTTCGAGATATTTCTTCTTCTTGTTGTTCTTCCTCTGCACAGCTAAGCTGGAAGTGGCATTTACAGCTCGCAATAGTGCAGAGTTATCTCAAAGAAAGGGGCCACGGTGTTTCTGTATCTCTATTATGTTGGTGCGGCTTCGGAACTTTTAAATATCTTGATATATCTCGAGAACTACGCATCTGATCAAAAAATATCATAGAACATAAAAAATAGGAAACTTAATTCTCTACAAAAAAGGTCTCTTAACATTTTGCCATAGCTCGCTTCGTTTCCGAGATATTTGCAGATTTATCTCAAGGGAAGGGGCCTGACGGACATATTTCGAGATATTTCTTCTTCTTGTTGTTCTTCTTCTGCACAGCTAAGCTGGAAGTGGCATTTGCGGCTCGCACTAGTGCAGAGTTATCTCAAAGAAAGGGGCCACGGTGTTTCTGTACCTCTATTATGTTGGTGCGGCTTCGGAACTTTTAAATATCTCGATATATCTCGAAAACTACGCTTCTGATCAAAAAATATCATAGAACATAAATTGTAGGAAACAGAATTCACTACAAAAAAGGTCTCTTAACATTTTGCCATAGCTCGCTTCGTTTCCGAGATATTTGCAGATATATCTCAAGGGAAGGGGCCTGACGGACATATTTCGAGATATTTCTTCTTCTTGTTGTTCTTCTTCTGCACAGCTAAGCTGGAAGTGGCATTTGCGGCTCGCACTAGTGCAGAGTTATCTCAGAGAAAGGGGCCACGGTGTTTCTGTATCCCTATTATGTTGGTGCGGCTTCGGAACTTTTAAATATCTCGATATATCTCGAAAACTACGCTTCTGATCAAAAAATATCATAGAACATAAATTGTAGGAAACATAATTCTCTACAAAAAACGTCTCTTAACATTTTGCCACAGCTCGCTTCGTTTCCGAGATATTTGCAGATTCAGCTCAAAGGAACTGGCCTGACGGACATATTTCGAGATATTTCTTCTTCTTGTTGTTCTTCCTCTGCACAGCTAAGCTGGAAGTGGCATTTGCAGCTCGCAATAGTGCAGAGTTATCTCAAAGAAAGGGGCCACGGTGTTTCTGTATCCCTATTATGTTGGTGCGGCTTCGGAACTTTTAAATATCTCGATATATCTCGAAAACTACGCTTCTGATCAAAAAATATCATAGAACATAAAAAGTAGGAAACTTAATTCTCTACAAAAAAGGTCTCTTAACATTTTGCCATAGCTCGCTTCGTTTCCGAGATATTTGCAGATTTATCTCAAGGGAAGGGGCCTGACGGACATATTTCGAGATATTTCTTCTTCTTGTTGTTCTTCTTCTGCACAGCTAAGCTGGAAGTGGCATTTACAGCTCGCAATAGAGCAGAGTTATCTCAAAGAAAGGGGCCACGGTGTTTCTGTATCTCTATTATGTTGGTGCGGCTTCGGAACTTTTAAATATCTTGATATATCTCGAGAACTACGCATCTGATCAAAAAATATCATAGAACATAAAAAGTAGGAAACTTAATTCTCTACAAAAAAGGTCTCTTAACATTTTGCCATAGCTCGCTTCGTTTCCGAGATATTTGCAGATTTATCTCAAGGGAAGGGGCCTGACGGACATATTTCGAGATATTTCTTCTTCTTGTTGTTCTTCTTCTGCACAGCTAAGCTGGAAGTGGCATTTGCGGCCCGCACTAGTGCAGAGTTATCTCAGAGAAAGGGGCCACGGTGTTTCTGTATCCCTATTATGTTGGTGCGGCTTCGGAACTTTTAAATATCTCGATATATCTCGAAAACTACGCTTCTGATCAAAAAATATCATAGAACATAAATTGTAGGAAACATAATTCTCTACAAAAAACGTCTCTTAACATTTTGCCACAGCTCGCTTCGTTTCCGAGATATTTGCAGATTCAGCTCAAAGGAACTGGCCTGACGGACATATTTCGGGATATTTCTTCTTCTTGTTGTTCTTCCTCTGCACAGCTAAGCTGGAAGTGGCATTTGCAGCTCGCAATAGTGCAGAGTTATCTCAAAGAAAGGGCCACGGTGTTTCTGTATCTCTATTATGTTGGTGCGGCTTCGGAACTTTTAAATATCTTGATATATCTCGAGAACTACGCATCTGATCAAAAAATATCATAGAACATAAAAAGTAGGAAACTTAATTCTCTACAAAAAAGGTCTCTTAACATTTTGCCATAGCTCGCTTCGTTTCCGAGATATTTGCAGATTTATCTCAAGGGAAGGGGCCTGACGGACATATTTCGAGATATTTCTTCTTCTTGTTGTTCTTCTTCTGCACAGCTAAGCTGGAAGTGGCATTTGCGGCTCGCACTAGTGCAGAGTTATCTCAAAGAAAGGGGCCACGGTGTTTCTGTACCTCTATTATGTTGGTGCGGCTTCGGAACTTTTAAATATCTCGATATATCTCGAAAACTACGCTTCTGATCAAAAAGTATCATAGAACATAAATTGTAGGAAACAGAATTCTCTACAAAAAAGGTCTCTTAACATTTTGCCATAGCTCGCTTCGTTTCCGAGATATTTGCAGATATATCTCAAGGGAAGGGGCCTGACGGACATATTTCGAGATATTTCTTCTTCTTGTTGTTCTTCTTCTGCACAGCTAAGCTGGAAGTGGCATTTGCGGCTCGCACTAGTGCAGAGTTATCTCAAAAAAAGGGGCCACGGTGCTTCTGTATCTCTATTATGTTGGTGCGGCTTCGGAACTTTTAAATATCTCGATGTATCTCGAAAACTACGCTTCTGATCAAAAAATATCATACAACATAAATTGTAGGAAACATAATTCTCTACAAAAAAGGTCTCTTAACATTTTGCCATAGCTCGCTTCGTTTCCGAGATATTTGCAGATATATCTCAACGGAAGGGGCCTGACGGACATATTTCGAGATATTTCTTCTTCTTGTTGTTCTTCTTCTGCACAGCTAAGCTGGAAGCGGCATTTACAGCTCGCAATAGTGCAGAGTTATCTCAAAGAAAGGGGCCACGGTGTTTCTGTATCTCTATTATGTTGGTGCGGCTTCGGAACTTTTAAATATCTTGATATATCTCGAGAACTACGCATCTGATCAAAAAATATCATAGAACATAAAAAGTAGGAAAGTTAATTCTCTACAAAAAAGGTCTCTTAACATTTTGCCATAGCTCGCTTCGTTTCCGAGATACTTGCAGATTTATCTCAAGGGAAGGGGCCTGACGGACATATTTCGAGATATTTCTTCTTCTTGTTGTTCTTCTTCTGCACAGCTAAGCTGGAAGTGGCATTTGCGGCTCGCACTAGTGCAGAGTTATCTCAGAGAAAGGGGCCACGGTGTTTCTGTATCCCTATTATGTTGGTGCGGCTTCGGAACTTTTAAATATCTCGATATATCTCGAAAACTGCGCTTCTGATCAAAAAATATCATAGAACATAAATTGTAGGAAACATAATTCTCTACAAAAAACGTCTCTTAACATTTTGCCACAGCTCGCTTGGTTTCCGAGATATTTGCAGATTCAGCTCAAAGGAACTGGCCTGACGGACATATTTCGAGATATTTCTTCTTCTTGTTGTTCTTCCTCTGCACAGCTAAGCTGGAAGTGGCATTTGCAGCTCGCAATAGTGCAGAGTTATCTCAAAGAAAGGGGCCACGGTGTTTCTGTATCCCTATTATGTTGGTGCGGCTTCGGATCTTTTAAATATCTCGATATATCTCGAAAACTACGCTTCTGATCAAAAAATATCATAGAACATAAAAAGTAGGAAACTTAATTCTCTACAAAAAAGGTCTCTTAACATTTTGCCATAGCTCGCTTCGTTTCCGAGATATTTGCAGATTTATCTCAAGGGAAGGGGCCTGACGGACATATTTCGAGATATTTCTTCTTCTTGTTGTTCTTCTTCTGCACAGCTAAGCTGGAAGTGGCATTTACAGCTCGCAATAGAGCAGAGTTATCTCAAAGAAAGGGGCCACGGTGTTTCTGTATCTCTATTATGTTGGTGCGGCTTCGGAACTTTTAAGTATCTTGATATATCTCGAGAACTACGCATCTGATCAAAAAATATCATAGAACATAAAAAGTAGCAAACTTAATTCTCTACAAAAAAGGTCTCTTAACATTTTGCCATAGCTCGCTTCGTTTCCGAGATATTTGCAGATTTATCTCAAGGGAAGGGGCCTGACGGACATATTTCGAGATATTTCTTCTTCTTGTTGTTCTTCTTCTGCACAGCTAAGCTGGAAGTGGCATTTGCGGCCCGCACTAGTGCAGAGTTATCTCAGAGAAAGGGGCCACGGTGTTTCTGTATCCCTATTATGTTGGTGCGGCTTCGGAACTTTTAAATATCTCGATATATCTCGAAAACTACGCTTCTGATCAAAAAATATCATAGAACATAAAAAGTAGGAAACTTAATTCTCTACAAAAAAGGTCTCTTAACATTTTGCCATAGCTCGCTTCGTTTCCGAGATATTTGCAGATTTATCTCAAGGGAAGGGGCCTGACGGACATATTTCGAGATATTTCTTCTTCTTGTTGTTCTTCTTCTGCACAGCTAAGCTGGAAGTGGCATTTGCGGCTCGCACTAGTGCAGAGTTATCTCAAAGATAGGGGCCACGGTGTTTCTGTACCTCTATTATGTTGGTGCGGCTTCGGAACTTTTAAATATCTCGATATATCTCGAAAACTACGCTTCTGATCAAAAAATATCATAGAACATAAATTGTAGGAAACAGAATTCTCTACAAAAAAGGTCTCTTAACATTTTGCCATAGCTCGCTTCGTTTCCGAGATATTTGCAGATATATCTCAAGGGAAGGGGCCTGACGGACATATTTCGAGATATTTCTTCTTCTTGTTGTTCTTCTTCTGCACAGCTAAGCTGGAAGTGGCATTTGCGGCTCGCACTAGTGCAGAGTTATCTCAAAAAAAGGGGCCACGGTGCTTCTGTATCTCTATTATGTTGGTGCGGCTTCGGAACTTTTAAATATCTCGATGTATCTCGAAAACTACGCTTCTGATCAACAAATATCATACAACATAAATTGTAGGAAACATAATTCTCTACAAAAAAGGTCTCTTAACATTTTGCCATAGCTCGCTTCGTTTCCGAGATATTTGCAGATATATCTCAACGGAAGGGGCCTGACGGACATATTTCGAGATATTTCTTCTTCTTGTTGTTCTTCTTCTGCACAGCTAAGCTGGAAGCGGCATTTACAGCTCGCAATAGTGCAGAGTTATCTCAAAGAAAGGGGCCACGGTGTTTCTGTATCTCTATTATGTTGGTGCGGCTTCGGAACTTTTAAATATCTTGATATATCTCGAGAACTACGCATCTGATCAAAAAATATCATAGAACATAAAAAGTAGGAAAGTTAATTCTCTACAAAAAAGGTCTCTTAACATTTTGCCATAGCTCGCTTCGTTTCCGAGATACTTGCAGATTTATCTCAAGGGAAGGGGCCTGACGGACATATTTCGAGATATTTCTTCTTCTTGTTGTTCTTCTTCTGCACAGCTAAGCTGGAAGTGGCATTTACAGCTCGCAATAGAGCAGAGTTATCTCAAAGAAAGGGGCCACGGTGTTTCTGTATCTCTATTATGTTGGTGCGGCTTCGGAACTTTTACATATCTTGATATATCTCCAGAACTACGCATCTGATCAAAAAATATCATAGAACATAAAAAGTAGGAAACTTAATTCTCTACAAAAAAGGTCTCTTAACATTTTGCCATAGCTCGCTTCGTTTCCGAGATATTTGCAGATTTATCTCAAGGGAAGGGGCCTGACGGACATATTTCGAGATATTTCTTCTTCTTGTTGTTCTTCTTCTGCACAGCTAAGCTGGAAGTGGCATTTGTGGCCCGCACGAGTGCAGAGTTATCTCAGAGAAAGGGGCCACGGTGTTTCTGTATCCCTATTATGTTGGTGCGGCTTCGGAACTTTTAAATATCTCGATATATCTCGAAAACTACGCTTCTGATCAAAAAATATCATAGAACATAAATTGTAGGAAACATAATTCTCTACAAAAAACGTCTCTTAACATTTTGCCACAGCTCGCTTCGTTTCCGAGATATTTGCAGATTCAGCTCAAAGGAACTGGCCTGACGGACATATTTCGGGATATTTCTTCTTCTTGTTGTTCTTCCTCTGCACAGCTAAGCTGGAAGTGGCATTTGCAGCTCGCAATAGTGCAGAGTTATCTCAAAGAAAGGGGCCACGGTGTTTCTGTATCTCTATTATGTTGGTGCGGCTTCGGAACTTTTAAATATCTTGATATATCTCGAGAACTACGCATCTGATCAAAAAATATCATAGAACATAAAAAGTAGGAAACTTAATTCTCTACAAAAAAGGTCTCTTAACATTTTGCCATAGCTCGCTTCGTTTCCGAGATATTTGCAGATTTATCTCAAGGGAAGGGGCCTGACGGACATATTTCGAGATATTTCTTCTTCTTGTTGTTCTTCTTCTGCACAGCTAAGCTGGAAGTGGCATTTGCGGCCCGCACTAGTGCAGAGTTATCTCAGAGAAAGGGGCCACGGTGTTTCTGTATCCCTATTATGTTGGTGCGGCTTCGGAACTTTTAAATATCTCGATATATCTCGAAAACTACGCTTCTGATCAAAAAATATCATAGAACATAAATTGTAGGAAACATAATTCTCTACAAAAAACGTCTCTTAACATTTTGCCACAGCTCGCTTCGTTTCCGAGATATTTGCAGATTCAGCTCAAAGGAACTGGCCTGACGGACATATTTCGAGATATTTCTTCTTCTTGTTGTTCTTCCTCTGCACGGCTAAGCTGGAAGTGGCATTTGCAGCTCGCAATAGTGCAGAGTTATCTCAAAGAAAGGGGCCACGGTGTTTCAGTATCTCTATTATGTTGGTGCGGCTTCGGAACTTTTAAAAATCTTGATATATCTCGAGAACTACGCATCTGATCAAAAAATATCATAGAACATAAAAAGTAGGAAACTTAATTCTCTACAAAAAAGGTCTCTTAACATTTTGCCATAGCTCGCTTCGTTTCCGAGATATTTGCAGATTTATCTCAAGGGAAGGGGCCTGACGGACATATTTCGAGATATTTCTTCTTCTTGTTGTTCTTCTTCTGCACAGCTAAGCTGGAAGTGGCATTTGCGGCTCGCACTAGTGCAGAGTTATCTCAAAGAAAGGGGCCACGGTGTTTCTGTATCTCTATTATGTTGGTGCGGCTTCGGAACTTTTAAATATCTCGATATATCTCGAAAACTACGCTTCTGATCAAAAAATATCATAGAACATAAATTGTAGGAAACAGAATTCTCTACAAAAAAGGTCTCTTAACATTTTGCCATAGCTCGCTTCGTTTCCGAGATATTTGCAGATATATCTCAAGGGAAGGGGCCTGACGGACATATTTCGAGATATTTCTCCTTCTTGTTGTTCTTCTTCTGCACAGCTAAGCTGGAAGTGGCATTTACAGCTCGCAATAGTGCAGAGTTATCTCAAAGAAAGGGGCCACGGTGTTTCTGTATCTCTATTATGTTGGTGCGGCTTCGGAACTTTTAAATATCTTGATATATCCCGAGAACTACGCATCTGATCAAAAAATATCATAGAACATAAAAAGTAGGAAACTTAATTCTCTACAAAAAAGGTCTCTGAACATTTTGCCATAGGTCGCTTCGTTTCCGAGATATTTGCAGATTTATCTCAAGGGCAGGGGCCTGACGGACATATTTCGAGATATTTCTTCTTCTTGTTGTTCTTCTTCTGCACAGCTAAGCTGGAAGTGGCATTTACAGCTCGCAATAGTGCAGAGTTATCTCAAAGAAAGGGGCCACGGTGTTTCTGTATCTCTATTATGTTGGTGCGGCTTCGGAACTTTTAAATATCTTGATATATCTCGAGAACTACGCATCTGATCAAAAAATATCATAGAACATAAAAAGTAGGAAACTTAATTCTCTACAAAAAAGGTCTCTTAACATTTTGCCATAGCTCGCTTCGTTTCCGAGATATTTGCAGATATATCTCAAGGGAAGGGGCCTGACGGACATATTTCGAGATATTTCTTCTTCTTGTTGTTCTTCTTCTGCACAGCTAAGCTGGAAGTGGCATTTACAGCTCGCAATAGTGCAGAGTTATCTCAAAGAAAGGGGCCACGGTGTTTCTGTATCTCTATTATGTTGGTGCGGCTTCGGAACTTTTAAATATCTTGATATATCTCGAGAACTACGCATCTGATCAAAAAATATCATAGAACATAAATTGTAGGAAACAGAATTCTCTACAAAAAAGGTCTCTTAACATTTTGCCATAGCTCGCTTCGTTTCCGAGATATTTGCAGATATATCTCAAGGGAAGGGGCCTGACGGACATATTTCGAGATATTTCTCCTTCTTGTTGTTCTTCTTCTGCACAGCTAAGCTGGAAGTGGCATTTACAGCTCGCAATAGTGCAGAGTTATCTCAAAGAAAGGGGCCACGGTGTTTCTGTATCTCTATTATGTTGGTGCGGCTTCGGAACTTTTAAATATCTTGATATATCCCGAGAACTACGCATCTGATCAAAAAATATCATAGAACATAAAAAGTAGGAAACTTAATTCTCTACAAAAAAGGTCTCTGAACATTTTGCCATAGGTCGCTTCGTTTCCGAGATATTTGCAGATTTATCTCAAGGGCAGGGGCCTGACGGACATATTTCGAGATATTTCTTCTTCTTGTTGTTCTTCTTCTGCACAGCTAAGCTGGAAGTGGCATTTACAGCTCGCAATAGTGCAGAGTTATCTCAAAGAAAGGGGCCACGGTGTTTCTGTATCTCTATTATGTTGGTGCGGCTTCGGAACTTTTAAATATCTTGATATATCTCGAGAACTACGCATCTGATCAAAAAATATCATAGAACATAAAAAGTAGGAAACTTAATTCTCTACAAAAAAGGTCTCTTAACATTTTGCCATAGCTCGCTTCGTTTCCGAGATATTTGCAGATATATCTCAAGGGAAGGGGCCTGACGGACATATTTCGAGATATTTCTTCTTCTTGTTGTTCTTCTTCTGCACAGCTAAGCTGGAAGTGGCATTTACAGCTCGCAATAGTGCAGAGTTATCTCAAAGAAAGGGGCCACGGTGTTTCTGTATCTCTATTATGTTGGTGCGGCTTCGGAACTTTTAAATATCTTGATATATCTCGAGAACTACGCATCTGATCAAAAAATATCATAGAACATAAATTGTAGGAAACATAATTCTCTACAAAAAACGTCTCTTAACATTTTGCCACAGCTCGCTTCGTTTCCGAGATATTTGCAGATTCAGCTCAAAGGAACTGGCCTGACGGACATATTTCGGGATATTTCTTCTTCTTGTTGTTCTTCCTCTGCACAGCTAAGCTGGAAGTGGCATTTACAGCTCGCAATAGTGCAGAGTTATCTCAAAGAAAGGGGCCACGGTGTTTCTGTATCTCTATTATGTTGGTGCGGCTTCGGAACTTTTAAATATCTTGATATATCTCGAGAACTACGCATCTGATCAAAAAATATCATAGAACATAAAAAGTAGGAAACTTAATTCTCTACAAAAAAGGTCTCTTAACATTTTGCCATAGCTCGCTTCGTTTCCGAGATATTTGCAGATTTATCTCAAGGGAAGGGGCCTGACGGACATATTTCGAGATATTTCTTCTTCTTGTTGTTCTTCTTCTGCACAGCTAAGCTGGAAGTGGCATTTGCGGCTCGCACTAGTGCAGAGTTATCTCAGAGAAAGGGGCCACGGTGTTTCTGTACCTCTATTATGTTGGTGCGGCTTCGGAACTTTTAAATATCTCGATATATCTCGAAAACTACGCTTCTGATCAAAAAATATCATAGAACATAAATTGTAGGAAACAGAATTCTCTACAAAAAAGGTCTCTTAACATTTTGCCATAGCTCGCTTGGTTTCCGAGATATTTGCAGATATATCTCAAGGGAAGGGGCCTGACGGACATATTTCGAGATATTTCTTCTTCTTGTTGTTCTTCTTCTGCACAGCTAAGCTGGAAGTGGCATTTGCGGCTCGCACTAGTGCAGAGTTATCTCAAAAAAAGGGGCCACGGTGCTTCTGTATCTCTATTATGTTGGTGCGGCTTCGGAACTTTTAAATATCTCGATGTATCTCGAAAACTACGCTTCTGATCAAAAAATATCATACAACATAAATTGTAGGAAACATAATTCTCTACAAAAAAGGTCTCTTAACATTTTGCCATAGCTCGCTTCGTTTCCGAGATATTTGCAGATATATCTCAACGGAAGGGGCCTGACGGACATATTTCGAGATATTTCTTCTTCTTGTTGTTCTTCTTCTGCACAGCTAAGCTGGAAGCGGCATTTACAGCTCGCAATAGTGCAGAGTTATCTCAAAGAAAGGGGCCACGGTGTTTCTGTATCCCTATTATGTTGGTGCGGCTTCGGAACTTTTAAATATCTCGATATATCTCGAAAACTACGCTTCTGATCAAAAAATATCATAGAACATAAAAAGTAGGAAACTTAATTCTCTACAAAAAAGGTCTCTTAACATTTTGCCATAGCTCGCTTCGTTTCCGAGATATTTGCAGATTTATCTCAAGGGAAGGGGCCTGACGGACATATTTCGAGATATTTCTTCTTCTTGTTGTTCTTCTTCTGCACAGCTAAGCTGGAAGTGGCATTTACAGCTCGCAATAGAGCAGAGTTATCTCAAAGAAAGGGGCCACGGTGTTTCTGTATCTCTATTATGTTGGTGCGGCTTCGGAACTTTTAAATATCTTGATATATCTCGAGAACTACGCATCTGATCAAAAAATATCATAGAACATAAAAAGTAGGAAACTTAATTCTCTACAAAAAAGGTCTCTTAACATTTTGCCATAGCTCGCTTCGTTTCCGAGATATTTGCAGATTTATCTCAAGGGAAGGGGCCTGACGGACATATTTCGAGATATTTCTTCTTCTTGTTGTTCTTCTTCTGCACAGCTAAGCTGGAAGTGGCATTTGCGGCTCGCACTAGTGCAGAGTTATCTCAAAGAAAGGGGCCACGGTGTTTCTGTATCTCTATTATGTTGGTGCGGCTTCGGAACTTTTAAATATCTCGATATATCTCGAAAACTACGCTTCTGATCAAAAAATATCATAGAACATAAATTGTAGGAAACTTAATTCTCTACAAAAAAGGTCTCTGAACATTTTGCCATAGGTCGCTTCGTTTCCGAGATATTTGCAGATTTATCTCAAGGGAAGGGGCCTGACGGACATATTTCGAGATATTTCTCCTTCTTGTTGTTCTTCTTCTGCACAGCTAAGCTGGAAGTGGCATTTACAGCTCGCAATAGTGCAGAGTTATCTCAAAGAAAGGGGCCACGGTGTTTCTGTATCTCTATTATGTTGGTGCGGCTTCGGAACTTTTAAATATCTTGATATATCCCGAGAACTACGCATCTGATCAAAAAATATCATAGAACATAAAAAGTAGGAAACTTAATTCTCTACAAAAAAGGTCTCTGAACATTTTGCCATAGGTCGCTTCGTTTCCGAGATATTTGCAGATTTATCTCAAGGGAAGGGGCCTGACGGACATATTTCGAGATATTTCTTCTTCTTGTTGTTCTTCTTCTGCACAGCTAAGCTGGAAGTGGCATTTACAGCTCGCAATAGTGCAGAGTTATCTCAAAGAAAGGGGCCACGGTGTTTCTGTATCTTTATTATGTTGGTGCGGCTTCGGAACTTTTAAATATCTTGATATATCTCGAGAACTACGCATCTGATCAAAAAATATCATAGAACATAAAAAGTAGGAAACTTAATTCTCTACAAAAAAGGTCTCTTAACATTTTGCCATAGCCCGCTTCGTTTCCGAGATATTTGCAGATATATCTCAAGGGAAGGGGCCTGACGGACATATTTCGAGATATTTCTTCTTCTTGTTGTTCTTCTTCTGCACAGCTAAGCTGGAAGTGGCATTTACAGCTCGCAATAGTGCAGAGTTATCTCAAAGAAAGGGGCCACGGTGTTTCTGTATCTCTATTATGTTGGTGCGGCTTCGGAACTTTTAAATATCTTGATATATCTCGAGAACTACGCATCTGATCAAAAAATATCATAGAACATAAAAAGTAGGAAACTTAATTCTCTACAAAAAAGGTCTCTTAACATTTTGCCATAGCTCTCTTCGTTTCCGAGATATTTGCAGATATATCTCAAGGGAAGGGGCCTGACGGACATATTTCGAGATATTTCTTCTTCTTGTTGTTCTTCTTCTGCACAGCTAAGCTGGAAGTGGCATTTACAGCTCGCAATAGTGCAGAGTTATCTCAAAGAAAGGGGCCACGGTGTTTCTGTATCTCTATTATGTTGGTGCGGCTTCGGAACTTTTAAATATCTTGATATATCTCGAGAACTACGCACCTGATCAAAAAATATCATAGAACATAAAAAGTAGGAAACTTAATTCTCTACAAAAAAGCTCTCTTAACATTTTGCCATAGCTCGCTTCGTTTCCGAGATATTTGCAGATTTATCTCAAGGGAAGGGGCCTGACGGACATATTTCGAGATATTTCTTCTTCTTGTTGTTCTTCTTCTGCACAGCTAAGCTGGAAGTGGCATTTGCGGCTCGCACTAGTGCAGAGTTATCTCAGAGAAAGGGGCCACGGTGTTTCTGTATCCCTATTATGTTGGTGCGGCTTCGGAACTTTTAAATATCTCGATGTATCTCGAAAACTACGCTTCTGATCAAAAAATATCATAGAACAGAAATTGTAGGAAACATAATTCTCTACAAAAAATGTCTCTTAACATTTTGCCATAGCTCGCTTCGTTTCCGCGATATTTGCAGATTCAGCTCAAAGGAACTGGCCTGACGGACATATTTCGAGATATTTCTTCTTCTTGTTGTTCTTCTTCTGCACAGCTAAGCTGGAAGTGGCATTTACAGCTCGCAATAGAGCAGAGTTATCTCAAAGAAAGGGGCCACGGAGTTTCTGTATCTCTATTATGTTGGTGCGGCTTCGGAACTTTTAAATATCTTGATATATCTCGAGAACTACGCATCTGATCAAAAAATATCATAGAACATAAAAAGTAGGAAACTTAATTCTCTACAAAAAAGGTCTCTTAACATTTTGCCATAGCTCGCTTCGTTTCCGAGATATTTGCAGATTTATCTCAAGGGAAGGGGCCTGACGGACATATTTCGAGATATTTCTTCTTCTTGTTGTTCTTCTTCTGCACAGCTAAGCTGGAAGTGGCATTTGCGGCTCGCACTAGTGCAGAGTTATCTCAGAGAAAGGGGCCACGGTGTTTCTGTATCCCTATTATGTTGGTGCGGCTTCGGAACTTTTAAATATCTCGATATATCTCGAAAACTACGCTTCTCATCAAAAAATATCATAGAACATAAAAAGTAGGAAACTTAATTCTCTACAAAAAAGGTCTCTTAACATTTTGCCATAGCTCGCTTCGTTTCCGAGATATTTGCAGATTTATCTCAAGGGAAGGGGCCTGACGGACATATTTCGAGATATTTCTTCTTCTTGTTGTTCTTCTTCTGCACAGCTAAGCTGGAAGTGGCATTTACAGCTCGCAATAGAGCAGAGTTATCTCAAAGAAAGGGGCCACGGTGTTTCTGTATCTCTATTATGTTGGTGCGGCTTCGGAACTTTTAAATATCTTGATATATCTCGAGAACTACGCATCTGATCAAAAAATATCATAGAACATAAAAATTAGGAAACTTAATTCTCTACAAAAAAGGTTTCTTAACATTTTGCCATAGCTCGCTTCGTTTCCGAGATATTTGCAGATATATCTCAAGGGAAGGGGCCTGACGGACATATTTCGAGATATTTCTTCTTCTTGTTGTTCTTCTTCTGCACAGCTAAGCTGGAAGTGGCATTTGCGGCCCGCACTAGTGCAGAGTTATCTCAGAGAAAGGGGCCACGGTGTTTCTGTATCCCTATTATGTTGGTGCGGCTTCGGAACTTTTAAATATCTCGATATATCTCGAAAACTACGCTTCTGATCAAAAAATATCATAGAACATAAATTGTAGGAAACATAATTCTCTACAAAAAACGTCTCTTAACATTTTGCCACAGCTCGCTTCGTTTCCGAGATATTTGCAGATTCAGCTCAAAGGAACTGGCCTGACGGACATATTTCGAGATATTTCTTCTTCTTGTTGTTCTTCCTCTGCACGGCTAAGCTGGAAGTGGCATTTGCAGCTCGCAATAGTGCAGAGTTATCTCAGAGAAAGGGGCCACGGTGTTTCTGTATCTCTATTATGTTGGTGCGGCTTCGGAACTTTTAAATATCTTGATATATCTCGAGAACTACGCATCTGATCAAAAAATATCATAGAACATAAAAAGTAGGAAACTTAATTCTCTACAAAAAAGGTCTCTTAACATTTTGCCATAGCTCGCTTCGTTTCCGAGATATTTGCAGATTTATCTCAAGGGAAGGGGCCTGACGGACATATTTCGAGATATTTCTTCTTCTTGTTGTTCTTCTTCTGCACAGCTAAGCTGGAAGTGGCATTTGCGGCTCGCACTAGTGCAGAGTTATCTCAAAGAAAGGGGCCACGGTGTTTCTGTACCTCTATTATGTTGGTGCGGCTTCGGAACTTTTAAATATCTCGATATATCTCGAAAACTACGCTTCTGATCAAAAAATATCATAGAACATAAATTGTAGGAAACAGAATTCTCTACAAAAAAGGTCTCTTAACATTTTGCCATAGCTCGCTTCGTTTCCGAGATATTTGCAGATATATCTCAAGGGAAGGGGCCTGACGGACATATTTCGAGATATTTCTTCTTCTTGTTGTTCTTCTTCTGCACAGCTAAGCTGGAAGTGGCATTTGCGGCTCGCACTAGTGCAGAGTTATCTCAAAAAAAGGGGCCACGGTGCTTCTGTATCTCTATTATGTTGGTGCGGCTTCGGAACTTTTAAATATCTCGATGTATCTCGAAAACTACGCTTCTGATCAAAAAATATCATAGAACATAAATTGTAGGAAACATAATTCTCTACAAAAAATGTCTCTTAACATTTTGCCATAGCTCGCTTCGTTTCCGCGATATTTGCAGATTCAGCTCAAAGGAACTGGCCTGACGGACATATTTCGAGATATTTCTTCTTCTTCTTGTTCTTCTTCTGCACAGCTAAGCTGGAAGTGGCATTTGCGGCTCGCACTAGTGCAGAGTTATCTCAGAGAAAGGGGCCACGGTGTTTCAGTATCTCTATTATGTTGGTGCGGCTTCGGAACTTTTAAATATCTTGATATATCTCGAGAACTACGCATCTGATCAAAAAATATCATAGAACATAAATTGTAGGAAACATAATTCTCTACAAAAAATGTCTCTTAACATTTTGCCATAGCTCGCTTCGTTTCCGCGATATTTGCAGATTCAGCTCAAAGGAACTGGCCTGACGGACATATTTCGAGATATTTCTTCTTCTTGTTGTTCTTCTTCTGCACAGCTAAGCTGGAAGTGGCATTTGCGGCTCGCACTAGTGCAGAGTTATCTCAAAGAAAGGGGCCACGGTGTTTCTGTATCTCTATTATGTTGGTGCGGCTTCGGAACTTTTAAATATCTCGATGTATCTCGAAAACTACGCTTCTGATCAAAAAATATCATAGAACATAAATTGTAGGAAACATAATTCTCTACAAAAGAGGTCTCTTAACATTTTGCAATAGCTCGCTTCGTTTCCGAGATATTCGCAGATTTATCTCAAGGGAAGGGGCCTAACGGACATATTTCGAGATATTTCTTCTTCTTGTTGTTCTTCTTCTGCACAGCTAAACTGGAAGTGGCATTTCCAGCTCGCAATAGTGCAGAGTTATCTCAAAGAGAGGGGCCACGGTGTTTCTGTATCTCTATTATGTTGGTGCGGCTTCGGAACTTTTAAATATCTTGATATATCTCGAGAACTACGCATCTGATCAAAAAATATCATAGAAGATAAAAAGTAGGAAACTTAATTCTCTACAAAAAAGGTCTCTTAACATTTTGCCATAGCTCGCTTCGTTTCCGAGATATTTGCAGATTTATCTCAAGGGAAGGGGCCTGACGGACATATTTCGAGATATTTCTTCTTCTTGTTGTTCTTCTTCTGCACAGCTAAGCTGGAAGTGGCATTTGCGGCTCGCACTAGTGCAGAGTTATCTCAAAGAAAGGGGCCACGGTGTTTCTGTATCCCTATTATGTTGGTGCGGCTTCGGAACTTTTAAATATCTTGATATATCTCGAGAACTACGCATCTGATCAAAAAATATCATAGAACATAAATTGTAGGAAACATAATTCTCTACAAAAAAGGTCTCTTAACATTTTGCCATAGCTCGCTTCGTTTCCGAGATATTTGCAGATTTATCTCAAGGGAAGGGGCCTGACGGACATATTTCGAGATATTTCTTCTTCTTGTTGTTCTTCTTCTGCACAGCTAAGCTGGAAGTGGCATTTGCGGCTCGCACTAGTGCAGAGTTATCTCAAAGAAAGGGGCCACGGTGTTTCTGTATCTCTATTATGTTGGTGCGGCTTCGGAACTTTTAAATATCTCGATATATCTCGAAAACTACGCTTCTGATCAAAAAATATCATAGAACATAAATTGTAGGAAACAGAATTCTCTACAAAAAAGGTCTCTTAACATTTTGCCATAGCTCGCTTCGTTTCCGAGATATTTGCAGATTTATCTCAAGGGAAGGGGCCTGACGGACATATTTCGAGATATTTCTTCTTCTTGTTGTTCTTCTTCTGCACAGCTAAGCTGGAAGTGGCATTTGCGGCTCGCACTAGTGCAGAGTTATCTCAAAGAAAGGGGCCACGGTGTTTCTGTATCTCTATTATGTTGGTGCGGCTTCGGAACTTTTAAATATCTCGATATATCTCGAAAACTACGCTTCTGATCAAAAAATATCATAGAACATAAATTGTAGGAAACAGAATTCTCTACAAAAAAGGTCTCTTAACATTTTGCCATAGCTCGCTTCGTTTCCGAGATATTTGCAGATTTATCTCAAGGGAAGGGGCCTGACGGACATATTTCGAGATATTTCTTCTTCTTGTTGTTCTTCTTCTGCACAGCTAAGCTGGAAGTGGCATTTACAGCTCGCAATAGAGCAGAGTTATCTCAAAGAAAGGGGCCACGGTGTTTCTGTATCTCTATTATGTTGGTGCGGCTTCGGAACTTTTAAATATCTTGATATATCTCGAGAACTACGCATCTGATCAAAAAATATCATAGAACATAAAAAGTAGGAAACTTAATTCTCTACAAAAAAGGTTTCTTAACATTTTGCCATAGCTCGCTTCGTTTCCGAGATATTTGCAGATTTATCTCAAGGGAAGGGGCCTGACGGACATATTTCGAGATATTTCTCCTTCTTGTTGTTCTTCTTCTGCACAGCTAAGCTGGAAGTGGCATTTGCGGCCCGCACTAGTGCAGAGTTATCTCAGAGAAAGGGGCCACGGTATTTCTGTATCCCTATTATGTTGGTGCGGCTTCGGAACTTTTAAATATCTCGATATATCTCGAAAACTACGCTTCTGATCAAAAAATATCATAGAACATAAATTGTAGGAAACATAATTCTCTACAAAAAACGTCTCTTAACATTTTGCCACAGCTCGCTTCGTTTCCGAGATATTTGCAGATTCAGCTCAAAGGAACTGGCTTGACGGACATATTTCGAGATATTTCTTCTTCTTGTTGTTCTTCCTCTGCACGGCTAAGCTGGAAGTGGCATTTGCAGCTCGCAATAGTGCAGAGTTATCTCAAAGAAAGGGGCCACGGTGTTTCAGTATCTCTATTATGTTGGTGCGGTTTCGGAACTTTTAAATATCTTGATATATCTCGAGAACTACGCATCTGATCAAAAAATATCATAGAACATAAATTGTAGGAAACATAATTCTCTACAAAAAATGTCTCTTAACATTTTGCCATAGCTCGCTTCGTTTCCGCGATATTTGCAGATTCAGCTCAAAGGAACTGGCCTGACGGACATATTTCGAGATATTTCTTCTTCTTGTTGTTCTTCTTCTGCACAGCTAAGCTGGAAGTGGCATTTACAGCTCGCAATAGAGCAGAGTTATCTCAAAGAAAGGGGCCACGGTGTTTCTGTATCTCTATTATGTTGGTGCGGCTTCGGAACTTTTAAATATCTCGATGTATCTCGAAAACTACGCTTCTGATCAAAAAATATCATCGAACATAAATTGTAGGAAACATAATTCTCTACAAAAAAGGTCTCTTAACATTTTGCCATAGCTCGCTTCGTTTCCGAGATATTTGCAGATTCAGCTCAAAGGAACTGGCCTGACGGACATATTTCGAGATATTTCTTCTTCTTGTTGTTCTTCTTCTGCACAGCTAAGCTGGAAGTGGCATTTGCGGCTCGCACTAGTGCAGAGTTATCTCAAAGAAAGGGGCCACGGTGTTTCTGTATCTCTATTATGTTGGTGCGGCTTCGGAACTTTTAAATATCTCGATGTATCTCGAAAACTACGCTTCTGATCAAAAAATATCATAGAACATAAATTGTAGGAAACATAATTCTCTACAAAAAAGGTCTCTTAACATTTTGCCATAGCTCGCTTCGTTTCCGAGATATTTGCAGATTCAGCTCAAAGGAACTGGCCTGACGGACATATTTCGAGATATTTCTTCTTCTTGTTGTTCTTCCTCTGCACAGCTAAGCTGGAAGTGGCATTTGCAGCTCGCAATAGTGCAGAGTTATCTCAACGAAAGGGGCCACGGTGTTTCTGTATCTCTATTATGTTGGTGCGGCTTCGGAACTTTTAAATATCTCGATATATCTCGAAAACTACGCTTCTGATCAAAAAATATCATAGAACATAAATTGTAGGAAACAGAATTCTCTACAAAAAAGGTCTCTTAACATTTTGCCATAGGTCGCTTCGTTTCCGAGATATTTGCAGATTTATCTCAAGGGAAGGGGCCTGACGGACATATTTCGAGATATTTCTTCTTCTTGTTGTTCTTCTTCTGCACAGCTAAGCTGGAAGTGGCATTTACAGCTCGCAATAGTGCAGAGTTATCTCAAAGAAAGGGGCCACGGTGTTTCTGTATCTCTATTATGTTGGTGCGGCTTCGGAACTTTTAAATATCTTGATATATCTCGAGAACTACGCATCTGATCAAAAAATATCATAGAACATAAAAAGTAGGAAACTTAATTCTCTACAAAAAAGGTCTCTTAACATTTTGCCATAGCTCGCTTCGTTTCCGAGATATTTGCAGATATATCTCAAGGGAAGGGGCCTGACGGACATATTTCGAGATATTTCTTCTTCTTGTTGTTCTTCTTCTGCACAGCTAAGCTGGAAGTGGCATTTACAGCTCGCAATAGTGCAGAGTTATCTCAAAGAAAGGGGGCACGGTGTTTCTGTATCTCTATTATGTTGGTGCGGCTTCGGAACTTTTAAATATCTTGATATATCTCGAGAACTACGCATCTGATCAAAAAATATCATAGAACATAAAAAGTAGAAAACTTAATTCTCTACAAAAAAGGTCTCTTAACATTTTGCCATAGCTCGCTTCGTTTCCGAGATATTTGCAGATTTATCTCAAGGGAAGGGGCCTGACGGACATATTTCGAGATATTTCTTCTTCTTGTTGTTCTTCTTCTGCACAGCTAAGCTGGAAGTGGCATTTGCGGCTCGCACTAGTGCAGAGTTATCTCAGAGAAAGGGGCCACGGTGTTTCTGTATCCCTATTATGTTGGTGCGGCTTCGGAACTTTTAAATATCTCGATATATCTCGAAAACTACGCTTCTGATCAAAAAATATCATAGAACATAAATTGTAGGAAACATAATTCTCTACAAAAAACGTCTCTTAACATTTTGCCACAGCTCGCTTCGTTTCCGAGATATTTGCAGATTCAGCTCAAAGGAACTGGCCTGACGGACATATTTCGAGATATTTCTTCTTCTTGTTGTTCTTCCTCTGCACAGCTAAGCTGGAAGTGGCATTTGCAGCTCGCAATAGTGCAGAGTTATCTCAAAGAAAGCGGCCACGGTGTTTCTGTATCTCTATTATGTTGGTGCGGCTTCGGAACTTTTAAATATCTTGATATATCTCGAGAACTACGCATCTGATCAAAAAATATCATAGAACATAAAAAGTAGGAAACTTAATTCTCTACAAAAAAGGTCTCTTAACATTTTGCCATAGCTCGCTTCGTTTCCGAGATATTTGCAGATTTATCTCAAGGGAAGGGGCCTGACGGACATATTTCGAGATATTTCTTCTTCTTGTTGTTCTTCTTCTGCACAGCTAAGCTGGAAGTGGCATTTGCGGCTCGCACTAGTGCAGAGTTATCTCAAAAAAAGGGGCCACGGTGCTTCTGTATCTCTATTATGTTGGTGCGGCTTCGGAACTTTTAAATATCTCGATGTATCTCGAAAACTACGCTTCTGATCAAAAAATATCATAGAACATAAATTGTAGGAAACATAATTCTCTACAAAAAATGTCTCTTAACATTTTGCCATAGCTCGCTTCGTTTCCGCGATATTTGCAGATTCAGCTCAAAGGAACTGGCCTGACGGACATATTTCGAGATATTTCTTCTTCTTGTTGTTCTTCTTCTGCACAGCTAAGCTGGAAGTGGCATTTGCGGCTCGCACTAGTGCAGAGTTATCTCAGAGAAAGGGGCCACGGTGTTTCTGTATCCCTATTATGTTGGTGCGGCTTCGGAACTTTTAAATATCTCGATATATCTCGAAAACTACGCTTCTGATCAAAAAATATCATAGAATCTAAAAAGTAGGAAACTTAATTCTCTACAAAAAAGGTCTCTTAACATTTTGCCATAGCTCGCTTCGTTTCCGAGATATTTGCAGATTTATCTCAAGGGAAGGGGCCTGACGGACATATTTCGAGATATTTCTTCTTCTTGTTGTTCTTCTTCTGCACAGCTAAGCTGGAAGTGGCATTTACAGCTCGCAATAGAGCAGAGTTATCTCAAAGAAAGGGGCCACGGTGTTTCTGTATCTCTATTATGTTGGTGCGGCTTCGGAACTTTTAAATATCTCGATATATCTCGAAAACTACGCTTCTGATCAAAAAATATCATAGAACATAAATTGTAGGAAACATAATTCTCTACAAAAAAGGTCTCTTAACATTTTGCCATAGCTCGCTTCGTTTCCGAGATATTTGCAGATATATCTCAAGGGAAGGGGCCTGACGGACATATTTCGAGATATTTCTTCTTCTTGTTGTTCTTCTTCTGCACAGCTAAGCTGGAAGTGGCATTTGCAGCTCGCAATAGTGCAGAGTTATCTCAACGAAAGGGGCCACGGTGTTTCTGTATCTCTATTATGTTGGTGCGGCTTCGGAACTTTTAAATATCTCGATATATCTCGAAAACTACGCTTCTGATCAAAAAATATCATAGAACATAAATTGTAGGAAACAGAATTCTCTACAAAAAAGGTCTCTTAACATTTTGCCATAGGTCGCTTCGTTTCCGAGATATTTGCAGATTTATCTCAAGGGAAGGGGCCTGACGGACATATTTCGAGATATTTCTTCTTCTTGTTGTTCTTCTTCTGCACAGCTAAGCTGGAAGTGGCATTTACAGCTCGCAATAGTGCAGAGTTATCTCAAAGAAAGGGGCCACGGTGTTTCTGTATCTCTATTATGTTGGTGCGGCTTCGGAACTTTTAAATATCTTGATATATCTCGAGAACTACGCATCTGATCAAAAAATATCATAGAACATAAAAAGTAGGAAACTTAATTCTCTACAAAAAAGGTCTCTTAACATTTTGCCATAGCTCGCTTCGTTTCCGAGATATTTGCAGATATATCTCAAGGGAAGGGGCCTGACGGACATATTTCGAGATATTTCTTCTTCTTGTTGTTCTTCTTCTGCACAGCTAAGCTGGAAGTGGCATTTGCAGCTCGCAATAGTGCAGAGTTATCTCAACGAAAGGGGCCACGGTGTTTCTGTATCTCTATTATGTTGGTGCGGCTTCGGAACTTTTAAATATCTCGATATATCTCGAAAACTACGCTTCTGATCAAAAAATATCATAGAACATAAATTGTAGGAAACAGAATTCTCTACAAAAAAGGTCTCTTAACATTTTGCCATAGGTCGCTTCGTTTCCGAGATATTTGCAGATTTATCTCAAGGGAAGGGGCCTGACGGACATATTTCGAGATATTTCTTCTTCTTGTTGTTCTTCTTCTGCACAGCTAAGCTGGAAGTGGCATTTACAGCTCGCAATAGTGCAGAGTTATCTCAAAGAAAGGGGCCACGGTGTTTCTGTATCTCTATTATGTTGGTGCGGCTTCGGAACTTTTAAATATCTTGATATATCTCGAGAACTACGCATCTGATCAAAAAATATCATAGAACATAAAAAGTAGGAAACTTAATTCTCTACAAAAAAGGTCTCTTAACATTTTGCCATAGCTCGCTTCGTTTCCGAGATATTTGCATATTTATCTCAAGGGAAGGGGCCTGACGGACATATTTCGAGATATTTCTTCTTCTTGTTGTTCTTCCTCTGCACAGCTAAGCTGGAAGTGGCATTTGCAGCTCGCAATAGTGCAGAGTTATCTCAAAGAAACGGGCCACGGTGTTTCTGTATCTCTATTATGTTGGTGCGGCTTCGGAACCTTTAAATATCTTGATATATCTCGAGAACTACGCATCTGATCAAATAATATCATAGAACATAAAAAGTAGGAAACTTAATTCTCAACAAATAAGGTCTCTTAACATTTTGCCATAGCTCGCTTCGTTTCCGAGATATTTGCAGATTTATCTCAAGGGAAGGGGCCTGACGGACATATTTCGAGATATTTCTTCTTCTTGTTGTTCTTCTTCTGCACAGCTAAGCTGGAAGTGGCATTTACAGCTCGCAATAGAGCAGAGTTATCTCAAAGAAAGGGGCCACGGTGTTTCTGTATCTCTATTATGTTGGTGCGGCTTCGGAACTTTTAAATATCTCGATATATCTCGAAAACTACGCTTCTGATCAAAAAATATCATAGAACATAAATTGTAGGAAACATAATTCTCTACAAAAAAGGTCTCTTAACATTTTGCCATAGCTCGCTTCGTTTCCGAGATATTTGCAGATATATCTCAAGGGAAGGGGCCTGACGGACATATTTCGAGATATTTCTTCTTCTTGTTGTTCTTCTTCTGCACAGCTAAGCTGGAAGTGGCATTTACAGCTCGCAATAGTGCAGAGTTATCTCAAAGAAAGGGGCCACGGTGTTTCTGTATCTCTATTATGTTGGTGCGGCTTCGGAACTTTTAAATATCTTGATATATCTCGAGAACTACGCATCTGATCAAAAAATATCATAGAACATAAAAAGTAGGAAACTTAATTCTCTACAAAAGAGGTCTCTTAACATTTTGCCATAGCTCGCTTCGTTTCCGAGATATTCGCAGATTTATCTCAAGGGAAGGGGCCTAACGGACATATTTCGTGATATTTCTTCTTCTTGTTGTTCTTCTTCTGCACAGCTAAACTGGAAGTGGCATTTCCAGCTCGCAATAGTGCAGAGTTATCTCAAAGAGAGGGGCCACGGTGTTTCTGTATCTCTATTATGTTGGTGCGGCTTCGGAACTTTTAAATATCTTGATATATCTCGAGAACTACGCATCTGATCAAAAAATATCATAGAAGATAAAAAGTAGGAAACTTAATTCTCTACAAAAAAGGTCTCTTAACATTTTGCCATAGCTCGCTTCGTTTCCGAGATATTTGCAGATTTATCTCAAGGGAAGGGGCCTGACGGACATATTTCGAGATACTCCTTCTTCTTCTTGTTGTTCTTCTTCTGCACAGCTAAGCTGGAAGTGGCATTTGCGGCTCGCACTAGTGCAGAGTTATCTCAGAGAAAGGGGCCACGGTGTTTCTGTATCCCTATTATGTTGGTGCGGCTTCGGAACTTTTAAATATCTCGATATATCTCGAAAACTACGCTTCTGATCAAAAAATATCATAGAACATAAAAAGTAGGAAACTTAATTCTCTACAAAAAAGGTCTCTTAACATTTTGCCATAGCTCGCTTCGTTTCCGAGATATTTGCAGATTTATCTCAAGGGAAGGGGCCTGACGGACATATTTCGAGATATTTCTTCTTCTTGTTGTTCTTCTTCTGCACAGCTAAGCTGGAAGTGGCATTTGCGGCCCGCACTAGTGCAGAGTTATCTCAGAGAAAGGGGCCACGGTGTTTCTGTATCCCTATTATGTTGGTGCGGCTTCGGAACTTTTAAATATCTCGATATATCTCGAAAACTACGCTTCTGATCAAAAAATATCATAGAACATAAATTGTAGGAAACATAATTCTCTACAAAAAACGTCTCTTAACATTTTGCCACAGCTCGCTTCGTTTCCGAGATATTTGCAGATTCAGCTCAAAGGAACTGGCTTGACGGACATATTTCGAGATATTTCTTCTTCTTGTTGTTCTTCCTCTGCACGGCTAAGCTGGAAGTGGCATTTGCAGCTCGCAATAGTGCAGAGTTATCTCAAAGAAAGGGGCCACGGTGTTTCAGTATCTCTATTATGTTGGTGCGGCTTCGGAACTTTTAAATATCTTGATATATCTCGAGAACTACGCATCTGATCAAAAAATATCATAGAACATAAATTGTAGGAAACATAATTCTCTACAAAAAATGTCTCTTAACATTTTGCCATAGCTCGCTTCGTTTCCGCGATATTTGCAGATTCAGCTCAAAGGAACTGGCCTGACGGACATATTTCGAGATATTTCTTCTTCTTGTTGTTCTTCCTCTGCACGGCTAAGCTGGAAGTGGCATTTGCAGCTCGCAATAGTGCAGAGTTATCTCAAAGAAAGGGGCCACGGTGTTTCAGTATCTCTATTATGTTGGTGCGGCTTCGGAACTTTTAAATATCTTGATATATCTCGAGAACTACGCATCTGATCAAAAAATATCATAGAACATAAATTGTAGGAAACATAATTCTCTACAAAAAATGTCTCTTAACATTTTGCCATAGCTCGCTTCGTTTCCGCGATATTTGCAGATTCAGCTCAAAGGAACTGGCCTGACGGACATATTTCGAGATATTTGTTCTTCTTGTTGTTCTTCTTCTGCACAGCTAAGCTGGAAGTGGCATTTACAGCTCGCAATAGAGCAGAGTTATCTCAAAGAAAGGGGCCACGGTGTTTCTGTATCTCTATTATGTTGGTGCGGCTTCGGAACTTTTAAATATCTCGATGTATCTCGAAAACTACGCTTCTGATCAAAAAATATCATAGAACATAAATTGTAGGAAACATAATTCTCTACAAAAAATGTCTCTTAACATTTTGCCATAGCTCGCTTCGTTTCCGCGATATTTGCAGATTCAGCTCAAAGGAACTGGCCTGACGGACATATTTCGAGATATTTCTTCTTCTTGTTGTTCTTCTTCTGCACAGCTAAGCTGGAAGTGGCATTTACAGCTCGCAATAGAGCAGAGTTATCTCAAAGAAAGGGGCCACGGTGTTTCTGTATCTCTGTTATGTTGGTGCGGCTTCGGAACTTTTAAATATCTCGATGTATCTCGAAAACTACGCTTCTGATCAAAAAATATCATAGAACATAAATTGTAGGAAACATAATTCTCTACAAAAAATGTCTCTTAACATTTTGCCATAGCTCGCTTCGTTTCCGCGATATTTGCAGATTCAGCTCAAAGGAACTGGCCTGACGGACATATTTCGAGATATTTCTTCTTCTTGTTGTTCTTCTTCTGCACAGCTAAGCTGGAAGTGGCATTTACAGCTCGCAATAGAGCAGAGTTATCTCAAAGAAAGGGGCCACGGTGTTTCTGTATCTCTATTATGTTGGTGCGGCTTCGGAACTTTTAAATATCTCGATGTATCTCGAAAACTACGCTTCTGATCAAAAAATATCATAGAACATAAATTGTAGGAAACATAATTCTCTACAAAAAAGGTCTCTTAACATTTTGCCATAGCTCGCTTCGTTTCCGAGATATTTGCAGATTCAGCTCAAAGGAACTGGCCTGACGGACATATTTCGAGATATTTCTTCTTCTTGTTGTTCTTCTTCTGCACAGCTAAGCTGGAAGTGGCATTTGCGGCTCGCACTAGTGCAGAGTTATCTCAAAGAAAGGGGCCACGGTGTTTCTGTATCTCTATTATGTTGGTGCGGCTTCGGAACTTTTAAATATCTCGATGTATCTCGAAAACTACGCTTCTGATCAAAAAATATCATAGAACATAAATTGTAGGAAACATAATTCTCTACAAAAAAGGTCTCTTAACATTTTGCCATAGCTCGCTTCGTTTCCGAGATATTTGCAGATTCAGCTCAAAGGAACTGGCCTGACGGACATATTTCGAGATATTTCTTCTTCTTGTTGTTCTTCCTCTGCACAGCTAAGCTGGAAGTGGCATTTGCAGCTCGCAATAGTGCAGAGTTATCTCAACGAAAGGGGCCACGGTGTTTCTGTATCTCTATTATGTTGGTGCGGCTTCGGAACTTTTAAATATCTCGATATATCTCGAAAACTACGCTTCTGATCAAAAAATATCATAGAACATAAATTGTAGGAAACATGATTCTCTACAAAAAAGGTCTCTTAACATTTTGCCATAGCTCGCTTCGTTTCCGAGATATTTGCAGATATATCTCAAGGGAAGGGGCCTGACGGACATATTTCGAGATATTTCTTCTTCTTGTTGTTCTTCTTCTGCACAGCTAAGCTGGAAGTGGCATTTACAGCTCGCAATAGTGCAGAGTTATCTCAAAGAAAGGGGCCACGGTGTTTCTGTATCTCTATTATGTTGGTGCGGCTTCGGAACTTTTAAATATCTTGATATATCTCGAGAACTACGCATCTGATCAAAAAATATCATAGAACATAAAAAGTAGGAAACTTAATTCTCTACAAAAGAGGTCTCTTAACATTTTGCCATAGCTCGCTTCGTTTCCGAGATATTCGCAGATTTATCTCAAGGGAAGGGGCCTAACGGACATATTTCGAGATATTTCTTCTTCTTGTTGTTCTTCTTCTGCACAGCTAAACTGGAAGTGGCATTTCCAGCTCGCAATAGTGCAGAGTTATCTCAAAGAGAGGGGCCACGGTGTTTCTGTATCTCTATTATGTTGGTGCGGCTTCGGAACTTTTAAATATCTTGATATATCTCGAGAACTACGCATCTGATCAAAAAATATCATAGAAGATAAAAAGTAGGAAACTTAATTCTCTACAAAAAAGGTCTCTTAACATTTTGCCATAGCTCGCTTCGTTTCCGAGATATTTGCAGATTTATCTCAAGGGAAGGGGCCTGACGGACATATTTCGAGATATTTCTTCTTCTTGTTGTTCTTCTTCTGCACAGCTAAGCTGGAAGTGGCATTTGCGGCTCGCACTAGTGCAGAGTTATCTCAAAGAAAGGGGCCACGGTGTTTCTGTATCCCTATTATGTTGGTGCGGCTTCGGAACTTTTAAATATCTTGATATATCTCGAGAACTACGCATCTGATCAAAAAATATCATAGAACATAAATTGTAGGAAACATAATTCTGTACAAAAAAGGTCTCTTAACATTTTGCCATAGCTCGCTTCGTTTCCGAGATATTTGCAGATTCAGCTCAAAGGAACTGGCCTGACGGACATATTTCGAGATATTTCTTCTTCTTGTTGTTCTTCTTCTGCACAGCTAAGCTGGAAGTGGCATTTGCGGCTCGCACTAGTGCAGAGTTATCTCAAAGAAAGGGGCCACGGTGTTTCTGTATCTCTATTATGTTGGTGCGGCTTCGGAACTTTTAAATATCTCGATGTATCTCGAAAACTACGCTTCTGATCAAAAAATATCATAGAACATAAATTGTAGGAAACATAATTCTCTACAAAAAAGGTCTCTTAACATTTTGCCATAGCTCGCTTCGTTTCCGAGATATCTGCAGATTCAGCTCAAAGGAACTGGCCTGACGGACATATTTCGAGATATTTCTTCTTCTTGTTGTTCTTCCTCTGCACAGCTAAGCTGGAAGTGGGATTTGCAGCTCGCAATAGTGCAGAGTTATCTCAACGAAAGGGGCCACGGTGTTTCTGTATCTCTATTATGTTGGTGCGGCTTCGGAACTTTTAAATATCTCGATATATCTCGAAAACTACGCTTCTGATCAAAAAATATCATAGAACATAAATTGTAGGAAACATAATTCTCTACAAAAAAGGTCTCTTAACATTTTGCCATAGCTCGCTTCGTTTCCGAGATATTTGCAGATATATCTCAAGGGAAGGGGCCTGACGGACATATTTCGAGATATTTCTTCTTCTTGTTGTTCTTCTTCTGCACAGCTAAGCTGGAAGTGGCATTTGCGGCCCGCACTAGTGCAGAGTTATCTCAGAGAAAGGGGCCACGGTGTTTCTGTATCCCTATTATGTTGGTGCGGCTTCGGAACTTTTAAATATCTCGATATATCTCGAAAACTACGCTTCTGATCAAAAAATATCATAGAACATAAATTGTAGGAAACATAATTCTCTACAAAAAACGTCTCTTAACATTTTGCCACAGCTCGCTTCGTTTCCGAGATTTTTGCAGATTCAGCTCAAAGGAACTGGCTTGACGGACATATTTCGAGATATTTCTTCTTCTTGTTGTTCTTCCTCTGCACGGCTAAGCTGGAAGTGGCATTTGCAGCTCGCAATAGTGCAGAGTTATCTCAAAGAAAGGGGCCACGGTGTTTCAGTATCTCTATTATGTTGGTGCGGCTTCGGAACTTTTAAATATCTTGATATATCTCGAGAACTACGCATCTGATCAAAAAATATCATAGAACATAAATTGTAGGAAACATAATTCTCTACAAAAAATGTCTCTTAACATTTTGCCATAGCTCGCTTCGTTTGGGCGATATTTGCAGATTCAGCTCAAAGGAACTGGCCTGACGGACATATTTCGAGATATTTCTTCTTCTTGTTGTTCTTCTTCTGCACAGCTAAGCTGGAAGTGGCATTTACAGCTCGCAATAGAGCAGAGTTATCTCAAAGAAAGGGGCCACGGTGTTTCTGTATCTCTATTATGTTGGTGCGGCTTCGGAACTTTTAAATATCTCGATGTATCTCGAAAACTACGCTTCTGATCAAAAAATATCATAGAACATAAATTGTAGGAAACATAATTCTCTACAAAAAAGGTCTCTTAACATTTTGCCATAGCTCGCTTCGTTTCCGAGATATTTGCAGATTCAGCTCAAAGGAACTGGCCTGACGGACATATTTCGAGATATTTCTTCTTCTTGTTGTTCTTCTTCTGCACAGCTAAGCTGGAAGTGGCATTTGCGGCCCGCACTAGTGCAGAGTTATCTCAGAGAAAGGGGCCACGGTGTTTCTGTATCTCTATTATGTTGGTGCGGCTTCGGAACTTTTAAATATCTCGATGTATCTCGAAAACTACGCTTCTGATCAAAAAATATCATAGAACCTAAATTGTAGGAAACATAATTCTCTACAAAAAAGGTCTCTTAACATTTTGCCATAGCTCGCTTCGTTTCCGAGATATTTGCAGATATATCTCAAGGGAAGGGGCCTGACGGACATATTTCGAGATATTTCTTCTTCTTGTTGTTCTTCTTCTGCACAGCTAAGCTGGAAGTGGCATTTACAGCTCGCAATAGTGCAGAGTTATCTCAAAGAAAGGGGCCACGGTGTTTCTGTATCTCTATTATGTTGGTGCGGCTTCGGAACTTTTAAATATCTTGATATATCTCGAGAACTACGCATCTGATCAAAAAATATCATAGAACATAAAAAGTAGGAAACTTAATTCTCTACAAAAGAGGTCTCTTAACATTTTGCCATAGCTCGCTTCGTTTCCGAGATATTCGCAGATTTATCTCAAGGGAAGGGGCCTAACGGACATATTTCGAGATATTTCTTCTTCTTGTTGTTCTTCTTCTGCACAGCTAAACTGGAAGTGGCATTTCCAGCACGCAATAGTGCAGAGTTATCTCAAAGAGAGGGGCCACGGTGTTTCTGTATCTCTATTATGTTGGTGCGGCTTCGGAACTTTTAAATATCTTGATATATCTCGAGAACTACGCATCTGATTAAAAAATATCATAGAAGATAAAAAGTAGGAAACTTAATTCTCTACAAAAAAGGTCTCTTAACATTTTGCCATAGCTCGCTTCGTTTCCGAGATATTTGCAGATTTATCTCAAGGGAAGGGGCCTGACGGACATATTTCGAGATATTTCTTCTTCTTGTTGTTCTTCTTCTGCACAGCTAAGCTGGAAGTGGCATTTGCGGCTCGCACTAGTGCAGAGTTATCTCAAAGAAAGGGGACACGGTGTTTCTGTATCCCTATTATGTTGGTGCGGCTTCGGAACTTTTAAATATCTTGATATATCTCGAGAACTACGCATCTGATCAAAAAATATCATAGAACATAAATTGTAGGAAACATAATTCTCTACAAAAAAGGTCTCTTAACATTTTGCCATAGCTCGCTTCGTTTCCGAGATATTTGCAGATTTATCTCAAGGGAAGGGGCCTGACGGACATATTTCGAGATATTTCTTCTTCTTGTTGTTCTTCTTCTGCACAGCTAAGCTGGAAGTGGCATTTGCGGCTCGCACTAGTGCAGAGTTATCTCAGAGAAAGGGGCCACGGTGTTTCTGTATCCCTATTATGTTGGTGCGGCTTCGGAACTTTTAAATATCTCGATATATCTCGAAAACTACGCTTCTGATCAAAAAATATCATAGAACATAAAAAGTAGGAAACTTAATTCTCTACAAAAAAGGTCTCTTAACATTTTGCCATAGCTCGCTTCGTTTCCGAGATATTTGCAGATTTATCTCAAGGGAAGGGGCCTGACGGACATATTTCGAGATATTTCTTCTTCTTGTTGTTCTTCTTCTGCACAGCTAAGCTGGAAGTGGCATTTACAGCTCGCAATAGAGCAGAGTTATCTCAAAGAAAGGGGCCACGGTGTTTCTGTATCTCTATTATGTTGGTGCGGCTTCGGAACTTTTAAATATCTTGATATATCTCGAGAACTACGCATCTGATCAAAAAATATCATAGAACATAAAAAGTAGGAAACTTAATTCTCTACAAAAAAGGTTTCTTAACATTTTGCCATAGCTCGCTTCGGTTCCGAGATATTTGCAGATTTATCTCAAGGGAAGGGGCCTGACGGACATATTTCGAGATATTTCTTCTTCTTGTTGTTCTTCTTCTGCACAGCTAAGCTGGAAGTGGCATTTGCGGCCCGCACTAGTGCAGAGTTATCTCAGAGAAAGGGGCCACGGTGTTTCTGTATCCCTATTATGTTGGTGCGGCTTCGGAACTTTTAAATATCTTGATATATCTCGAAAACTACGCTTCTGATCAAAAAATATCATAGAACATAAAAAGTGGGAAACTTAATTCTCTACAAAAGAGGTCTCTTAACATTTTGCAATAGCTCGCTTCGTTTCCGAGATATTTGCAGATTTATCTCAAGGGAAGGGGCCTAACGGACATATTTCGAGATATTTCTTCTTCTTGTTGTTCTTCTTCTGCACAGCTAAACTGGAAGTGGCATTTCCAGCTCGCAATAGTGCAGAGTTATCTCAAAGAGAGGGGCCACGGTGTTTCTGTATCTCTATTATGTTGGTGCGGCTTCGGAACTTTTAAATATCTTGATATATCTCGAGAACTACGCATCTGATCAAAAAATATCATAGAAGATAAAAAGTAGGAAGCTTAATTCTCTACAAAAAAGGTCTCTTAACATTTTGCCATAGCTCGCTTCGTTTCCGAGATATTTGCAGATTTATCTCAAGGGAAGGGGCCTGACGGACATATTTCGAGATATTTCTTCTTCTTGTTGTTCTTCTTCTGCACAGCTAAGCTGGAAGTGGCATTAGCGGCTCGCACTAGTGCAGAGTTATCTCAAAGAAAGGGGCCACGGTGTTTCTGTATCCCTATTATGTTGGTGCGGCTTCGGAACTTTTAAATATCTCGATGTATCCCGAAAACTACGCTTCTGATCAAAAAATATCATAGAACATAAATTGTAGGAAACATAATTCTCTACAAAAAAGGTCTCTTAACATTTTGCCATAGCTCGCTTCGTTTCCGCGATATTTGCAGATTCAGCTCAAAGGAACTGGCCTGACGGACATATTTCGAGATATTTCTTCTTCTTGTTGTTCTTCCTCTGCACAGCTAAGCTGGAAGTGGCATTTGCAGCTCGCAATAGTGCAGAGTTATCTCAAAGAAAGGGGCCACGGTGTTTCTGTATCCCTATTATGTTGGTGCGGCTTCGGAACTTTTAAATATCTCGATGTATCTCGAAAACTACGCTTCTGATCAAAAAATATCATAGAACGTAAATTGTAGGAAACATAATTCTCTACAAAAAAGGTCTCTTAACATTTTGCCATAGCTCGCTTCGTTTCCGCGATATTTGCAGATTCAGCTCAAAGGAACTGGCCTGACGGACATATTTCGAGATATTTCTTCTTCTTGTTGTTCTTCCTCTGCACAGCTAAGCTGGAAGTGGCATTTGCAGCTCGTAATAGTGCAGAGTTATCTCAAAGAAAGGGGCCACGGTGTTTCTGTATCTCTATTATGTTGGTGCGGCTTCGGAACTTTTAAATATCTTGATATATCTCGAGAACTACGCATCTGATCAAAAAATATCATAGAACATAAAAAGTAGGAAACTTAATTCTCTACAAAAAAGGTCTCTTAACATTTTGCCATAGCTCGCTTCGTTTCCGAGATATTTGCAGATTTATCTCAAGGGAAGGGGCCTGACGGACATATTTCGAGATATTTCTTCTTCTTGTTGTTCTTCTTCTGCACAGCTAAGCTGGAAGTGGCATTTGCGGCTCGCACTAGTGCAGAGTTATCTCAAAGAAAGGGGCCACGGTGTTTCTGTATCTCTATTATGTTGGTGCGGCTTCGGAACTTTTAAATATCTCGATGTATCTCGAAAACTACGCTTCTGATCAAAAAATATCATAGAACATAAATTGTAGGAAACATAATTCTCTACAAAAAATGTCTCTTAACATTTTGCCATAGCTCGCTTCGTTTCCGCGATATTTGCAGATTCAGCTCAAAGGAACTGGCCTGACGGACATATTTCGAGATATTTCTTCTTCTTGTTGTTCTTCTTCTGCACAGCTAAGCTGGAAGTGGCATTTACAGCTCGCAATAGAGCAGAGTTATCTCAAAGAAAGGGGCCACGGTGTTTCTGTATCTCTATTATGTTGGTGCGGCTTCGGAACTTTTAAATATCTCGATGTATCTCGAAAACTACGCTTCTGATCAAAAAATATCATAGAACATAAATTGTAGGAAACATAATTCTCTACAAAAAAGGTCTCTTAACATTTTGCCATAGCTCGCTTCGTTTCCGAGATATTTGCAGATTCAGCTCAAAGGAACTGGCCTGACGGACATATTTCGAGATATTTCTTCTTCTTGTTGTTCTTCTTCTGCACAGCTAAGCTGGAAGTGGCATTTGCGGCTCGCACTAGTGCAGAGTTATCTCAAAGAAAGGGGCCACGGTGTTTCTGTATCTCTATTATGTTGGTGCGGCTTCGGAACTTTTAAATATCTCGATGTATCTCGAAAACTACGCTTCTGATCAAAAAATATCATAGAACATAAATTGTAGGAAACATAATTCTCTACAAAAAACGTCTCTTAACATTTTGCCACAGCTCGCTTCGTTTCCGAGATATTTGCAGATTCAGCTCAAAGGAACTGGCCTGACGGACATATTTCGAGATATTTCTTCTTCTTGTTGTTCTTCCTCTGCACGGCTAAGCTGGAAGTGGCATTTGCAGCTCGCAATAGTGCAGAGTTATCTCAAAGAAAGGGGCCACGGTGTTTCAGTATCTCTATTATGTTGGTGCGGCTTCGGAACTTTTAAATATCTTGATATATCTCGAGAACTACGCATCTGATCAAAAAATATCATAGAACATAAAAAGTAGGAAACTTAATTCTCTACAAAAAAGGTCTCTTAACATTTTGCCATAGCTCGCTTCGTTTCCGAGATATTTGCAGATTTATCTCAAGGGAAGGGGCCTGACGGACATATTTCGAGATATTTCTTCTTCTTGTTGTTCTTCTTCTGCACAGCTAAGCCGGAAGTGGCATTTGCGGCTCGCACTAGTGCAGAGTTATCTCAAAGAAAGGGGCCACGGTGTTTCTGTATCTCTATTATGTTGGTGCGGCTTCGGAACTTTTAAATATCTCGATGTATCTCGAAAACTACGCTTCTGATCAAAAAATATCATAGAACATAAATTGTAGGAAACATAATTCTCTACAAAAAATGTCTCTTAACATTTTGCCATAGCTCGCTTCGTTTCCGAGATATTTGCAGATTCAGCTCAAAGGAACTGGCCTGACGGACGTATTTCGAGATATTTCTTCTTCTTGTTGTTCTTCCTCTGCACAGCTAAGCTGGAAGTGGCATTTGCAGCTCGCAATAGTGCAGAGTTATCTCAAAGAAAGGGGCCACGGTGTTTCTGTATCTCTATTATGTTGGTGCGGCTTCGGAACTTTTAAATATCTCGATGTATCTCGAAAACTACGCTTCTGATCAAAAAATATCATAGAACATAAATTGTAGGAAACATAATTCTCTACAAAAAATGTCTCTTAACATTTTGCCATAGCTCGCTTCGTTTCCGAGATATTTGCAGATTCAGCTCAAAGGAACTGGCCTGACGGACGTATTTCGAGATATTTCTTCTTCTTGTTGTTCTTCCTCTGCACAGCTAAGCTGGAAGTGGCATTTGCAGCTCGCAATAGTGCAGAGTTATCTCAAAGAAAGGGGCCACGGTGTTTCTGTATCTCTATTATGTTGGTGCGGCTTCGGAACTTTTAAATATCTTGATATATCTCGAGAACTACGCATCTGATCAAAAAATATCATAGAACATAAAAAGTAGGAAACTTAATTCTCTACAAAAAAGGTCTCTTAACATTTTGCCATAGCTCGCTTCGTCTCCGAGATATTTGCAGATTTATCTCAAGGGAAGGGGCTTGACGGACATATTTCGAGATATTTCTTCTTCTTGTTGTTCTTCTTCTGCACAGCTAAGCTGGAAGTGGCATTTGCGGCTCGCACTAGTGCAGAGTTATCTCAAAGAAAGGGGCCACGGTGTTTCTGTATCTCTATTATGTTGGTGCGGCTTCGGAACTTTTAAATATCTTGATATATCTCGAGAACTACGCATCTGTTCAAAAAATATCATGGAAGATAAAAAGTAGGAAACTTAATTCTCTACAAAAAAGGTCTCTTAACATTTTGCCATAGCTCGCTTCGTTTCCGAGATATTTGCAGATTTATCTCAAGGGAAGGGGCCTGACGGACATATTTCGAGATATTTCTTCTTCTTGTTCTTCTTCTTCTGCACAGCTAAGCTGGAAGTGGCATTTGCGGCTCGCACTAGTGCAGAGTTATCTCAAAGAAAGGGGCCACGGTGTTTCTGTATCTCTATTATGTTGGTGCGGCTTCAGAACTTTTAAATATCTCGATATATCTCGAAAACTACGCTTCTGATCAAAAAATATCATAGAACCTAAATTGTAGGAAACAGAATTCTCTACAAAAAAGGTCTCTTAACATTTTGCCATAGCTCGCTTCGTTTCCGAGATATTTGCAGATATATCTCAAGGGAAGGGGAGTGACGGACATATTTCGAGATATTTCTTCTTCTTGTTGTTCTTCTTCTGCACAGCTAAGCTGGAAGTGGCATTTGCGGCTCGCACTAGTGCAGAGTTATCTCAAAGAAAGGGGCCACGGTGTTTCTGTATCTCTATTATGTTGGTGCGGCTTCGGAACTTTTAAATATCTCGATGTATCTCGAAAACTACGCTTCTGATCAAAAAATATCATAGAACATAAATTGTAGGAAACATAATTCTCTACAAAAAAGGTCTCTTAACATTTTGCCATAGCTCGCTTCGTTTCCGAGATATTTGCAGATATATCTCAAGGGAAGGGGCCTGACGGACATATTTCGAGATATTTCTTCTTCTTGTTGTTCTTCTTCTGCACAGCAAAGCTGGAGGTGGCATTTACAGCTCGCAATAGTGCAGAGTTATCTCAAAGAAAGGGGCCACGGTGTTTCTGTATCTCTATTATGTTGGTGCGGCTTCGGAACTTTTAAATATCTTGATATATCTCGAGAACTACGCATCTGATCAAAAAATATCATTGAACATAAAAAGTAGGAAACTTAATTCTCTACAAAACAGGTCTCTTAACATTTTGCCATAGCTCGCTTTGTTTCCGAGATATTTGCAGATTTATCTCAAGGGAAGGGGCCTGACGGACATATTTCGAGATATTTCTTCTTCTTGTTGTTCTTCTTCTGCACAGCTAAGCTGGAAGTGGCATTTGCGGCTCGCACTAGTGCAGAGTTATCTCAAAGAAAGGGGCCACGGTGTTTCTGTATCCCTATTATGTTGGTGCGGCTTCGGAACTTTTAAATATCTCGATGTATCTCGAAAACTACGCTTCTGATCAAAAAATATCATAGAACATAAATTGTAGGAAACATAATTCTCTACAAAAAAGGTCTCTTAACATTTTGCCATAGCTCGCTTCGTTTCCGAGATATTTGCAGATTCAGCTCAAAGGAACTGGCCTGACGGACGTATTTCGAGATATTTCTTCTTCTTGTTGTTCTTCCTCTGCACAGCTAAGCTGGAAGTGGCATTTGCAGCTCGCAATAGTGCAGAGTTATCTCAAAGAAAGGGGCCACGGTGTTTCTGTATCTCTATTATGTTGGTGCGGCTTCGGAACTTTTAAATATCTTGATATATCTCGAGAACTACGCATCTGATCAAAAAATATCATAGAACATAAAAAGTAGGAAACTTAATTCTCTACAAAAAAGGTCTCTTAACATTTTGCCATAGCTCGCTTCGTCTCCGAGATATTTGCAGATTTATCTCAAGGGAAGGGGCCTGACGGACATATTTCGAGATATTTCTTCTTCTTGTTGTTCTTCTTCTGCACAGCTAAGCTGGAAGTGGCATTTGCGGCTCGCACTAGTGCAGAGTTATCTCAAAGAAAGGGGCCACGGTGTTTCTGTATCTCTATTATGTTGGTGCGGCTTCGGAACTTTTAAATATCTTGATATATCTCGAGAACTACGCATCTGTTCAAAAAATATCATGGAAGATAAAAAGTAGGAAACTTAATTCTCTACAAAAAAGGTCTCTTAACATTTTGCCATAGCTCGCTTCGTTTCCGAGATATTTGCAGATATATCTCAAGGGAAGGGGCCTGACGGACATATTTCGAGATATTTCTTCTTCTTGTTGTTCTTCTTCTGCACAGCTAAGCCGGAAGTGGCATTTGCGGCTCGCACTAGTGCAGAGTTATCTCAAAGAAAGGGGCCACGGTGTTTCTGTATCTCTATTATGTTGGTGCGGCTTCGGAACTTTTAAATATCTCGATGTATCTCGAAAACTACGCTTCTGATCAAAAAATATCATAGAACATAAATTGTAGGAAACATAATTCTCTACAAAAAATGTCTCTTAACATTTTGCCATAGCTCGCTTCGTTTCCGAGATATTTGCAGATTCAGCTCAAAGGAACTGGCCTGACGGACGTATTTCGAGATATTTCTTCTTCTTGTTGTTCTTCCTCTGCACAGCTAAGCTGGAAGTGGCATTTGCAGCTCGCAATAGTGCAGAGTTATCTCAAAGAAAGGGGCCACGGTGTTTCTGTATCTCTATTATGTTGGTGCGGCTTCGGAACTTTTAAATATCTCGATGTATCTCGAAAACTACGCTTCTGATCAAAAAATATCATAGAACATAAATTGTAGGAAACATAATTCTCTACAAAAAATGTCTCTTAACATTTTGCCATAGCTCGCTTCGTTTCCGAGATATTTGCAGATTCAGCTCAAAGGAACTGGCCTGACGGACGTATTTCGAGATATTTCTTCTTCTTGTTGTTCTTCCTCTGCACAGCTAAGCTGGAAGTGGCATTTGCAGCTCGCAATAGTGCAGAGTTATCTCAAAGAAAGGGGCCACGGTGTTTCTGTATCTCTATTATGTTGGTGCGGCTTCGGAACTTTTAAATATCTTGATATATCTCGAGAACTACGCATCTGATCAAAAAATATCATAGAACATAAAAAGTAGGAAACTTAATTCTCTACAAAAAAGGTCTCTTAACATTTTGCCATAGCTCGCTTCGTCTCCGAGATATTTGCAGATTTATCTCAAGGGAAGGGGCTTGACGGACATATTTCGAGATATTTCTTCTTCTTGTTGTTCTTCTTCTGCACAGCTAAGCTGGAAGTGGCATTTGCGGCTCGCACTAGTGCAGAGTTATCTCAAAGAAAGGGGCCACGGTGTTTCTGTATCTCTATTATGTTGGTGCGGCTTCGGAACTTTTAAATATCTTGATATATCTCGAGAACTACGCATCTGTTCAAAAAATATCATGGAAGATAAAAAGTAGGAAACTTAATTCTCTACAAAAAAGGTCTCTTAACATTTTGCCATAGCTCGCTTCGTTTCCGAGATATTTGCAGATTTATCTCAAGGGAAGGGGCCTGACGGACATATTTCGAGATATTTCTTCTTCTTGTTCTTCTTCTTCTGCACAGCTAAGCTGGAAGTGGCATTTGCGGCTCGCACTAGTGCAGAGTTATCTCAAAGAAAGGGGCCACGGTGTTTCTGTATCTCTATTATGTTGGTGCGGCTTCAGAACTTTTAAATATCTCGATATATCTCGAAAACTACGCTTCTGATCAAAAAATATCATAGAACCTAAATTGTAGGAAACAGAATTCTCTACAAAAAAGGTCTCTTAACATTTTGCCATAGCTCGCTTCGTTTCCGAGATATTTGCAGATATATCTCAAGGGAAGGGGAGTGACGGACATATTTCGAGATATTTCTTCTTCTTGTTGTTCTTCTTCTGCACAGCTAAGCTGGAAGTGGCATTTGCGGCTCGCACTAGTGCAGAGTTATCTCAAAGAAAGGGGCCACGGTGTTTCTGTATCTCTATTATGTTGGTGCGGCTTCGGAACTTTTAAATATCTCGATGTATCTCGAAAACTACGCTTCTGATCAAAAAATATCATAGAACATAAATTGTAGGAAACATAATTCTCTACAAAAAAGGTCTCTTAACATTTTGCCATAGCTCGCTTCGTTTCCGAGATATTTGCAGATATATCTCAAGGGAAGGGGCCTGACGGACATATTTCGAGATATTTCTTCTTCTTGTTGTTCTTCTTCTGCACAGCTAAGCTGGAAGTGGCATTTGCGGCTCGCACTAGTGCAGAGTTATCTCAAAGAAAGGGGCCACGGTGTTTCTGTATCTCTATTATGTTGGTGCGGCTTCGGAACTTTTAAATATCTTGATATATCTCGAGAACTACGCATCTGTTCAAAAAATATCATGGAAGATAAAAAGTAGGAAACTTAATTCTCTACAAAAAAGGTCTCTTAACATTTTGCCATAGCTCGCTTCGTTTCCGAGATATTTGCAGATATATCTCAAGGGAAGGGGCCTGACGGACATATTTCGAGATATTTCTTCTTCTTGTTGTTCTTCTTCTGCACAGCTAAGCCGGAAGTGGCATTTGCGGCTCGCACTAGTGCAGAGTTATCTCAAAGAAAGGGGCCACGGTGTTTCTGTATCTCTATTATGTTGGTGCGGCTTCGGAACTTTTAAATATCTCGATGTATCTCGAAAACTACGCTTCTGATCAAAAAATATCATAGAACATAAATTGTAGGAAACATAATTCTCTACAAAAAATGTCTCTTAACATTTTGCCATAGCTCGCTTCGTTTCCGAGATATTTGCAGATTCAGCTCAAAGGAACTGGCCTGACGGACGTATTTCGAGATATTTCTTCTTCTTGTTGTTCTTCCTCTGCACAGCTAAGCTGGAAGTGGCATTTGCAGCTCGCAATAGTGCAGAGTTATCTCAAAGAAAGGGGCCACGGTGTTTCTGTATCTCTATTATGTTGGTGCGGCTTCGGAACTTTTAAATATCTCGATGTATCTCGAAAACTACGCTTCTGATCAAAAAATATCATAGAACATAAATTGTAGGAAACATAATTCTCTACAAAAAATGTCTCTTAACATTTTGCCATAGCTCGCTTCGTTTCCGAGATATTTGCAGATTCAGCTCAAAGGAACTGGCCTGACGGACGTATTTCGAGATATTTCTTCTTCTTGTTGTTCTTCCTCTGCACAGCTAAGCTGGAAGTGGCATTTGCAGCTCGCAATAGTGCAGAGTTATCTCAAAGAAAGGGGCCACGGTGTTTCTGTATCTCTATTATGTTGGTGCGGCTTCGGAACTTTTAAATATCTTGATATATCTCGAGAACTACGCATCTGATCAAAAAATATCATAGAACATAAAAAGTAGGAAACTTAATTCTCTACAAAAAAGGTCTCTTAACATTTTGCCATAGCTCGCTTCGTTTCCGAGATATTTGCAGATATATCTCAAGGGAAGGGGCCTGACGGACATATTTCGAGATATTTCTTCTTCTTGTTGTTCTTCTTCTGCACAGCTAAGCCGGAAGTGGCATTTGCGGCTCGCACTAGTGCAGAGTTATCTCAAAGAAAGGGGCCACGGTGTTTCTGTATCTCTATTATGTTGGTGCGGCTTCGGAACTTTTAAATATCTCGATGTATCTCGAAAACTACGCTTCTGATCAAAAAATATCATAGAACATAAATTGTAGGAAACATAATTCTCTACAAAAAATGTCTCTTAACATTTTGCCATAGCTCGCTTCGTTTCCGAGATATTTGCAGATTCAGCTCAAAGGAACTGGCCTGACGGACGTATTTCGAGATATTTCTTCTTCTTGTTGTTCTTCCTCTGCACAGCTAAGCTGGAAGTGGCATTTGCAGCTCGCAATAGTGCAGAGTTATCTCAAAGAAAGGGGCCACGGTGTTTCTGTATCTCTATTATGTTGGTGCGGCTTCGGAACTTTTAAATATCTCGATGTATCTCGAAAACTACGCTTCTGATCAAAAAATATCATAGAACATAAATTGTAGGAAACATAATTCTCTACAAAAAATGTCTCTTAACATTTTGCCATAGCTCGCTTCGTTTCCGAGATATTTGCAGATTCAGCTCAAAGGAACTGGCCTGACGGACGTATTTCGAGATATTTCTTCTTCTTGTTGTTCTTCCTCTGCACAGCTAAGCTGGAAGTGGCATTTGCAGCTCGCAATAGTGCAGAGTTATCTCAAAGAAAGGGGCCACGGTGTTTCTGTATCTCTATTATGTTGGTGCGGCTTCGGAACTTTTAAATATCTTGATATATCTCGAGAACTACGCATCTGATCAAAAAATATCATAGAACATAAAAAGTAGGAAACTTAATTCTCTACAAAAAAGGTCTCTTAACATTTTGCCATAGCTCGCTTCGTCTCCGAGATATTTGCAGATTTATCTCAAGGGAAGGGGCTTGACGGACATATTTCGAGATATTTCTTCTTCTTGTTGTTCTTCTTCTGCACAGCTAAGCTGGAAGTGGCATTTGCGGCTCGCACTAGTGCAGAGTTATCTCAAAGAAAGGGGCCACGGTGTTTCTGTATCTCTATTATGTTGGTGCGGCTTCGGAACTTTTAAATATCTTGATATATCTCGAGAACTACGCATCTGTTCAAAAAATATCATGGAAGATAAAAAGTAGGAAACTTAATTCTCTACAAAAAAGGTCTCTTAACATTTTGCCATAGCTCGCTTCGTTTCCGAGATATTTGCAGATTTATCTCAAGGGAAGGGGCCTGACGGACATATTTCGAGATATTTCTTCTTCTTGTTCTTCTTCTTCTGCACAGCTAAGCTGGAAGTGGCATTTGCGGCTCGCACTAGTGCAGAGTTATCTCAAAGAAAGGGGCCACGGTGTTTCTGTATCTCTATTATGTTGGTGCGGCTTCAGAACTTTTAAATATCTCGATATATCTCGAAAACTACGCTTCTGATCAAAAAATATCATAGAACCTAAATTGTAGGAAACAGAATTCTCTACAAAAAAGGTCTCTTAACATTTTGCCATAGCTCGCTTCGTTTCCGAGATATTTGCAGATATATCTCAAGGGAAGGGGAGTGACGGACATATTTCGAGATATTTCTTCTTCTTGTTGTTCTTCTTCTGCACAGCTAAGCTGGAAGTGGCATTTGCGGCTCGCACTAGTGCAGAGTTATCTCAAAGAAAGGGGCCACGGTGTTTCTGTATCTCTATTATGTTGGTGCGGCTTCGGAACTTTTAAATATCTCGATGTATCTCGAAAACTACGCTTCTGATCAAAAAATATCATAGAACATAAATTGTAGGAAACATAATTCTCTACAAAAAAGGTCTCTTAACATTTTGCCATAGCTCGCTTCGTTTCCGAGATATTTGCAGATATATCTCAAGGGAAGGGGCCTGACGGACATATTTCGAGATATTTCTTCTTCTTATTGTTCTTCTTCTGCACAGCTAAGCTGGAAGTGGCATTTACAGCTCGCAATAGTGCAGAGTTATCTCAAAGAAAGGGGCCACGGTGTTTCTGTATCTCTATTATGTTGGTGCGGCTTCGGAACTTTTAAATATCTTGATATATCTCGAGAACTACGCATCTGATCAAAAAATATCATAGAACATAAAAAGTAGGAAACTTAATTCTCTACAAAAGAGGTCTCTTAACATTTTGCCATAGCTCGCTTCGTTTCCGAGATATTCGCAGATTTATCTCAAGGGAAGGGGCCTAACGGACATATTTCGAGATATTTCTTCTTCTTGTTGTTCTTCTTCTGCACAGCTAAACTGGAAGTGGCATTTCCAGCTCGCAATAGTGCAGAGTTATCTCAAAGAGAGGGGCCACGGTGTTTCTGTATCTCTATTATGTTGGTGCGGCTTCGGAACTTTTAAATATCTTGATATATCTCGAGAACTACGCATCTGATCAAAAAATATCATACAAGATAAAAAGTAGGAAACTTAATTCTCTACAAAAAAGGTCTCTTAACATTTTGCCATAGCTCGCTTCGTTTCCGAGATATTTGCAGATTTATCTCAAGGGAAGGGGCCTGACGGACATATTTCGAGATATTTCTTCTTCTTGTTGTTCTTCTTCTGCACAGCTAAGCTGGAAGTGGCATTTGCGGCTCGCACTAGTGCAGAGTTATCTCAAAGAAAGGGGCCACGGTGTTTCTGTATCTCTATTATGTTGGTGCGGCTTCGGAACTTTTAAATATCTGGATATATCTCGAGAACTACGCATCTGATCAAAAAATATCATAGAACATAAAAAGTAGGAAACTTAATTCTCTACAAAAAAGGTCTCTTAACATTTTGCCATAGCTCGCTTCGTTTCCGAGATATTTGCAGATTTATCTCAAGGGAAGGGGCCTGACGGACATATTTCGAGATATTTCTTCTTCTTGTTCTTCTTCTTCTGCACAGCTAAGCTGGAAGTGGCATTTGCGGCTCGCACTAGTGCAGAGTTATCTCAAAGAAAGGGGCCACGGTGTTTCTGTATCTCTATTATGTTGGTGCGGCTTCAGAACTTTTAAATATCTCGATATATCTCGAAAACTACGCTTCTGATCAAAAAATATCATAGAACCTAAATTGTAGGAAACAGAATTCTCTACAAAAAAGGTCTCTTAACATTTTGCCATAGCTCGCTTCGTTTCCGAGATATTTGCAGATATATCTCAAGGGAAGGGGAGTGACGGACATATTTCGAGATATTTCTTCTTCTTGTTGTTCTTCTTCTGCACAGCTAAGCTGGAAGTGGCATTTACGGCTCGCACTAGTGCAGAGTTATCTCAAAGAAAGGGGCCACGGTGTTTCTGTATCTCTATTATGTTGGTGCGGCTTCGGAACTTTTAAATATCTCGATGTATCTCGAAAACTACGCTTCTGATCAAAAAATATCATAGAACATAAATTGTAGGAAACATAATTCTCTACAAAAAAGGTCTCTTAACATTTTGCCATAGCTCGCTTCGTTTCCGAGATATTTGCAGATATATCTCAAGGGAAGGGGCCTGACGGACATATTTCGAGATATTTCTTCTTCTTGTTGTTCTTCTTCTGCACAGCAAAGCTGGAGGTGGCATTTACAGCTCGCAATAGTGCAGAGTTATCTCAAAGAAAGGGGCCACGGTGTTTCTGTATCTCTATTATGTTGGTGCGGCTTCGGAACTTTTAAATATCTTGATATATCTCGAGAACTACGCATCTGATCAAAAAATATCATTGAACATAAAAAGTAGGAAACTTAATTCTCTACAAAACAGGTCTCTTAACATTTTGCCATAGCTCGCTTTGTTTCCGAGATATTTGCAGATTTATCTCAAGGGAAGGGGCCTGACGGACATATTTCGAGATATTTCTTCTTCTTGTTGTTCTTCTTCTGCACAGCTAAGCTGGAAGTGGCATTTGCGGCTCGCACTAGTGCAGAGTTATCTCAAAGAAAGGGGCCACGGTGTTTCTGTATCCCTATTATGTTGGTGCGGCTTCGGAACTTTTAAATATCTCGATGTATCTCGAAAACTACGCTTCTGATCAAAAAATATCATAGAACATAAATTGTAGGAAACATAATTCTCTACAAAAAAGGTCTCTTAACATTTTGCCATAGCTCGCTTCGTTTCCGAGATATTTGCAGATATATCTCAAGGGAAGGGGCCTGACGGACATATTTCGAGATATTTCTTCTTCTTGTTGTTCTTCTTCTGCACAGCTAAGCTGGAAGTGGCATTTGCGGCTCGCACTAGTGCAGAGTTATCTCAAAGAAAGGGGCCACGGTGTTTCTGTATCTCTATTATGTTGGTGCGGCTTCGGAACTTTTAAATATCTCGATGTATCTCTAAAACTACGCTTCTGATCAAAAAATATCATAGAACATAAATTGTAGGAAACATAATTCTCTACAAAAAATGTCTCTTAACATTTTGCCATAGCTCGCTTCGTTTCCGAGATATTTGCAGATTCAGCTCAAAGGAACTGGCCTGACGGACGTATTTCGAGATATTTCTTCTTCTTGTTGTTCTTCCTCTGCACAGCTAAGCTGGAAGTGGCATTTGCAGCTCGCAATAGTGCAGAGTTATCTCAAAGAAAGGGGCCACGGTGTTTCTGTATCTCTATTATGTTGGTGCGGCTTCGGAACTTTTAAATATCTTGATATATCTCGAGAACTACGCATCTGATCAAAAAATATCATAGAACATAAAAAGTAGGAAACTTAATTCTCTACAAAAAAGGTCTCTTAACATTTTGCCATAGCTCGCTTCGTCTCCGAGATATTTGCAGATTTATCTCAAGGGAAGGGGCCTGACGGACATATTTCGAGATATTTCTTCTTCTTGTTGTTCTTCTTCTGCACAGCTAAGCTGGAAGTGGCATTTGCGGCTCGCACTAGTGCAGAGTTATCTCAAAGAAAGGGGCCACGGTGTTTCTGTATCTCTATTATGTTGGTGCGGCTTCGGAACTTTTAAATATCTTGATATATCTCGAGAACTACGCATCTGTTCAAAAAATATCATGGAAGATAAAAAGTAGGAAACTTAATTCTCTACAAAAAAGGTCTCTTAACATTTTGCCATAGCTCGCTTCGTTTCCGAGATATTTGCAGATATATCTCAAGGGAAGGGGCCTGACGGACATATTTCGAGATATTTCTTCTTCTTGTTGTTCTTCTTCTGCACAGCTAAGCCGGAAGTGGCATTTGCGGCTCGCACTAGTGCAGAGTTATCTCAAAGAAAGGGGCCACGGTGTTTCTGTATCTCTATTATGTTGGTGCGGCTTCGGAACTTTTAAATATCTCGATGTATCTCGAAAACTACGCTTCTGATCAAAAAATATCATAGAACATAAATTGTAGGAAACATAATTCTCTACAAAAAATGTCTCTTAACATTTTGCCATAGCTCGCTTCGTTTCCGAGATATTTGCAGATTCAGCTCAAAGGAACTGGCCTGACGGACGTATTTCGAGATATTTCTTCTTCTTGTTGTTCTTCCTCTGCACAGCTAAGCTGGAAGTGGCATTTGCAGCTCGCAATAGTGCAGAGTTATCTCAAAGAAAGGGGCCACGGTGTTTCTGTATCTCTATTATGTTGGTGCGGCTTCGGAACTTTTAAATATCTCGATGTATCTCGAAAACTACGCTTCTGATCAAAAAATATCATAGAACATAAATTGTAGGAAACATAATTCTCTACAAAAAATGTCTCTTAACATTTTGCCATAGCTCGCTTCGTTTCCGAGATATTTGCAGATTCAGCTCAAAGGAACTGGCCTGACGGACGTATTTCGAGATATTTCTTCTTCTTGTTGTTCTTCCTCTGCACAGCTAAGCTGGAAGTGGCATTTGCAGCTCGCAATAGTGCAGAGTTATCTCAAAGAAAGGGGCCACGGTGTTTCTGTATCTCTATTATGTTGGTGCGGCTTCGGAACTTTTAAATATCTTGATATATCTCGAGAACTACGCATCTGATCAAAAAATATCATAGAACATAAAAAGTAGGAAACTTAATTCTCTACAAAAAAGGTCTCTTAACATTTTGCCATAGCTCGCTTCGTCTCCGAGATATTTGCAGATTTATCTCAAGGGAAGGGGCTTGACGGACATATTTCGAGATATTTCTTCTTCTTGTTGTTCTTCTTCTGCACAGCTAAGCTGGAAGTGGCATTTGCGGCTCGCACTAGTGCAGAGTTATCTCAAAGAAAGGGGCCACGGTGTTTCTGTATCTCTATTATGTTGGTGCGGCTTCGGAACTTTTAAATATCTTGATATATCTCGAGAACTACGCATCTGTTCAAAAAATATCATGGAAGATAAAAAGTAGGAAACTTAATTCTCTACAAAAAAGGTCTCTTAACATTTTGCCATAGCTCGCTTCGTTTCCGAGATATTTGCAGATTTATCTCAAGGGAAGGGGCCTGACGGACATATTTCGAGATATTTCTTCTTCTTGTTCTTCTTCTTCTGCACAGCTAAGCTGGAAGTGGCATTTGCGGCTCGCACTAGTGCAGAGTTATCTCAAAGAAAGGGGCCACGGTGTTTCTGTATCTCTATTATGTTGGTGCGGCTTCAGAACTTTTAAATATCTCGATATATCTCGAAAACTACGCTTCTGATCAAAAAATATCATAGAACCTAAATTGTAGGAAACAGAATTCTCTACAAAAAAGGTCTCTTAACATTTTGCCATAGCTCGCTTCGTTTCCGAGATATTTGCAGATATATCTCAAGGGAAGGGGAGTGACGGACATATTTCGAGATATTTCTTCTTCTTGTTGTTCTTCTTCTGCACAGCTAAGCTGGAAGTGGCATTTGCGGCTCGCACTAGTGCAGAGTTATCTCAAAGAAAGGGGCCACGGTGTTTCTGTATCTCTATTATGTTGGTGCGGCTTCGGAACTTTTAAATATCTCGATGTATCTCGAAAACTACGCTTCTGATCAAAAAATATCATAGAACATAAATTGTAGGAAACATAATTCTCTACAAAAAAGGTCTCTTAACATTTTGCCATAGCTCGCTTCGTTTCCGAGATATTTGCAGATATATCTCAAGGGAAGGGGCCTGACGGACATATTTCGAGATATTTCTTCTTCTTGTTGTTCTTCTTCTGCACAGCAAAGCTGGAGGTGGCATTTACAGCTCGCAATAGTGCAGAGTTATCTCAAAGAAAGGGGCCACGGTGTTTCTGTATCTCTATTATGTTGGTGCGGCTTCGGAACTTTTAAATATCTTGATATATCTCGAGAACTACGCATCTGATCAAAAAATATCATTGAACATAAAAAGTAGGAAACTTAATTCTCTACAAAACAGGTCTCTTAACATTTTGCCATAGCTCGCTTTGTTTCCGAGATATTTGCAGATTTATCTCAAGGGAAGGGGCCTGACGGACATATTTCGAGATATTTCTTCTTCTTGTTGTTCTTCTTCTGCACAGCTAAGCTGGAAGTGGCATTTGCGGCTCGCACTAGTGCAGAGTTATCTCAAAGAAAGGGGCCACGGTGTTTCTGTATCTCTATTATGTTGGTGCGGCTTCGGAACTTTTAAATATCTCGATGTATCTCTAAAACTACGCTTCTGATCAAAAAATATCATAGAACATAAATTGTAGGAAACATAATTCTCTACAAAAAATGTCTCTTAACATTTTGCCATAGCTCGCTTCGTTTCCGAGATATTTGCAGATTCAGCTCAAAGGAACTGGCCTGACGGACGTATTTCGAGATATTTCTTCTTCTTGTTGTTCTTCCTCTGCACAGCTAAGCTGGAAGTGGCATTTGCAGCTCGCAATAGTGCAGAGTTATCTCAAAGAAAGGGGCCACGGTGTTTCTGTATCTCTATTATGTTGGTGCGGCTTCGGAACTTTTAAATATCTTGATATATCTCGAGAACTACGCATCTGATCAAAAAATATCATAGAACATAAAAAGTAGGAAACTTAATTCTCTACAAAAAAGGTCTCTTAACATTTTGCCATAGCTCGCTTCGTCTCCGAGATATTTGCAGATTTATCTCAAGGGAAGGGGCCTGACGGACATATTTCGAGATATTTCTTCTTCTTGTTGTTCTTCTTCTGCACAGCTAAGCTGGAAGTGGCATTTGCGGCTCGCACTAGTGCAGAGTTATCTCAAAGAAAGGGGCCACGGTGTTTCTGTATCTCTATTATGTTGGTGCGGCTTCGGAACTTTTAAATATCTTGATATATCTCGAGAACTACGCATCTGTTCAAAAAATATCATGGAAGATAAAAAGTAGGAAACTTAATTCTCTACAAAAAAGGTCTCTTAACATTTTGCCATAGCTCGCTTCGTTTCCGAGATATTTGCAGATATATCTCAAGGGAAGGGGCCTGACGGACATATTTCGAGATATTTCTTCTTCTTGTTGTTCTTCTTCTGCACAGCTAAGCCGGAAGTGGCATTTGCGGCTCGCACTAGTGCAGAGTTATCTCAAAGAAAGGGGCCACGGTGTTTCTGTATCTCTATTATGTTGGTGCGGCTTCGGAACTTTTAAATATCTCGATGTATCTCGAAAACTACGCTTCTGATCAAAAAATATCATAGAACATAAATTGTAGGAAACATAATTCTCTACAAAAAATGTCTCTTAACATTTTGCCATAGCTCGCTTCGTTTCCGAGATATTTGCAGATTCAGCTCAAAGGAACTGGCCTGACGGACGTATTTCGAGATATTTCTTCTTCTTGTTGTTCTTCCTCTGCACAGCTAAGCTGGAAGTGGCATTTGCAGCTCGCAATAGTGCAGAGTTATCTCAAAGAAAGGGGCCACGGTGTTTCTGTATCTCTATTATGTTGGTGCGGCTTCGGAACTTTTAAATATCTCGATGTATCTCGAAAACTACGCTTCTGATCAAAAAATATCATAGAACATAAATTGTAGGAAACATAATTCTCTACAAAAAATGTCTCTTAACATTTTGCCATAGCTCGCTTCGTTTCCGAGATATTTGCAGATTCAGCTCAAAGGAACTGGCCTGACGGACGTATTTCGAGATATTTCTTCTTCTTGTTGTTCTTCCTCTGCACAGCTAAGCTGGAAGTGGCATTTGCAGCTCGCAATAGTGCAGAGTTATCTCAAAGAAAGGGGCCACGGTGTTTCTGTATCTCTATTATGTTGGTGCGGCTTCGGAACTTTTAAATATCTTGATATATCTCGAGAACTACGCATCTGATCAAAAAATATCATAGAACATAAAAAGTAGGAAACTTAATTCTCTACAAAAAAGGTCTCTTAACATTTTGCCATAGCTCGCTTCGTCTCCGAGATATTTGCAGATTTATCTCAAGGGAAGGGGCTTGACGGACATATTTCGAGATATTTCTTCTTCTTGTTGTTCTTCTTCTGCACAGCTAAGCTGGAAGTGGCATTTGCGGCTCGCACTAGTGCAGAGTTATCTCAAAGAAAGGGGCCACGGTGTTTCTGTATCTCTATTATGTTGGTGCGGCTTCGGAACTTTTAAATATCTTGATATATCTCGAGAACTACGCATCTGTTCAAAAAATATCATGGAAGATAAAAAGTAGGAAACTTAATTCTCTACAAAAAAGGTCTCTTAACATTTTGCCATAGCTCGCTTCGTTTCCGAGATATTTGCAGATTTATCTCAAGGGAAGGGGCCTGACGGACATATTTCGAGATATTTCTTCTTCTTGTTCTTCTTCTTCTGCACAGCTAAGCTGGAAGTGGCATTTGCGGCTCGCACTAGTGCAGAGTTATCTCAAAGAAAGGGGCCACGGTGTTTCTGTATCTCTATTATGTTGGTGCGGCTTCAGAACTTTTAAATATCTCGATATATCTCGAAAACTACGCTTCTGATCAAAAAATATCATAGAACCTAAATTGTAGGAAACAGAATTCTCTACAAAAAAGGTCTCTTAACATTTTGCCATAGCTCGCTTCGTTTCCGAGATATTTGCAGATATATCTCAAGGGAAGGGGAGTGACGGACATATTTCGAGATATTTCTTCTTCTTGTTGTTCTTCTTCAGCACAGCTAAGCTGGAAGTGGCATTTGCGGCACGCACTAGTGCAGAGTTATCTCAAAGAAAGGGGCCACGGTGTTTCTGTATCTCTATTATGTTGGTGCGGCTTCGGAACTTTTAAATATCTCGATGTATCTCGAAAACTACGCTTCTGATCAAAAAATATCATAGAACATAAATTGTAGGAAACATAATTCTCTACAAAAAAGGTCTCTTAACATTTTGCCATAGCTCGCTTCGTTTCCGAGATATTTGCAGATATATCTCAAGGGAAGGGGCCTGACGGACATATTTCGAGATATTTCTTCTTCTTGTTGTTCTTCTTCTGCACAGCAAAGCTGGAGGTGGCATTTACAGCTCGCAATAGTGCAGAGTTATCTCAAAGAAAGGGGCCACGGTGTTTCTGTATCTCTATTATGTTGGTGCGGCTTCGGAACTTTTAAATATCTTGATATATCTCGAGAACTACGCATCTGATCAAAAAATATCATTGAACATAAAAAGTAGGAAACTTAATTCTCTACAAAACAGGTCTCTTAACATTTTGCCATAGCTCGCTTTGTTTCCGAGATATTTGCAGATTTATCTCAAGGGAAGGGGCCTGACGGACATATTTCGAGATATTTCTTCTTCTTGTTGTTCTTCTTCTGCACAGCTAAGCTGGAAGTGGCATTTGCGGCTCGCACTAGTGCAGAGTTATCTCAAAGAAAGGGGCCACGGTGTTTCTGTATCCCTATTATGTTGGTGCGGCTTCGGAACTTTTAAATATCTCGATGTATCTCGAAAACTACGCTTCTGATCAAAAAATATCATAGAACATAAATTGTAGGAAACATAATTCTCTACAAAAAAGGTCTCTTAACATTTTGCCATAGCTCGCTTCGTTTCCGAGATATTTGCAGATATATCTCAAGGGAAGGGGCCTGACGGACATATTTCGAGATATTTCTTCTTCTTGTTGTTCTTCTTCTGCACAGCTAAGCTGGAAGTGGCATTTGCGGCTCGCACTAGTGCAGAGTTATCTCAAAGAAAGGGGCCACGGTGTTTCTGTATCTCTATTATGTTGGTGCGGCTTCGGAACTTTTAAATATCTCGATGTATCTCGAAAACTACGCTTCTGATCAAAAAATATCATAGAACATAAATTGTAGGAAACATAATTCTCTACAAAAAATGTCTCTTAACATTTTGCCATAGCTCGCTTCGTTTCCGAGATATTTGCAGATTCAGCTCAAAGGAACTGGCCTGACGGACGTATTTCGAGATATTTCTTCTTCTTGTTGTTCTTCCTCTGCACAGCTAAGCTGGAAGTGGCATTTGCAGCTCGCAATAGTGCAGAGTTATCTCAAAGAAAGGGGCCACGGTGTTTCTGTATCTCTATTATGTTGGTGCGGCTTCGGAACTTTTAAATATCTTGATATATCTCGAGAACTACGCATCTGATCAAAAAATATCATAGAACATAAAAAGTAGGAAACTTAATTCTCTACAAAAAAGGTCTCTTAACATTTTGCCATAGCTCGCTTCGTCTCCGAGATATTTGCAGATTTATCTCAAGGGAAGGGGCCTGACGGACATATTTCGAGATATTTCTTCTTCTTGTTGTTCTTCTTCTGCACAGCTAAGCTGGAAGTGGCATTTGCGGCTCGCACTAGTGCAGAGTTATCTCAAAGAAAGGGGCCACGGTGTTTCTGTATCTCTATTATGTTGGTGCGGCTTCGGAACTTTTAAATATCTTGATATATCACGAGAACTACGCATCTGTTCAAAAAATATCATGGAAGATAAAAAGTAGGAAACTTAATTCTCTACAAAAAAGGTCTCTTAACATTTTGCCATAGCTCGCTTCGTTTCCGAGATATTTGCAGATATATCTCAAGGGAAGGGGCCTGACGGACATATTTCGAGATATTTCTTCTTCTTGTTGTTCTTCTTCTGCACAGCTAAGCCGGAAGTGGCATTTGCGGCTCGCACTAGTGCAGAGTTATCTCAAAGAAAGGGGCCACGGTGTTTCTGTATCTCTATTATGTTGGTGCGGCTTCGGAACTTTTAAATATCTCGATGTATCTCGAAAACTACGCTTCTGATCAAAAAATATCATAGAACATAAATTGTAGGAAACATAATTCTCTACAAAAAATGTCTCTTAACATTTTGCCATAGCTCGCTTCGTTTCCGAGATATTTGCAGATTCAGCTCAAAGGAACTGGCCTGACGGACGTATTTCGAGATATTTCTTCTTCTTGTTGTTCTTCCTCTGCACAGCTAAGCTGGAAGTGGCATTTGCAGCTCGCAATAGTGCAGAGTTATCTCAAAGAAAGGGGCCACGGTGTTTCTGTATCTCTATTATGTTGGTGCGGCTTCGGAACTTTTAAATATCTCGATGTATCTCGAAAACTACGCTTCTGATCAAAAAATATGATAGAACATAAATTGTAGGAAACATAATTCTCTACAAAAAATGTCTCTTAACATTTTGCCATAGCTCGCTTCGTTTCCGAGATATTTGCAGATTCAGCTCAAAGGAACTGGCCTGACGGACGTATTTCGAGATATTTCTTCTTCTTGTTGTTCTTCCTCTGCACAGCTAAGCTGGAAGTGGCATTTGCAGCTCGCAATAGTGCAGAGTTATCTCAAAGAAAGGGGCCACGGTGTTTCTGTATCTCTATTATGTTGGTGCGGCTTCGGAACTTTTAAATATCTTGATATATCTCGAGAACTACGCATCTGATCAAAAAATATCATAGAACATAAAAAGTAGGAAACTTAATTCTCTACAAAAAAGGTCTCTTAACATTTTGCCATAGCTCGCTTCGTCTCCGAGATATTTGCAGATTTATCTCAAGGGAAGGGGCCTGACGGACATATTTCGAGATATTTCTTCTTCTTGTTGTTCTTCTTCTGCACAGCTAAGCTGGAAGTGGCATTTGCGGCTCGCACTAGTGCAGAGTTATCTCAAAGAAAGGGGCCACGGTGTTTCTGTATCTCTATTATGTTGGTGCGGCTTCGGAACTTTTAAATATCTTGATATATCTCGAGAACTACGCATCTGTTCAAAAAATATCATGGAAGATAAAAAGTAGGAAACTTAATTCTCTACAAAAAAGGTCTCTTAACATTTTGCCATAGCTCGCTTCGTTTCCGAGATATTTGCAGATTTATCTCAAGGGAAGGGGCCTGACGGACATATTTCGAGATATTTCTTCTTCTTGTTGTTCTTCTTCTGCACAGCTAAGCTGGAAGTGGCATTTGCGGCTCGCACTAGTGCAGAGTTATCTCAAAGAACGGGGCCACGGTGTTTCTGTATCTCTATTATGTTGGTGCGGCTTCGGAACTTTTAAATATCTTGATATATCTCGAGAACTACGCATCTGATCAAAAAATATCAAAGAAGATAAAAAGTAGGAAACTTAATTCTCTACAAAAGAGGTCTCTTAACATTTTGCCATAGCTCGCTTCGTTTCCGAGATATTTGCAGATTTATCTCAAGGGAAGGGGCCTGACGGACATATTTCGAGATATTTCTTCTTCTTGTTGTTCTTCTTCTGCACAGCTAAACTGGAAGTGGCATTTCCAGCTCGCAATAGTGCAGAGTTATCTCAAAGAGAGGGGCCACGGTGTTTCTGTATCTCTATTATGTTGGTGCGGCTTCGAAACTTTTAAATATCTTGATATATCTCGAGAACTACGCATCTGATCAAAAAATATCATAGAAGATAAAAAGTAGGAAACTTAATTCTCTACAAAAAAGGTCTCTTAACATTTTGCCATAGCTCGCTTCGTTTCCGAGATATTTGCAGATTTATCTCAAGGGAAGGGGCCTGACGGACATACTTCGAGATATTTCTTCTTCTTGTTGTTCTTCTTCTGCACAGCTAAGCTGGAAGTGGCATTTGCGGCTCGCACTAGTGCAGAGTTGCCTCAAAGAAAGGGGCCACGGTGTTTCTGTATCCCTATTATGTTGGTGCGGCTTCGGAACTTTTAAATATCTCGATATATCTCGAAAACTACGCATCTGACCAAAAAATATCATAGAACATAAATTGTAGGAAACATAATTCTCTACAAAAAACGTCTCTTAACATTTTGCCATAGCTCGCTTCGTTTCCGAGATATTTGCAGATTCAGCTCAAAGGAACTGGCCTGACGGACATATTTCGAGATATTTCTTCTTCTTGTTGTTCCTCCTCTGCACAGCTAAGCTGGAAGTGGCATTTGCGGCTCGCACTAGTGCAGAGTTATCTCAAAGAAAGGGGCCACGGTGTTTCTGTATCTCTATTATGTTGGTGCGGCTTCGGAACTTTTAAATATCTCGATATATTTCGAAAACTACGCTTCTGATCAAAAAATATCATAGAACATAAATTGTAGGAAACATAATTCTCTACAAAAAACGTCTCTTAACATTTTGCCATAGCTCGCTTCGTTTCCGAGATATTTGCCGATTCAGCTCAAAGGAACTGGCCTGACGGACATATTTCGAGATATTTCTTCTTCTTGTTGTTCTTCCTCTGCACAGCTAAGCTGGAAGTGGCATTTGCAGCTCGCAATAGTGCAGAGTTATGTCAAAGAAAGGGGCCACGGTGTTTCTGTATCTCTATTATGTTGGTGCGGCTTCGAAACTTTTAAATATCTTGATATATCTCGAGAACTACGCATCTGATCAAAAAATATCATAGAACATAAAAAGTAGGAAACTTAATTCTCTACAAAAAAGGTCTCCTAACATTTTGCCATAGCTCTCTTCGTTTCCGAGACATTTGCAGATTTATCTCAAGGGAAGGGGCCTGACGGACATATTTCGAGATATTTCTTCTTCTTGTTGTTCTTCTTCTGCACAGCTAAGCTGGAAGTGGCATTTGCAGCTCGCACTAGTGCAGAGTTATCTCAACGAAAGGGGCCACGGTGTTTCTGTATCTCTATTATGTTGGTGCGGCTTCGGAACTTTTAAATATCTTGATATATCTCGAGAACTACGCTTCTGATCAAAAAATGTCATAGAACATAAATTGTAGGAAACATAATTCTCTACAAAAAAGGTCTCTAAACATTTTGCCATAGCTCGCTTCGTTTCCGAGATATTTGCAGATACATCTCAAGGGAAGGGGCCTGACGGACATATTTCGAGATATTTCTTCTTCTTGTTGTTCTTCTTCTGCACAGCTAAGCTGGAAGTGGCATTTGCGGCTCGCACTAGTGCAGAGTTATCTCAAAGAAAGGGGCCACGGTGTTTCTGTATCTCTATTATGTTGGTGCGGCTTCGGAACTTTTAAATATCTTGATATATCTCGAGAACTACGCTTCTGATCAAAAAATATCATAGAACATAAATTGTAGGAAACATAATTCTCTACAAAAAAGGTCTCTAAACATTTTGCCATAGCTCGCTTCGTTTCCGAGATATTTGCAGATACATCTCAAGGGAAGGGGCCTGACGGACATATTTCGAGATATTTCTTCTTCTTGTTGTTCTTCTTCTGCACAGCTAAGCTGGAAGTGGCATTTGCGGCTCGCACTAGTGCAGAGTTATCTCAAAGAAAGGGGCCACGGTGTTTCTGTATCTCTATTATGTTGGTGCGGCTTCGGAACTTTTAAATATCTTGATATATCTCGAGAACTACGCATCTGATCAAAAAATATCATAGAACATAAAAAGTAGGAAACTTAATTCTCTACAAAAAAGGTGTCTTAACATTTTGCCATAGCTCGCTTCGTTTCCGAGATATTTGCAGATTTATCTCAAGGGAAGGGGCCTGACGGACATATTTCGAGATATTTCTTCTTCTTGTTGTTCTTCTTCTGCACAGCTAAGCTGGAAGTGGCATTTGCGGCTCGCACTAAACGCAGAGTTATCTCAAAGAAAGGGGCCACGGTGTTTCTGTATCTCTATTATGTTGGTGCGGCTTCGGAACTTTTAAATATCTCGATATATCTCGAAAACTACGCTTCTGATCAAAAAATATCATAGAACATAAATTGTAGGAAACATAATTCTCTACAAAAAAGGTCTCTTAACATTTTGCCATAGCTCGCTTCGTTTCCGAGATATTTGCAGATATATCTCAAGGGAAGGGGCCTGACGGACATATTTCGAGATATTTCTTCTTCTTGTTGTTCTTCTTCTGCACAGCTAAGCTGGAAGTGGCATTTGCGGCTCGCAATAGTGCAGAGTTAACTCAAAGAAAGGGGCCACGGTGTTTCTGTATCTCTATTATGTTGGTGCGGCTTCGGAACTTTTAAATATCTTGATATATCTCGAGAACTACGCATCAGATAAAAAAATATCATAGAACATAAAAAGTAGGAAACTTAATTCTCTACAAAAAAGGTCTCTTAACATTTTGCCATAGCTCGCTTCGTTTCCGAGATATTTGCAGATTTATCTCAAGGGAAGGGGCCTAACGGACATATTTCGAGATATTTCTTCTTGTTGTTCTTCTTCTGCACAGCTAAACTGGAAGTGGCATTTCGAGCTCGCAATAGTGCAGAGTTATCTCAAAGAGAGAGGCCACGGTGTTTCTGTATCTCTATTATGTTGGTGCGGCTTCGGAACTTTTAAATATCTTGATATATCTCGAGAACTACGCATCTGATCAAAAAATATCATAGAAGATAAAAAGTAGGAAACTTAATTCTCTACAAAAAAGGTCTCTTAACATTTTGCCATAGCTCGCTTCGTTTCCGAGATATTTGCAGATTTATGGCAAGGGAAGGGGCCTGACGGACATATTTCGAGATATTTCTTCTTCTTGTTGTTCTTCTTCTGCACAGCTAAGCTGGAAGTGGCACTTGCAGCTCGCAGTAGTGCAGAGTTATCTCAAAGAAAGGGGCCACGGTGTTTCTGTATCTCTATTACGTTGGTGCGGCTTCGGAACTTTTAAATATCTTGATATATCTCGAGAACTACGCATCTGATCAAAAAATATCATAGAACATAAAAAGTAGGAAACTTAATTCTCTACAAAAAAGGTTTCTTAACATTTTGCCATAGCTCGCTTCGTTTCCGAGATATTTGCAGATTTATCTCAAGGGAAGGGGCCTGACGGACATATTTCCAGATATTTCTTCTTCTTGTTGTTCTTCTTCTGCACAGCTAAACTGGAAGTGGCATTTCGAGCTCGCAATAGTGCAGAGTTATCTCAAAGAGAGGGGCCACGGTGTTTCTGTATCTCTATTATGTTGGTGCGGCTTCGGAACTTTTAAATATCTTGATATATCTCGAGAACTACGCATCTGATCAAAAAATATCATAGAACATAAAAAGTAGGAAACTTAATTCTCTACAAAAGAGGTCTCTTAACATTTTGCCATAGCTCGCTTCGTTTCCGAGATATTTGCAGATTTATCTCGAGGGAAGGGGCCTGAGGGACATATTTCGAGATATTTCTTCTTCTTGTTGTTCTTCTTCTGCACAGCTAAGCTGGATGCGGCATTTGCGGCTCGCACTAGTGCAGAGTTATCTCAAAGAAAGGGGCCACGGTGTTTCTGTATCTCTATTATGTTGGTGCGGCTTCGGATCTTTTAAATATCTCGATATATCTCGAAAACTACGCTTCTGATCAAAAAATATCATAGAACATAAATTGTAAGAAACATAATTCTCTACAAAAAAGGTCTCTTAACATTTTGCCATAGCTCGTTTCGTTTCCGAGATATTTGCAGATATATCTCAAGGGAAGGGGCCTGACGGACATATTTCGAGATATTTCCTCTTCTTGTTGTTCTTCTTCTGCACAGCTAAGCTGGAAGTGGCATTTGCAGCTCGCAATAGTGCATAGTTATGTGAAAGAAAGGGGCCACGGTGTTTCTGTATCTCTATTATGTTGGTGCGGCTTCGGAACTTTTAAATATCTTGATATATCTCGAGAACTACGCATCTGATCAAAAAATATCATAGAACATAAAAAGTAGGAAACTTAATTCTCTACAAAAAAGGTCTCTTAACATTTTGCCATAGCTCGCTTCGTTTCCGAGATATTTGCAGATTTATCGCAAGGGAAGGGGCCTGACGGACATATTTCGAGATATTTCTTCTTCTTGTTGTTCTTCTTCTGCACAGCTAAGCTGGAAGTGGCACTTGCAGCTCGCAGTAGTGCAGAGTTATCTCAAAGAAAGGGGCCACGGTGTTTCTGTATCTCTATTATGTTGGTGCGGCTTCGGAACTTTTAAATATCTTGATATATCTCGAGAACTACGCATCTGATCAAAAAATATCATACAACATAAAAAGTAGGAAACTTAATTCTCTACAAAAAAGGTCTCTTAACATTTTGCCATAGCTCGCTTCGTTTCCGAGATATTTGCAGATTTATCTCAAGGGAAGGGGCCTGACGGACATATTTCGAGATATTTCTTCTTCTTGTTGTTCTTCTTCTGCACAGCTAAGCTGGAAGTGGCATTTGCAGCGCGCAATAGTGCAGAGTTATCTCAAAGAAAGGGGCCACGGTGTTTCTGTATCTCTATTATGTTGGTGCGGCTTCGGAACTTTTAAATATCTTGATATATCTCGAGAACTACGCATCTGATCAAAAAATATCATAGAACATAAAAAGTAGGAATCCTAATTTTCTACAAAAAAGGTCTCTTAACATTTTGCCGTAGCTCGCTTCGTTTCCGAGATATTTGCAGATTTATCTCAAGGGAAGGGGCCTGACGGACATATTTCCAGATATTTCTTCTTCTTGTTGTTCTTCTTCCGCACAGCTAAGCTGGAAGTGGCATTTGCAGCTCGCAATAGTGCAGAGTTATCTCAAAGAAAGGGGCCACGGTGTTTCTGTATCTCTATTATGTTGGTGCGGCTTCGGAACTTTTAAATATCTTGATATATCTCGAGAACTACGCATCTGATCGAAAAATATCATAGAACATAAAAAGTAGGAAACTTAATTCTCTACAAAAAAGGTCTCTTAACATTTTGCCATAGCTCGCTTCGTTTCCGAGATATTTGCAGATTTATCTCAAGGGAAGGGGCCTGACGGACATATTTCGAGATATTTCTTCTTCTTGTTGTTCTTCTTCTGCACAGCTAAGCTGGAAGTGGCATTTGCGGCTCGCACTAGTGCAGAGTTATCTCAAAGAAAGGGGCCACGGTGTTTCTGTATCTCTATTATGTTGGTGCGGCTTCGGATCTTTTAAATATCTCGATATATCTCGAAAACTACGCTTCTGATCAAAAAATATCATAGAACATAAATTGTAAGAAACATAATTCTCTACAAAAAAGGTCTCTTAACATTTTGCCATAGCTCGTTTCGTTTCCGAGATATTTGCAGATATATCTCAAGGGAAGGGGCCTGACGGACATATTTCGAGATATTTCCTCTTCTTGTTGTTCTTCTTCTGCACAGCTAAACTGGAAGTGGCATTTCCAGCTCGCAATAGCGCAGAGTTATCTCAAAGAAAGGGGCCACGGTGTTTCTGTATCTCTATTATGTTGGTGCGGCTTCGGAACTTTTAAATATCTTGATATATCTCGAGAACTACGCATCTGATCAAAAAATATCATAGAACATAAAAAGTAGGAAACTTAATTCTCTACAAAAAATGTCTCTTAACATTTTGCCATAGCTCGCTTCGTTTCCGAGATATTTGCAGATTTATGGCAAGGGAAGGGGCCTGACGGACATATTTCGAGATATTTCTTCTTCTTGTTGTTCTTCTTCTGCACAGCTAAGCTGGAAGTGGCACTTGCAGCTCGCAGTAGTGCAGAGTTATCTCAAAGAAAGGGGCCACGGTGTTTCTGTATCTCTATTACGTTGGTGCGGCTTCGGAACTTTTAAATATCTTGATATATCTCGAGAACTACGCATCTGATCAAAAAATATCATAGAACATAAAAAGTAGGAAACTTAATTCTCTACAAAAAAGGTTTCTTAACATTTTGCCATAGCTCGCTTCGTTTCCGAGATATTTGCAGATTTATCTCAAGGGAAGGGGCCTGACGGACATATTTCCAGATATTTCTTCTTCTTGTTGTTCTTCTTCTGCACAGCTAAGCTGGAAGTGGCATTTGCAGCTCGCAATAGTGCAGAGTTATCTCAAAGAAAGGGGCCACGGTGTTTCTGTATCTCTATTATGTTGGTGCGGCTTCGGAACCTTTGAATATCTTGATATATCTCGAGAACTACGCAACTGATCGAAAAATATCATAGAACATAAATTGTAGGAAACTTAATTCTCTACAAAAAAGGTCTCTTAACATTTTGCCATAGCTCGCTTCGTTTCCGAGATATTTGCAGATTTATCTCAAGGGAAGGGGCCTGACGGACATATTTCGAGATATTTCTTCTTCTTGTTGTTCTTCTTCTGCACAGCTAAGCTGGAAGTGGCATTTGCAGCGCGCAATAGTGCAGAGTTATCTCAAAGAAAGGGGCCACGGTGTTTCTGTATCTCTATTATGTTGGTGCGGCTTCGGAACTTTTAAATATCTTGATATATCTCGAGAACTACGCATCTGATCAAAAAATATCATAGAACATAAAAAGTAGGAATCCTAATTTTCTACAAAAAAGGTCTCTTAACATTTTGCCGTAGCTCGCTTCGTTTCCGAGATATTTGCAGATTTATCTCAAGGGAAGGGGCCTGACGGACATATTTCCAGATATTTCTTCTTCTTGTTGTTCTTCTTCCGCACAGCTAAGCTGGAAGTGGCATTTGCAGCTCGCAATAGTGCAGAGTTATCTCAAAGAAAGGGGCCACGGTGTTTCTGTATCTCTATTATGTTGGTGCGGCTTCGGAACTTTTAAATATCTTGATATATCTCGAGAACTATGCATCTGATCGAAAAATATCATAGAACATAAAAAGTAGGAAACTTAATTCTCTACAAAAAAGGTCTCTTAACATTTTGCCATAGCTCGCTTCGTTTCCGAGATATTTGCAGATTTATCTCAAGGGAAGGGGCCTGACGGACATATTTCGAGATATTTCTTCTTCTTGTTGTTCTTCTTCTGCACAGCTAAGCTGGAAGTGGCATTTGCGGCTCGCACTAGTGCAGAGTTATCTCAAAGAAAGGGGCCACGGTGTTTCTGTATCTCTATTATGTTGGTGCGGCTTCGGATCTTTTAAATATCTCGATATATCTCGAAAACTACGCTTCTGATCAAAAAATATCATAGAACATAAATTGTAAGAAACATAATTCTCTACAAAAAAGGTCTCTTAACATTTTGCCATAGCTCGTTTCGTTTCCGAGATATTTGCAGATATATCTCAAGGGAAGGGGCCTGACGGACATATTTCGAGATATTTCCTCTTCTTGTTGTTCTTCTTCTGCACAGCTAAACTGGAAGTGGCATTTCCAGCTCGCAATAGCGCAGAGTTATCTCAAAGAAAGGGGCCACGGTGTTTCTGTATCTCTATTATGTTGGTGCGGCTTCGGAACTTTTAAATATCTTGATATATCTCGAGAACTACGCATCTGATCAAAAAATATCATAGAACATAAAAAGTAGGAAACTTAATTCTCTACAAAAAATGTCTCTTAACATTTTGCCATAGCTCGCTTCGTTTCCGAGATATTTGCAGATTTATGGCAAGGGAAGGGGCCTGACGGACATATTTCGAGATATTTCTTCTTCTTGTTGTTCTTCTTCTGCACAGCTAAGCTGGAAGTGGCACTTGCAGCTCGCAGTAGTGCAGAGTTATCTCAAAGAAAGGGGCCACGGTGTTTCTGTATCTCTATTACGTTGGTGCGGCTTCGGAACTTTTAAATATCTTGATATATCTCGAGAACTACGCATCTGATCAAAAAATATCATAGAACATAAAAAGTAGGAAACTTAATTCTCTACAAAAAAGGTTTCTTAACATTTTGCCATAGCTCGCTTCGTTTCCGAGATATTTGCAGATTTATCTCAAGGGAAGGGGCCTGACGGACATATTTCCAGATATTTCTTCTTCTTGTTGTTCTTCTTCTGCACAGCTAAGCTGGAAGTGGCATTTGCAGCTCGCAATAGTGCAGAGTTATCTCAAAGAAAGGGGCCACGGTGTTTCTGTATCTCTATTATGTTGGTGCGGCTTCGGAACCTTTGAATATCTTGATATATCTCGAGAACTACGCAACTGATCGAAAAATATCATAGAACATAAATTGTAGGAAACATAATTCTCTACAAAAAAGGTCTCTTAACATTTTGCCATAGCTCGCTTCGTTTCCGAGATATTTGCAGATTTATCTCGAGGGAAGGGGCCTGAGGGACATATTTCGAGATATTTCTTCTTCTTGTTGTTCTTCTTCTGCACAGCTAAGCTGGAAGCGGCATTTGCGGCTCGCACTAGTGCAGAGTTATCTCAAAGAAAGGGGCCACGGTGTTTCTGTATCTCTATTATGTTGGTGCGGCTTCGGAACTTTTAAATATCTTGATATATCTCGAGAACTACGCATCTGATCAAAAAATATCATAGAACATAAAAAGTAGGAAACTTAATTCTCTACAAATAAGGTCTCTTAACATTTTGCCATAGCTCGCTTCGTTTCCGAGATATTTGCAGATTTATCTCAAGGGAAGTGGCCTGACGGACATATTTCGAGATATTTCTTCTTCTTGTTGTTCTTCTTCTGCACAGCTAAGCTGGAAGTGGCATTTGCAGCTCGCAATAGTGCATAGTTATGTGAAAGAAAGGGGCCACGGTGTTTCTGTATCTCTATTATGTTGGTGCGGCTTCGGAACTTTTAAATATCTTGATATATCTCGAGAACTCCGCATCTGATCAAAAAATATCATAGAACATAAAAAGTAGGAATCCTAATTTTCTACAAAAAAGGTCTCTTAACATTTTGCCGTAGCTCGCTTCGTTTCCGAGATATTTGCAGATTTATCTCAAGGGAAGGGGCCTGACGGACATATTTCCAGATATTTCTTCTTCTTGTTGTTCTTCTTCTGCACAGCTAAGCTGGAAGTGGCATTTGCAGCTCGCAATAGTGCAGAGTTATCTCAAAGAAAGGGGCCACGGTGTTTCTGTATCTCCATTATGTTGGTGCGCCTTCGGAACTTTTAAATATCTTGATATATCTCGAGAACTACGCATCTGATCGAAAAATATCATAGAATATAAAAAGTAGGAAACTTAATTCTCTACAAAAGAGGTCTCTTAACATTTTGCCATAGCTCGCTTCGTTTCCGAGATATTTGCAGATTTATCTCGAGGGAAGGGGCCTGAGGGACATATTTCGAGATATTTCTTCTTCTTGTTGTTCTTCTTCTGCACAGCTAAGCTGGAAGCGGCATTTGCGGCTCGCACTAGTGCAGAGTTATCTCAAAGAAAGGGGCCACGGTGTTTCTGTATCTCCATTATGTTGGTGCGGCTTCGGAACTTTAAAATATCTTGATATATCTCGAGAACTACGCATCTGATCAAAAAATATCATAGAACGTAAAAAGTAGGAAACTTAATTCTCTACAAATAAAGTCGCTTATCATTTTGCCATAGCTCGTTTTGTTTCCGAGATATTTGCAGATTTATCTCAAGGGAAGGGGCCTGACGGACATATTTCGAGATATTTCTTCTTCTTGTTGTTCTTCTTCTGCACAGCTAAGCTGGAAGCGGCATTTGCAGCTCGCAATAGTGCAGAGTTATCTCGAAGAAAGGGGCCACGGTGTTTCTGTATCTCTATTATGTTGGTGCGGCTTCGGAACTTTTAGATATCTTGATATATCTCGAGAACTACGCATCTGATCAAAAAATATCATAGAACATAAAAAGTAGGAAACTTAATTCTCTACAAAAAAGGTCTCTTAACATTTTGCAATAGCTCGCTTCGTTTCCGAGATATTTGCAGATTTATCTCAAGGGAAGGGGCCTGACGGACATATTTCGAGATATTTCTTCTTCTTGTTGTTCTTCTTCTGCACAGCTAAGCTGGAAGTGGCATTTGCAGCGCGCAATAGTGCAGAGTTATCTCAAAGAAAGGGGCCACGGTGTTTCTGTATCTCTATTATGTTGGTGCGGCTTCCGAACTTTTAAATATCTTGATATATCTCGAGAACTACGCATCTGATCAAAAAATATCATAGAACATAAAAAGTAGGAAACTTAATTCTCTACAAAAAAGGTTTCTTAACATTTTGCCATAGCTCGCTTCGTTTCCGAGATATTTGCAGATTTATCTCAAGGGAAGGGGCCTGACGGACATATTTCCAGATATTTCTTCTTCTTGTTGTTCTTCTTCTGCACAGCTAAGCTGGAAGTGGCATTTGCAGCTCGCAATAGTGCAGAGTTATCTCAAAGAAAGGGGCCACGGTGTTTCTGTATCTCTATTATGTTGGTGCGGCTTCGGAACCTTTGAATATCTTGATATATCTCGAGAACTACGCAACTGATCGAAAAATATCATAGAACATAAATTGTAGGAAACATAATTCTCTACAAAAAAGGTCTCTTAACATTTTGCCATAGCTCGCTTCGTTTCCGAGATATTTGCAGATTTATCTCGAGGGAAGGGGCCTGAGGGACATATTTCGAGATATTTCTTCTTCTTGTTGTTCTTCTTCTGCACAGCTAAGCTGGAAGCGGCATTTGCGGCTCGCACTAGTGCAGAGTTATCTCAAAGAAAGGGGCCACGGTGTTTCTGTATCTCCATTATGTTGGTGCGGCTTCGGAACTTTAAAATATCTTGATATATCTCGAGAACTACGCATCTGATCAAAAAATATCATAGAACGTAAAAAGTAGGAAACTTAATTCTCTACAAATAAAGTCGCTTATCATTTTGCCATAGCTCGTTTTGTTTCCGAGATATTTGCAGATTTATCTCAAGGGAAGGGGCCTGACGGACATATTTCGAGATATTTCTTCTTCTTGTTGTTCTTCTTCTGCACAGCTAAGCTGGAAGCGGCATTTGCAGCTCGCAATAGTGCAGAGTTATCTCGAAGAAAGGGGCCACGGTGTTTCTGTATCTCTATTATGTTGGTGCGGCTTCGGAACTTTTAGATATCTTGATATATCTCGAGAACTACGCATCTGATCAAAAAATATCATAGAACATAAAAAGTAGGAAACTTAATTCTCTACAAAAAAGGTCTCTTAACATTTTGCAATAGCTCGCTTCGTTTCCGAGATATTTGCAGATTTATCTCAAGGGAAGGGGCCTGACGGACATATTTCGAGATATTTCTTCTTCTTGTTGTTCTTCTTCTGCACAGCTAAGCTGGAAGTGGCATTTGCAGCGCGCAATAGTGCAGAGTTATCTCAAAGAAAGGGGCCACGGTGTTTCTGTATCTCTATTATGTTGGTGCGGCTTCCGAACTTTTAAATATCTTGATATATCTCGAGAACTACGCATCTGATCAAAAAATATCATAGAACATAAAAAGTAGGAAACTTAATTCTCTACAAAAAAGGTTTCTTAACATTTTGCCATAGCTCGCTTCGTTTCCGAGATATTTGCAGATTTATCTCAAGGGAAGGGGCCTGACGGACATATTTCCAGATATTTCTTCTTCTTGTTGTTCTTCTTCTGCACAGCTAAGCTGGAAGTGGCATTTGCAGCTCGCAATAGTGCAGAGTTATCTCAAAGAAAGGGGCCACGGTGTTTCTGTATCTCTATTATGTTGGTGCGGCTTCGGAACCTTTGAATATCTTGATATATCTCGAGAACTACGCAACTGATCGAAAAATATCATAGAACATAAATTGTAGGAAACATAATTCTCTACAAAAAAGGTCTCTTAACATTTTGCCATAGCTCGCTTCGTTTCCGAGATATTTGCAGATTTATCTCGAGGGAAGGGGCCTGAGGGACATATTTCGAGATATTTCTTCTTCTTGTTGTTCTTCTTCTGCACAGCTAAGCTGGAAGCGGCATTTGCGGCTCGCACTAGTGCAGAGTTATCTCAAAGAAAGGGGCCACGGTGTTTCTGTATCTCTATTATGTTGGTGCGGCTTCGGAACTTTTAAATATCTTGATATATCTCGAGAACTACGCATCTGATCAAAAAATATCATAGAACACAAAAAGTAGGAAACTTAATTCTCTACAAATAAGGTCTCTTAACATTTTGCCATAGCTCGCTTCGTTTCCGAGATATTTGCAGATTTATCTCAAGGGAAGTGGCCTGACGGACATATTTCGAGATATTTCTTCTTCTTGTTGTTCTTCTTCTGCACAGCTAAGCTGGAAGTGGCATTTGCAGCTCGCAATAGTGCATAGTTATGTGAAAGAAAGGGGCCACGGTGTTTCTGTATCTCTATTATGTTGGTGCGGCTTCGGAACTTTTAAATATCTTGATATATCTCGAGAACTCCGCATCTGATCAAAAAATATCATAGAACGTAAAAAGTAGGAATCCTAATTTTCTACAAAAAAGGTCTCTTAACATTTTGCCGTAGCTCGCTTCGTTTCCGAGATATTTGCAGATTTATCTCAAGGGAAGGGGCCTGACGGACATATTTCCAGATATTTCTTCTTCTTGTTGTTCTTCTTCTGCACAGCTAAGCTGGAAGTGGCATTTGCAGCTCGCAATAGTGCAGAGTTATCTCAAAGAAAGGGGCCACGGTGTTTCTGTATCTCCATTATGTTGGTGCGGCTTCGGAACTTTTAAATATCTTGATATATCTCGAGAACTACGCATCTGATCGAAAAATATCATAGAATATAAAAAGTAGGAAACTTAATTCTCTACAAAAGAGGTCTCTTAACATTTTGCCATAGCTCGCTTCGTTTCCGAGATATTTGCAGATTTATCTCGAGGGAAGGGGCCTGAGGGACATATTTCGAGATATTTCTTCTTCTTGTTGTTCTTCTTCTGCACAGCTAAGCTGGAAGCGGCATTTGCGGCTCGCACTAGTGCAGAGTTATCTCAAAGAAAGGGGCCACGGTGTTTCTGTATCTCCATTATGTTGGTGCGGCTTCGGAACTTTAAAATATCTTGATATATCTCGAGAACTACGCATCTGATCAAAAAATATCATAGAACGTAAAAAGTAGGAAACTTAATTCTCTACAAATAAAGTCGCTTAACATTTTGCCATAGCTCGTTTTGTTTCCGAGATATTTGCAGATTTATCTCAAGGGAAGGGGCCTGACGGACATATTTCGAGATATTTCTTCTTCTTGTTGTTCTTCTTCTGCACAGCTAAGCTGGAAGCGGCATTTGCAGCTCGCAATAGTGCAGAGTTATCTCGAAGAAAGGGGCCACGGTGTTTCTGTATCTCTATTATGTTGGTGCGGCTTCGGAACTTTTAGATATCTTGATATATCTCGAGAACTACGCATCTGATCAAAAAATATCATAGAACATAAAAAGTAGGAAACTTAATTCTCTACAAAAAAGGTCTCTTAACATTTTGCAATAGCTCGCTTCGTTTCCGAGATATTTGCAGATTTATCTCAAGGGAAGGGGCCTGACGGACATATTTCGAGATATTTCTTCTTCTTGTTGTTCTTCTTCTGCACAGCTAAGCTGGAAGTGGCATTTGCAGCGCGCAATAGTGCAGAGTTATCTCAAAGAAAGGGGCCACGGTGTTTCTGTATCTCTATTATGTTGGTGCGGCTTCCGAACTTTTAAATATCTTGATATATCTCGAGAACTACGCATCTGATCAAAAAATATCATAGAACATAAAAAGTAGGAATCCTAATTTTCTACAAAAAAGGTCTCTTAACATTTTGCCGTAGCTCGCTTCGTTTCCGAGATATTTGCAAATTTATCTCAAGGGAAGGGGCCTGACGGACATATTTCCAGATATTTCTTCTTCTTGTTGTTCTTCTTCTGCACAGCTAAGCTGGAAGTGGCATTTGCAGCTCGCAATAGTGCAGAGTTATCTCAAAGAAAGGGGCCACGGTGTTTCTGTATCTCTATTATGTTGGTGCGGCTTCGGATCTTTTAAATATCTCGATATATCTCGAAAACTACGCTTCTGATCAAAAAATATCATAGAACATAAATTGTAAGAAACATAATTCTCTACAAAAAAGGTCTCTTAACATTTTGCAATAGCTCGCTTCGTTTCCGAGATATTTGCAGATTTATCTCAAGGGAAGGGGCCTGACGGACATATTTCGAGATATTTCTTCTTCTTGTTGTTCTTCTTCTGCACAGCTAAGCTGGAAGTGGCATTTGCAGCTCGCAATAGTGCAGAGTTATCTCAAAGAAAGGGGCCACGGTGTTTCTGTATCTCCATTATGTTGGTGCGGCTTCGGAACTTTTAAATATCTTGATATATCTCGAGAACTACGCATCTGATCAAAAAATATCATAGAACGTAAAAAGTAGGAAACTTAATTCTCTACAAATAAAGTCGCTGAACATTTTGCCATAGCTCGTTTCGTTTCCGAGATATTTGCAGATTTATCTCAAGAGACGGGGCCTGACGGACATATTTCGAGATATTTCTTCTTCTTGTTGTTCTTCTTCTGCACAGCTAAGCTGGAAGTGGCATTTGCAGCTCGCAAGAGTGCAGAGTTATCTCAAAGAAAGGGGCCACGGTGTTTCTGTATCTCTATTATGTTCGTGCGGCTTCGGAACTTTTAAATATCTCGATATATCTCGAAAACTACGCTTCTGATCAAAAAATATCATAGAACATAAATTGTAGGAAACATAATTCTCTACAAAAAAGGTCTCTTAACATTTTGCCATAGCTCGCTTCGTTTCCGAGATATTTGCAGATTCAGCTCAAAGGAACTGGCCTGACGGACATATTTCGAGATATTTCTTCTTCTTGTTGTTCTTCCTCTGCACAGCTAAGCTGGAAGTGGCATTTGCAGCTCGCAATAGTGCAGAGTTATCTCAAAGAAACGGGCCACGGTGTTTCTGTATCTCTATTATGTTGGTGCGGCTTCGGAACCTTTAAATATCTTGATATATCTCGAGAACTACGCATCTGATCAAATAATATCATAGAACATAAAAAGTAGGAAACTTAATTCTCTACAAATAAGGTCTCTTAACATTTTGCCATAGCTCGCTTCGTTTCCGAGATATTTGCAGATTTATCTCAAGGGAAGGGGTCTGACGGACATATTTCGACATATTTCTTCTTCTTGTTGTTCTTCTTCTGCACAGCTAAGCTGGAAGTGGCATTTGCAGCTCGCAGTAGTGCAGAGTTACCTCAAAGAAAGGGGCCACGGTGTTTCTGTATCTCTATTATGTTGGTGCCGCTTCGGAACTTTTAAATATCTGGATATATCTCGAGAACTACGCATCTGATCAAAAAATATCATAGAACGTAAAAAGTAGGAAACTTAATTCTTTACAAAAAAGGTCTCTTAACATTTTGCCATAGCTCGCTTCGTTTCCGAGATATTTGCAGATTTATCTCAAGGGAAGGGGCCTGACGGACATATTTCGAGATATTTCTTCTTCTTGTTGGTCTTCTTCTGCACAGCTAAGCTGGAAGTGGCATTTACAGCTCGCAATAGTGCAGAGTTATCTCAAAGAAAGGGGCCACGGTGTTTCTGTATCTCTATTATGTTGGTGCGGCTTCGGAACTTTTAAATATCTTGATATATCTCGAGAACTACGCATCTGATCAAAAAATATCATAGAACATAAAAAGTAGGAAACTTAATTCTCTACAAAAAAGGTCTCTAAACATTTTGCCATAGCTCGCTTCGTTTCCGAGATATTTGCAGATTTATCTCAAGGGAAGGGGCCTGACGGACATATTTCGAGATATTTCTTCTTCTTGTTGTTCTTCTTCTGCACAGCTAAGCTGGAAGTGGCATTTGCAGCTCGCAATAGTGCAGAGTTATCTCAAAGAAAGGGGCCACGGTGTTTCTGTATCTCTATTATGTTGGTGCGGCTTCGGAACTTTTAAATATCTTGATATATCTCGAGAACTGCGCATCTGATCAAAAAATATCATAGAACATAAAAAGTAGGAAACTTAATTCTCTACAAAAAAGGTCTCTTAACATTTTGCCATAGCTCGCTTCGTTTCCAAGATATTTGCAGATTTATCTCAAGGGAAGGGGCCTGACGGACATATTTCGAGATATTTCTTCTTCTTGTTGTTCTTCTTCTGCACAGCTAAACTGGAAGTGGCATTTGCAGCTCGGAATAGTGCAGAGTTATCTCAAAGAAAGGGGTCACGGTGTTTCTGTATCTCTATTATGTTGGTGCGGCTTCGGAACTTTTAAATATCTTGATATATCTCGAGAACTACGCTTCTGATCAAAAAATATCATAGAACATAAATTCTAGGAAACATAATTCTCTACAAAAAAGGTCTCTTAACATTTTGCCATAGCTCGCTTCGTTTCCGAGATGTTTGCAGATTTATCTCAAGGGAAGTGGCCTGACGGACATACTTCGAGATATTTCTTCTTCTTGTTGTTCTTCTTCTGCACAGCTAAGCTGGAAGTGGCATTTACAGCTCGCAATAGTGCAGAGTTATCTTAAAGAAAGGGGCCACGGTGTTGCTGTATCTCTATTATGTTGGTGCGGCTTCGGAACTTTTAAATATCTCGATATATCTCGAAAACTACGCTTCTGATCAAAAAATATCATAGAACATAAATTGTAGGAAACATAATTCTCTACAAAAAAGGTCTCTTAACATTTTGCCATAGCTCGCTTCGTTTCCGAGATATTTGCAGATACATCTCAAGGGAAGGGGCCTGACGGACATATTTCGAGATATTTCTTCTTCTTGTTGTTCTTCTTCTGCACAGCTAAGCTGGAAGTGGCATTTGCAGCTCGGAATAGTGCAGAGTTATCTCAAAGAAAGGGGCCACGGTGTTTCTGTATCTCTATTATGTTGGTGCGGCTTCGGAACTTTTAAATATCTTGATATATCTCGGGAACTACGCATCTGATCAAAAAATATCATAGAACATAAAAAGTAGGAAACTTAATTCTCTACAAAAAAGGTCTCTTAACATTTTGCCATAGCTCTCTTCGTTTCCGAGATATTTGCAGATTTATCTCAAGGGAAGGGGCCTGGCGGACATATTTCGAGATATTCCTTCTTCTTGTTGTTCTTCTTCTGCACAGCTAAGCTGGAAGTGGCATTTGCGGCTCGCACTAGTGCAGAGTTATCTCAAAGAAAGGGGCAACGGTGTTTCTGAATCTCTATTATGTTGGTGCGGCTTCGGAACTTTTAAATATCTCGATATATCTCGAAAACTACGCTTCTGATCAAAAAATATCATAGAACATAAATTGTAGCAAACATAATTCTCTACAAAAAACGTCTCTTAACATTTTGCCATAGCTCGCTTCGTTTCCGAGATATTTGCAGATTCAGCTCAAAGGAACGGGCATGACGGACATATTTCGAGATATTTCTTCTTCTTGTTGTTCTTCTTCTGCACAGCTAAGCTGGAAGTGGCATTTACAGCTCGCAATAGTGCAGAGTTATCTCAAAGAAAGGGGCCACGGTGTTTCTGTATCTCTATGATGTTGGTGCGGCTTCGGAACTTTTAAATATCTCGATATATCTCGAAAACTACGCTTCTGATCAAAAAATATCATAGAACATAAATTGTAGGAAACATAATTCTCCACAAAAAAGGTCTCTTAACATTTTGCCATAGCACGCTTCGTTTCCGAGATATTTGCACATTTATCTCAAGGGAAGGGGCCTAACGGACATATTTCGAGATATTTCTTCTTCTTGTTGTTCTTCTTCTGCACAGCTAAGCTGGAAGTGGCATTTGCGGCTCGCACTAGTGCAGAGTTATCTCAAAGAAAGGGGCCACGGTGTTTCTGTATCTCTATTATGTTGGTGCAGCTTCGGAACTTTTAAGTATCTTGATATATCTCGAGAACTACGCATCTGATCAAAAAATACCATGGCCCATAAAAAGTAGAAAACTTAATTCTCTACGAAAAAGGTCTCTTAACATTTTGCCATAGCTCGCTTCGTTTCCGAGATATTTGCAGATTTATCTCAGGGGAAGGGGCCTGACGGACATATTTCCAGATATTTCTTCTTCTTGTTGTTCTTCTTCTGCACAGCTAAGCTGGAAGTGGCATTTGCAGCTCGCAATAGTGCAGAGTTATCTCAAAGAAAGGGGCCACGGTGTTTCTGTATCTCTATTATGTTGGTGCGGCTTCGGATCTTTTAAATATCTCGATATATCTCGAAAACTACGCTTCTGATCAAAAAATATCATAGAACATAAATTGTAAGAAACATAATTCTCTACAAAAAAGGTCTCTTAACATTTTGCAATAGCTCGCTTCGTTTCCGAGATATTTGCAGATTTATCTCAAGGGAAGGGGCCTGACGGACATATTTCGAGATATTTCTTCTTCTTGTTGTTCTTCTTCTGCACAGCTAAGCTGGAAGTGGCATTTGCAGCTCGCAATAGTGCAGAGTTATCTCAAAGAAAGGGGCCACGGTGTTTCTGTATCTCCATTATGTTGGTGCGGCTTCGGAACTTTTAAATATCTTGATATATCTCGAGAACTACGCATCTGATCAAAAAATATCATAGAACGTAAAAAGTAGGAAACTTAATTCTCTACAAATAAAGTCGCTGAACATTTTGCCATAGCTCGTTTCGTTTCCGAGATATTTGCAGATTTATCTCAAGAGACGGGGCCTGACGGACATATTTCGAGATATTTCTTCTTCTTGTTGTTCTTCTTCTGCACAGCTAAGCTGGAAGTGGCATTTGCAGCTCGCAAGAGTGCAGAGTTATCTCAAAGAAAGGGGCCACGGTGTTTCTGTATCTCTATTATGTTCGTGCGGCTTCGGAACTTTTAAATATCTCGATATATCTCGAAAACTACGCTTCTGATCAAAAAATATCATAGAACATAAATTGTAGGAAACATAATTCTCTACAAAAAAGGTCTCTTAACATTTTGCCATAGCTCGCTTCGTTTCCGAGATATTTGCAGATTCAGCTCAAAGGAACTGGCCTGACGGACATATTTCGAGATATTTCTTCTTCTTGTTGTTCTTCCTCTGCACAGCTAAGCTGGAAGTGGCATTTGCAGCTCGCAATAGTGCAGAGTTATCTCAAAGAAACGGGCCACGGTGTTTCTGTATCTCTATTATGTTGGTGCGGCTTCGGAACCTTTAAATATCTTGATATATCTCGAGAACTACGCATCTGATCAAATAATATCATAGAACATAAAAAGTAGGAAACTTAATTCTCTACAAATAAGGTCTCTTAACATTTTGCCATAGCTCGCTTCGTTTCCGAGATATTTGCAGATTTATCTCAAGGGAAGGGGTCTGACGGACATATTTCGACATATTTCTTCTTCTTGTTGTTCTTCTTCTGCACAGCTAAGCTGGAAGTGGCATTTGCAGCTCGCAGTAGTGCAGAGTTACCTCAAAGAAAGGGGCCACGGTGTTTCTGTATCTCTATTATGTTGGTGCCGCTTCGGAACTTTTAAATATCTGGATATATCTCGAGAACTACGCATCTGATCAAAAAATATCATAGAACGTAAAAAGTAGGAAACTTAATTCTTTACAAAAAAGGTCTCTTAACATTTTGCCATAGCTCGCTTCGTTTCCGAGATATTTGCAGATTTATCTCAAGGGAAGGGGCCTGACGGACATATTTCGAGATATTTCTTCTTCTTGTTGGTCTTCTTCTGCACAGCTAAGCTGGAAGTGGCATTTACAGCTCGCAATAGTGCAGAGTTATCTCAAAGAAAGGGGCCACGGTGTTTCTGTATCTCTATTATGTTGGTGCGGCTTCGGAACTTTTAAATATCTTGATATATCTCGAGAACTACGCATCTGATCAAAAAATATCATAGAACATAAAAAGTAGGAAACTTAATTCTCTACAAAAAAGGTCTCTAAACATTTTGCCATAGCTCGCTTCGTTTCCGAGATATTTGCAGATTTATCTCAAGGGAAGGGGCCTGACGGACATATTTCGAGATATTTCTTCTTCTTGTTGTTCTTCTTCTGCACAGCTAAGCTGGAAGTGGCATTTGCAGCTCGCAATAGTGCAGAGTTATCTCAAAGAAAGGGGCCACGGTGTTTCTGTATCTCTATTATGTTGGTGCGGCTTCGGAACTTTTAAATATCTTGATATATCTCGAGAACTGCGCATCTGATCAAAAAATATCATAGAACATAAAAAGTAGGAAACTTAATTCTCTACAAAAAAGGTCTCTTAACATTTTGCCATAGCTCGCTTCGTTTCCAAGATATTTGCAGATTTATCTCAAGGGAAGGGGCCTGACGGACATATTTCGAGATATTTCTTCTTCTTGTTGTTCTTCTTCTGCACAGCTAAACTGGAAGTGGCATTTGCAGCTCGGAATAGTGCAGAGTTATCTCAAAGAAAGGGGTCACGGTGTTTCTGTATCTCTATTATGTTGGTGCGGCTTCGGAACTTTTAAATATCTTGATATATCTCGAGAACTACGCTTCTGATCAAAAAATATCATAGAACATAAATTCTAGGAAACATAATTCTCTACAAAAAAGGTCTCTTAACATTTTGCCATAGCTCGCTTCGTTTCCGAGATGTTTGCAGATTTATCTCAAGGGAAGTGGCCTGACGGACATACTTCGAGATATTTCTTCTTCTTGTTGTTCTTCTTCTGCACAGCTAAGCTGGAAGTGGCATTTACAGCTCGCAATAGTGCAGAGTTATCTTAAAGAAAGGGGCCACGGTGTTGCTGTATCTCTATTATGTTGGTGCGGCTTCGGAACTTTTAAATATCTCGATATATCTCGAAAACTACGCTTCTGATCAAAAAATATCATAGAACATAAATTGTAGGAAACATAATTCTCTACAAAAAAGGTCTCTTAACATTTTGCCATAGCTCGCTTCGTTTCCGAGATATTTGCAGATACATCTCAAGGGAAGGGGCCTGACGGACATATTTCGAGATATTTCTTCTTCTTGTTGTTCTTCTTCTGCACAGCTAAGCTGGAAGTGGCATTTGCAGCTCGGAATAGTGCAGAGTTATCTCAAAGAAAGGGGCCACGGTGTTTCTGTATCTCTATTATGTTGGTGCGGCTTCGGAACTTTTAAATATCTTGATATATCTCGGGAACTACGCATCTGATCAAAAAATATCATAGAACATAAAAAGTAGGAAACTTAATTCTCTACAAAAAAGGTCTCTTAACATTTTGCCATAGCTCTCTTCGTTTCCGAGATATTTGCAGATTTATCTCAAGGGAAGGGGCCTGGCGGACATATTTCGAGATATTTCTTCTTCTTGTTGTTCTTCTTCTGCACAGCTAAGCTGGAAGTGGCATTTGCGGCTCGCACTAGTGCAGAGTTATCTCAAAGAAAGGGGCAACGGTGTTTCTGAATCTCTATTATGTTGGTGCGGCTTCGGAACTTTTAAATATCTCGATATATCTCGAAAACTACGCTTCTGATCAAAAAATATCATAGAACATAAATTGTAGCAAACATAATTCTCTACAAAAAACGTCTCTTAACATTTTGCCATAGCTCGCTTCGTTTCCGAGATATTTGCAGATTCAGCTCAAAGGAACGGGCATGACGGACATATTTCGAGATATTTCTTCTTCTTGTTGTTCTTCTTCTGCACAGCTAAGCTGGAAGTGGCATTTACAGCTCGCAATAGTGCAGAGTTATCTCAAAGAAAGGGGCCACGGTGTTTCTGTATCTCTATGATGTTGGTGCGGCTTCGGAACTTTTAAATATCTCGATATATCTCGAAAACTACGCTTCTGATCAAAAAATATCATAGAACATAAATTGTAGGAAACATAATTCTCCACAAAAAAGGTCTCTTAACATTTTGCCATAGCACGCTTCGTTTCCGAGATATTTGCACATTTATCTCAAGGGAAGGGGCCTAACGGACATATTTCGAGATATTTCTTCTTCTTGTTGTTCTTCTTCTGCACAGCTAAGCTGGAAGTGGCATTTGCGGCTCGCACTAGTGCAGAGTTATCTCAAAGAAAGGGGCCACGGTGTTTCTGTATCTCTATTATGTTGGTGCAGCTTCGGAACTTTTAAGTATCTTGATATATCTCGAGAACTACGCATCTGATCAAAAAATACCATGGCCCATAAAAAGTAGAAAACTTAATTCTCTACGAAAAAGGTCTCTTAACATTTTGCCATAGCTCGCTTCGTTTCCGAGATATTTGCAGATTTATCTCAGGGGAAGGGGCCTGACGGACATATTTCGAGATATTTCTTCTTCTTGTTGTTCTTCTTCTGCACAGCTAAGCTGGAAGTGGCATTTGCAGCTCGCAATAGTGCAGAGTTATCTCAAAGAATGGGGCCACGGTGTTTCTGTATCTCTATTATGTTGGTGCGGCTTCGGAACTTTTAAATATCTTGATATATCTCGAGATCTACGCATCTGATCAAAAAATATCATAGAACATAAAAAGTAGGAAACATAATTCTCTACAAAAAAGGTCTCTTAACATTTTGCCATAGCTCGCTTCGTTTCCTAGATATTTGCAGATTTATCTCAAGGGAAGGGGCCTGATGGACATATTTCGAGATATTTCTTCTTCTTGTTGTTTTTCTTCTGCACAGCTAAGCTGGAAGTGGCATTTACAGCTCGCAATAGTGCAGAGTTATCTCAAAGAAAGGGGCCACGGTGTTTCTGTATCTCTATTATGTTGGTGGGGCTTCGGAACTTTTAAATATCTTGATATATCTCGAGAACTACGCATCTGATCAAAAAATATTATAGAACATAAAAAGTAGGAAACTTAATTCTCTACAAAAAAGGTCTCTTAACATTTTGCCATAGCTCGCTTCGTTTCCGAGATATTTGCAGATACATCTCAAGGGAAGGGGCCTGACGGACATATTTCGAGATATTTCTTCTTCTTGTTGTTCTTCTTCTGCACAGCTAAGCTGGAAGTGGCATTTGCAGCTCGGAATAGTGCAGAGTTATCTCAAAGAAAGGGGCCACGGTGTTTCTGTATCTCTATTATGTTGGTGCGGCTTCGAAGCTTTTAAATATCTCGATATATCTCGAAAACTACGCTTCTGATCAAAAAATATCATAGAACAGAAAAAGTAGGTAACTTAATTCTCTACAAAAAAGGTCTCTTAACATTTTGCCATAGCTCGCTTCGTTTCCGAGATATGTGCAGATTTATCTCAAGGGAAGGGGCCTGACGGACATATTTCGAGATATTTCTTCTTCTTGTTGTTCTTCTTCCGCACAGCTAAGCTGGAAGTGGCATTTGCAGCTCGCAATAGTGCAGAGTTACCTCAAAGAAAGGGGCCACGGTGTTTCTGTATCTCTATTATGTTGGTGCGGCTTCGAAGCTTTTAAATATCTCGATATATCTCGAAAACTACGCTTCTGATCAAAAAATATCATAGAACATAAATTGTAGGAAACATAATTCTCTACAAAAAAGGTCTCTTAACGTTTTGCCATAGCTCGCTTCGTTTCCGAGATATGTGCAGATTTATCTCAAGGGAAGGGGCCTGACGGACATATTTCGAGATATTTCTTCTTCTTGTTGTTCTTCTTCTGCACAGCTAAGCTGGAAGTGGCATTTGCAGCTCGCAATAGTGCAGAGTTATCTCAAAGAAAGGGGCCACGGTGTTTCTGTATCTCTATTATGTTGGTGCGGCTTCGGAACTTTTAAATATCTTGATATATCTCGAGAACTACGCATCTGATCAAAAAATATCATAGAACATAAAAAGTAGGTAACTTAATTCTCTACAAAAAAGGTCTCTTAACATTTTGCCATAGCTCGCTTCGTTTCCGAGATATGTGCAGATTTATCTCAAGGGAAGGGGCCTGACGGACATATTTCGAGATATTTCTTCTTCTTGTTGTTCTTCTTCTGCACAGCTAAGCTGGAAGTGGCATTTGCAGCACGGAATAGTGCAGAGTTATCTCAAAGAAAGGGGCCACGGTGTTTCTGTATCTCTATTATGTTGGTGCGGCTTCGGAACTTTTAAATATCTTGATATATCTCGGGAACTACGCATCTGATCAAAAAATATCATAGAACATAAAAAGTAGGAAACTTAATTCTCTACAAAAAAGGTCTCTTAACATTTTGCCATAGCTCTCTTCGTTTCCGAGATATTTGCAGATTTATCTCAAAGGAAGGGGCCTGACGGACATATTTCGAGATATTTCTTCTTCTTGTTGTTCTTCTTCTGCACAGCTAAGCTGGAAGTGGCATTTGCAGCTCGGAATAGTGCAGAGTTATCTCAAAGAAAGGGGCCACGGTGTTTCTGTATCTCTATTATGTTGGTGCGGCTTCGGAACTTTTAAATATCTTGATATATCTCGAGAACTACGCATCTGATCAAAAAATATCATACAACATAAATTGTAGGAAACGGAATTCTCTACAAAAAAGGTCTCTTAACGTTTTGCCATAGCTCGCTTCGTTTCCGAGATATGTGCAGATTTATCTCAAGGGAAGGGGCCTGACGGACATATTTCGAGATATTTCTTCTCCTTGTTGTTCTTCTTCTGCACAGCTAAGCTGGAAGTGGCATTTGCAGCTCGCAATAGTGCAGAGTTATCTCAAAGAAAGGGGCCACGGTGTTTCTGTATCTCTAGTATGTTGGTGCGGCTTCGGAACTTTTAAATATCTTGATATATCTCGAGAACTACGCATCTGATCAAAAAATATCATAGAACAGAAAAAGTAGGTAACTTAATTCTCTACAAAAAAGGTCTCTTAACATTTTGCCATAGCACGCTTCGTTTCCGAGATATTTGCACATTTATCTCAAGGGAAGGGGCCTAACGGACATATTTCGAGATATTTCTTCTTCTTGTTGTTCTTCTTCTGCACAGCTAAGCTGGAAGTGGCATTTGCGGCTCGCACTAGTGCAGAGTTATCTCAAAGAAAGGGGCCACGGTGTTTCTGTATCTCTATTATGTTGGTGCAGCTTCGGAACTTTTAAGTATCTTGATATATCTCGAGAACTACGCATCTGATCAAAAAATACCATGGCCCATAAAAAGTAGAAAACTTAATTCTCTACAAAAAAGGTCTCTTAACATTTTGCCATAGCTCGCTTCGTTTCCGAGATATTTGCAGATTTATCTCAGGGGAAGGGGCCTGACGGACATATTTCGAGATATTTCTTCTTCTTGTTGTTCTTCTTCTGCACAGCTAAGCTGGAAGTGGCATTTGCAGCTCGCAGTAGTGCAGAGTTACCTCAAAGAAAGGGGCCACGGTGTTTCTGTATCTCTATTATGTTGGTGCCGCTTCGGAACTTTTAAATATCTGGATATATCTCGAGAACTACGCATCTGATCAAAAAATATCATAGAACGTAAAAAGTAGGAAACTTAATTCTTTACAAAAAAGGTCTCTTAACATTTTGCCATAGCTCGCTTCGTTTCCGAGATATTTGCAGATTTATCTCAAGGGAAGGGGCCTGACGGACATATTTCGAGATATTTCTTCTTCTTGTTGGTCTTCTTCTGCACAGCTAAGCTGGAAGTGGCATTTACAGCTCGCAATAGTGCAGAGTTATCTCAAAGAAAGGGGCCACGGTGTTTCTGTATCTCTATTATGTTGGTGCGGCTTCGGAACTTTTAAATATCTTGATATATCTCGAGAACTACGCATCTGATCAAAAAATATCATAGAACATAAAAAGTAGGAAACTTAATTCTCTACAAAAAAGGTCTCTAAACATTTTGCCATAGCTCGCTTCGTTTCCGAGATATTTGCAGATTTATCTCAAGGGAAGGGGCCTGACGGACATATTTCGAGATATTTCTTCTTCTTGTTGTTCTTCTTCTGCACAGCTAAGCTGGAAGTGGCATTTGCAGCTCGCAATAGTGCAGAGTTATCTCAAAGAAAGGGGCCACGGTGTTTCTGTATCTCTATTATGTTGGTGCGGCTTCGGAACTTTTAAATATCTTGATATATCTCGAGAACTACGCTTCTGATCAAAAAATATCATAGAACATAAATTCTAGGAAACATAATTCTCTACAAAAAAGGTCTCTTAACATTTTGCCATAGCTCGCTTCGTTTCCGAGATGTTTGCAGATTTATCTCAAGGGAAGTGGCCTGACGGACATACTTCGAGATATTTCTTCTTCTTGTTGTTCTTCTTCTGCACAGCTAAGCTGGAAGTGGCATTTACAGCTCGCAATAGTGCAGAGTTATCTTAAAGAAAGGGGCCACGGTGTTGCTGTATCTCTATTATGTTGGTGCGGCTTCGGAACTTTTAAATATCTCGATATATCTCGAAAACTACGCTTCTGATCAAAAAATATCATAGAACATAAATTGTAGGAAACATAATTCTCTACAAAAAAGGTCTCTTAACATTTTGCCATAGCTCGCTTCGTTTCCGAGATATTTGCAGATACATCTCAAGGGAAGGGGCCTGACGGACATATTTCGAGATATTTCTTCTTCTTGTTGTTCTTCTTCTGCACAGCTAAGCTGGAAGTGGCATTTGCAGCTCGGAATAGTGCAGAGTTATCTCAAAGAAAGGGGCCACGGTGTTTCTGTATCTCTATTATGTTGGTGCGGCTTCGGAACTTTTAAATATCTTGATATATCTCGGGAACTACGCATCTGATCAAAAAATATCATAGAACATAAAAAGTAGGAAACTTAATTCTCTACAAAAAAGGTCTCTTAACATTTTGCCATAGCTCTCTTCGTTTCCGAGATATTTGCAGATTTATCTCAAGGGAAGGGGCCTGGCGGACATATTTCGAGATATTTCTTCTTCTTGTTGTTCTTCTTCTGCACAGCTAAGCTGGAAGTGGCATTTGCGGCTCGCACTAGTGCAGAGTTATCTCAAAGAAAGGGGCAACGGTGTTTCTGAATCTCTATTATGTTGGTGCGGCTTCGGAACTTTTAAATATCTCGATATATCTCGAAAACTACGCTTCTGATCAAAAAATATCATAGAACATAAATTGTAGCAAACATAATTCTCTACAAAAAACGTCTCTTAACATTTTGCCATAGCTCGCTTCGTTTCCGAGATATTTGCAGATTCAGCTCAAAGGAACGGGCATGACGGACATATTTCGAGATATTTCTTCTTCTTGTTGTTCTTCTTCTGCACAGCTAAGCTGGAAGTGGCATTTACAGCTCGCAATAGTGCAGAGTTATCTCAAAGAAAGGGGCCACGGTGTTTCTGTATCTCTATGATGTTGGTGCGGCTTCGGAACTTTTAAATATCTCGATATATCTCGAAAACTACGCTTCTGATCAAAAAATATCATAGAACATAAATTGTAGGAAACATAATTCTCCACAAAAAAGGTCTCTTAACATTTTGCCATAGCACGCTTCGTTTCCGAGATATTTGCACATTTATCTCAAGGGAAGGGGCCTAACGGACATATTTCGAGATATTTCTTCTTCTTGTTGTTCTTCTTCTGCACAGCTAAGCTGGAAGTGGCATTTGCGGCTCGCACTAGTGCAGAGTTATCTCAAAGAAAGGGGCCACGGTGTTTCTGTATCTCTATTATGTTGGTGCAGCTTCGGAACTTTTAAGTATCTTGATATATCTCGAGAACTACGCATCTGATCAAAAAATACCATGGCCCATAAAAAGTAGAAAACTTAATTCTCTACGAAAAAGGTCTCTTAACATTTTGCCATAGCTCGCTTCGTTTCCGAGATATTTGCAGATTTATCTCAGGGGAAGGGGCCTGACGGACATATTTCGAGATATTTCTTCTTCTTGTTGTTCTTCTTCTGCACAGCTAAGCTGGAAGTGGCATTTGCAGCTCGCAATAGTGCAGAGTTATCTCAAAGAATGGGGCCACGGTGTTTCTGTATCTCTATTATGTTGGTGCGGCTTCGGAACTTTTAAATATCTTGATATATCTCGAGATCTACGCATCTGATCAAAAAATATCATAGAACATAAAAAGTAGGAAACATAATTCTCTACAAAAAAGGTCTCTTAACATTTTGCCATAGCTCGCTTCGTTTCCTAGATATTTGCAGATTTATCTCAAGGGAAGGGGCCTGATGGACATATTTCGAGATATTTCTTCTTCTTGTTGTTTTTCTTCTGCACAGCTAAGCTGGAAGTGGCATTTACAGCTCGCAATAGTGCAGAGTTATCTCAAAGAAAGGGGCCACGGTGTTTCTGTATCTCTATTATGTTGGTGGGGCTTCGGAACTTTTAAATATCTTGATATATCTCGAGAACTACGCATCTGATCAAAAAATATTATAGAACATAAAAAGTAGGAAACTTAATTCTCTACAAAAAAGGTCTCTTAACATTTTGCCATAGCTCGCTTCGTTTCCGAGATATTTGCAGATACATCTCAAGGGAAGGGGCCTGACGGACATATTTCGAGATATTTCTTCTTCTTGTTGTTCTTCTTCTGCACAGCTAAGCTGGAAGTGGCATTTGCAGCTCGGAATAGTGCAGAGTTATCTCAAAGAAAGGGGCCACGGTGTTTCTGTATCTCTATTATGTTGGTGCGGCTTCGAAGCTTTTAAATATCTCGATATATCTCGAAAACTACGCTTCTGATCAAAAAATATCATAGAACAGAAAAAGTAGGTAACTTAATTCTCTACAAAAAAGGTCTCTTAACATTTTGCCATAGCTCGCTTCGTTTCCGAGATATGTGCAGATTTATCTCAAGGGAAGGGGCCTGACGGACATATTTCGAGATATTTCTTCTTCTTGTTGTTCTTCTTCCGCACAGCTAAGCTGGAAGTGGCATTTGCAGCTCGCAATAGTGCAGAGTTACCTCAAAGAAAGGGGCCACGGTGTTTCTGTATCTCTATTATGTTGGTGCGGCTTCGAAGCTTTTAAATATCTCGATATATCTCGAAAACTACGCTTCTGATCAAAAAATATCATAGAACATAAATTGTAGGAAACGTAATTCTCTACAAAAAAGGTCTCTTAACGTTTTGCCATAGCTCGCTTCGTTTCCGAGATATGTGCAGATTTATCTCAAGGGAAGGGGCCTGACGGACATATTTCGAGATATTTCTTCTTCTTGTTGTTCTTCTTCTGCACAGCTAAGCTGGAAGTGGCATTTGCAGCTCGCAATAGTGCAGAGTTATCTCAAAGAAAGGGGCCACGGTGTTTCTGTATCTCTATTATGTTGGTGCGGCTTCGGAACTTTTAAATATCTTGATATATCTCGAGAACTACGCATCTGATCAAAAAATATCATAGAACATAAAAAGTAGGTAACTTAATTCTCTACAAAAAAGGTCTCTTAACATTTTGCCATAGCTCGCTTCGTTTCCGAGATATGTGCAGATTTATCTCAAGGGAAGGGGCCTGACGGACATATTTCGAGATATTTCTTCTTCTTGTTGTTCTTCTTCTGCACAGCTAAGCTGGAAGTGGCATTTGCAGCTCGCAATAGTGCAGAGTTATCTCAAAGAAAGGGGCCACGGTGTTTCTGTATCTCTATTATGTTGGTGCGGCTTCGGAGCTTTTAAATATCTCGATATATCTCGAAAATTACGCTTCTGATCAAAAAATATCATAGAACATAAATTGTAGGAAACATAATTCTCTACAAAAAAGGTCTCTTAACGTTTTGCCATAGCTCGCTTCGTTTCAGAGATATTTGCAGATACATCTCAAGGGAAGGGGCCTGACGGACATATTTCGAGATATTTCTTCTTCTTGTTGTTCTTCTTCTGCACAGCTAAGCTGGAAGTGGCATTTGCAGCACGGAATAGTGCAGAGTTATCTCAAAGAAAGGGGCCACGGTGTTTCTGTATCTCTATTATGTTGGTGCGGCTTCGGAACTTTTAAATATCTTGATATATCTCGGGAACTACGCATCTGATCAAAAAATATCATAGAACATAAAAAGTAGGAAACTTAATTCTCTACAAAAAAGGTCTCTTAACATTTTGCCATAGCTCTCTTCGTTTCCGAGATATTTGCAGATTTATCTCAAAGGAAGGGGCCTGACGGACATATTTCGAGATATTTCTTCTTCTTGTTGTTCTTCTTCTGCACAGCTAAGCTGGAAGTGGCATTTGCAGCTCGGAATAGTGCAGAGTTATCTCAAAGAAAGGGGCCACGGTGTTTCTGTATCTCTATTATGTTGGTGCGGCTTCGGAACTTTTAAATATCTTGATATATCTCGAGAACTACGCATCTGATCAAAAAATATCATAGAACAGAAAAAGTAGGTAACTTAATTCTCTACAAAAAAGGTCTCTTAACATTTTGCCATAGCACGCTTCGTTTCCGAGATATTTGCACATTTATCTCAAGGGAAGGGGCCTAACGGACATATTTCGAGATATTTCTTCTTCTTGTTGTTCTTCTTCTGCACAGCTAAGCTGGAAGTGGCATTTGCGGCTCGCACTAGTGCAGAGTTATCTCAAAGAAAGGGGCCACGGTGTTTCTGTATCTCTATTATGTTGGTGCAGCTTCGGAACTTTTAAGTATCTTGATATATCTCGAGAACTACGCATCTGATCAAAAAATACCATGGCCCATAAAAAGTAGGAAACTTAATTCTCTACAAAAAAGGTCTCTTAACATTTTGCCATAGCTCGCTTCGTTTCCGAGATATTTGCAGATACATCTCAAGGGAAGGGGCCTGACGGACATATTTCGAGATATTTCTTCTTCTTGTTGTTCTTCTTCTGCACAGCTAAGCTGGAAGTGGCATTTGCAGCTCGCAATAGTGCAGAGTTACCTCAAAGAAAGGGGCCACGGTGTTTCTGTATCTCTATTATGTTGGTGCGGCTTCGGAGCTTTTAAATATCTCGATATATCTCGAAAACTACGCTTCTGATCAAAAAATATCATAGAACATAAATTCTGGGAATCATAATTCTCTACAAAAAAGGTCTCTTAACGTTTTGCCATAGCTCGCTTCGTTTCCGAGATATTTGCAGATTTATCTCAAGGGAAGGGTCCTGACGGACATATTTCGAGATATTTCTTCTTCTTGTTGTTCTTCTTCTGCACAGCTAAGCTGGAAGTGGCATTTGCAGCTCGCAATAGTGCAGAGTTATCTCAAAGAATGGGGCCACAGTGTTTCTGTATCTCTATTATGTTGGTGCGGCTTCGGAACTTTTAAATATCTTGATATATCTCGAGATCTACGCATCTGATCAAAAAATATCATAGAACATAAAAAGTAGGAAACATAATTCTCTACAAAAAAGGTCTCTTAACATTTTGCCATAGCTCGCTTCGTTTCCGAGATATTTGCAGATTTATCTCAAGGGAAGGGGCCTGATGGACATATTTCGAGATATTTCTTCTTCTTGTTGTTTTTCTTCTGCACAGCTAAGCTGGAAGTTGCATTTACAGCTCGCAATAGTGCAGAGTTATCTCAAAGAAAGGGGCCACGGTGTTTCTGTATCTCTATTATGTTGGTGGGGCTTCGGAACTTTTAAATATCTTGATATATCTCGAGAACTACGCTTCTGATCAAAAAATATTATAGAACATAAAAAGTAGGAAACTTAATTCTCTACAAAAAAGGTCTCTTAACATTTTGCCATAGCTCGCTTCGTTTCCGAGATATTTGCAGATACATCTCAAGGGAAGGGGCCTGACGGACATATTTCGAGATATTTCTTCTTCTTGTTGTTCTTCTTCTGCACAGCTAAGCTGGAAGTGGCATTTGCAGCTCGCAATAGTGCAGAGTTACCTCAAAGAAAGGGGCCACGGTGTTTCTGTATCTCTATTATGTTGGTGCGGCTTCGGAGCTTTTAAATATCTCGATATATCTCGAAAACTACGCTTCTGATCAAAAAATATCATAGAACATAAATTCTGGGAATCATAATTCTCTACAAAAAAGGTCTCTTAACGTTTTGCCATAGCTCGCTTCGTTTCCGAGATATTTGCAGATTTATCTCAAGGGAAGGGTCCTGACGGACATATTTCGAGATATTTCTTCTTCTTGTTGTTCTTCTTCTGCACAGCTAAGCTGGAAGTGGCATTTGCAGCTCGCAATAGTGCAGAGTTATCTCAAAGAAAGGGGCCACGGTGTTTCTGTATCTCTATTATGTTGGTGCGGCTTCGGAACTTTTAAATATCTTGATATATCTCGAGAACTACGCATCTGATCAAAAAATACCATGGCCCATAAAAAGTAGAAAACTTAATTCTCTACAAAAAAGGTCTCTTAACATTTTGCCATAGCTCGCTTCGTTTCCGAGATATTTGCAGATTTATCTCAGGGGAAGGGTCCTGACGGACATATTTCGAGATATTTCTTCTTCTTGTTGTTCTTCTTCTGCACAGCTAAGCTGGAAGTGGCATTTGCAGCTCGCAATAGTGCAGAGTTATCTCAAAGAATGGGGCCACGGTGTTTCTGTATCTCTATTATGTTTGTGCGGCTTCGGAACTTTTAAATATCTTGATATATCTCGAGAACTACGCATCTGATCAAAAAATATCATAGAACATAAAAAGTAGGTAACTTAATTCTCTACAAAAAAGGTCTCTTAACATTTTGCCATAGCTCGCTTCGTTTCCGAGATATGTGCAGATTTATCTCAAGGGAAGGGGCCTGACGGACATATTTCGAGATATTTCTTCTTCTTGTTGTTCTTCTTCTGCACAGCTAAGCTGGAAGTGGCATTTGCAGCTCGCAATAGTGCAGAGTTACCTCAAAGAAAGGGGCCACGGTGTTTCTGTATCTCTATTATGTTGGTGCGGCTTCGGAGCTTTTAAATATCTCGATATATCTCGAAAACTACGCTTCTGATCAAAAAATATCATAGAACATAAAAAGTAGGTAACTTAATTCTCTACAAAAAAGGTCTCTTAACATTTTGCCATAGCTCGCTTCGTTTCCGAGATATGTGCACATTTATCTCAAGGGAAGGGGCCTGACGGACATATTTCGAGATATTTCTTCTTCTTGTTGTTCTTCTTCCGCACAGCTAAGCTGGAAGTGGCATTTGCAGCTCGCAATAGTGCAGAGTTACCTCAAAGAAAGGGGCCACGGTGTTTCTGTATCTCTATTATGTTGGTGCGGCTTCGAAGCTTTTAAATATCTCGATATATCTCGAAAACTACGCTTCTGATCAAAAAATATCATAGAACATAAATTGTCGGAAACATAATTCTCTACAAAAAAGGTCTCTTAACGTTTTGCCATAGCTCGCTTCGTTTCCGAGATATGTGCAGATTTATCTCAAGGGAAGGGGCCTGACGGACATATTTCAAGATATTTCTTCTTCTTGTTGTTCTTCTTCTGCACAGCTAAGCTGGAAGTGGCATTTGCAGCTCGCAATAGTGCAGAGTTATCTCAAAGAAAGGGGCCACGGTGTTTCTGTATCTCTATTATGTTGGTGCGGCTTCGGAACTTTTAAATATCTTGATATATCTCGAGAACTACGCATCTGATCAAAAAATATCATAGAACATAAAAAGTAGGTAACTTAATTCTCTACAAAAAAGGTCTCTTAACATTTTGCCATAGCTCGCTTCGTTTCCGAGATATGTGCAGATTTATCTCAAGGGAAGGGGCCTGACGGACATATTTCGAGATATTTCTTCTTCTTGTTGTTCTTCTTCTGCACAGCTAAGCTGGAAGTGGCATTTGCAGCTCGCAATAGTGCAGAGTTACCTCAAAGAAAGGGGCCACGGTGTTTCTGTATCTCTATTATGTTGGTGCGGCTTCGGAGCTTTTAAATATCTCGATATATCTCGAAAACTACGCTTCTGATCAAAAAATATCATAGAACATAAATTCTGGGAATCATAATTCTCTACAAAAAAGGTCTCTTAACGTTTTGCCATAGCTCGCTTCGTTTCCGAGATATTTGCAGATTTATCTCAAGGGAAGGGTCCTGACGGACATATTTCGAGATATTTCTTCTTCTTGTTGTTCTTCTTCTGCACAGCTAAGCTGGAAGTGGCATTTGCAGCTCGCAATAGTGCAGAGTTACCTCAAAGAAAGGGGCCACGGTGTTTCTGTATCTCTATTATGTTGGTGCGGCTTCGGAACTTTTAAATATCTTGATATATCTCGAGAACTACGCATCTGTTCAAAAAATATCATAGAACATAAAAAGTAGGAATCCTAATTTTCTACAAAAAAGGTCTCTTAACATTTTGCCGTAGCTCGCTTCGGTTCCGAGATATTTGCAGATTTATCTCAAGGGAAGGGGCCTAACGGACATATTTCGAGATATTTCTTCTTCTTGTTGTTCTTCTTCTGCACAGCTAAACTGGAAGTGGCATTTCCAGCTCGCAATAGTGCAGAGTTATCTCAAAGAAAGGGGCCACGGTGTTTCTGTATCTCTATTATGTTGGTGCGGCTTCGGAACTTTTAAATATCTTGATATATCTCGAGAACTACGCATCTGATCAAAAAATATCATAGAACATAAAAAGTAGGTAACTTAATTCTCTACAAAAAAGGTCTCTTAACATTTTGCCATAGCTCGCTTCGTTTCCGAGATGTGTGCAGATTTATCTCAAGGGAAGGGGCCTGACGGACATATTTCGAGATATTTCTTCTTCTTGTTGTTCTTCTTCTGCACAGCTAAGCTGGAAGTGGCATTTGCAGCTCGCAATAGTGCAGAGTTATCGCAAAGAAAGGGGCCACGGTGTTTCTGTATCTCTATTATGTTGGTGCGGCTTCGGAGCTTTTAAATATCTCGATATATCTCGAAAACTACGCTTCTGATCAAAAAATATCATAGAACATAAATTGTAGGAAACATAATTCTCTACAAGAAAGGTCTCTTAACGTTTTGCCATAGCTCGCTTCGTTTCAGAGATATATGCAGATTTATCTCAAGGGAAGGGGCCTGACGGACATATTTCGAGATATTTCTTCTTCTTGTTGTTCTTCTTCTGCACAGCTAAGCTGGAAGTGGCATTTGCAGCTCGCAATAGTGCAGAGTTATCTCAAAGAAAGGGGCCACGGTGTTTCTGTATCTCTATTATGTTGGTGCGGCTTCGGAACTTTTAAATATCTTGATATATCTCGAGAACTACGCATCTGATCAAATAATATCATAGAACATAAATTGTAGGAAACATAATTCTCTACAAAAAAGGTCTCTTAAGATTTTGCCATAGCTCGTTTCGTTTCCGAGATATTTGCAGATATATCTCAAGGGAAGGGGCCTGACGGACATATTTCGAGATATTTCTTCTTCTTGTTGTTCTTCTTCTGCACAGCAAAACTGGAAGTGGCATTTGCAGCTCGCAATAGTGCAGAGTTATCTCAAAGAAAGGGGCCACGTTGTTTCTGTATCTCTATTATGTTTGTGCGGCTTCGGAACTTTTAAATATCTTGATATATCTCGAGAACTACGCATCTGATCAAAAAATATCATAGAACATAAAAAGTAGGTAACTTAATTCTCTACAAAAAAGGTCTCTTAACATTTTGCCATAGCTCGCTTCGTTTCCGAGATATGTGCAGATTTATCTCAAGGGAAGGGGCCTGACGGACATATTTCGAGATATTTCTTCTTCTTGTTGTTCTTCTTCTGCACAGCTAAGCTGGAAGTGGCATTTGCAGCTCGCAATAGTGCAGAGTTACCTCAAAGAAAGGGGCCACGGTGTTTCTGTATCTCTATTATGTTGGTGCGGCTTCGGAGCTTTTAAATATCTCGATATATCTCGAAAACTACGCTTCTGATCAAAAAATATCATAGAACATAAATTGTAGGAAACATAATTCTCTACAAAAAAGGTCTCTTAACGTTTTGCCATAGCTCGCTTCGTTTCCGAGATATTTGCAGATTTATCTCAAGGGAAGGGTCCTGACGGACATATTTCGAGATATTTCTTCTTCTTGTTGTTCTTCTTCTGCACAGCTAAGCTGGAAGTGGCATTTGCAGCTCGCAATAGTGCAGAGTTATCTCAAAGAATGGGGCCACGGTGTTTCTGTATCTCTATTATGTTTGTGCGGCTTCGGAACTTTTAAATATCTTGATATATCTCGAGAACTACGCATCTGATCAAAAAATATCATAGAACATAAAAAGTAGGTAACTTAATTCTCTACAAAAAAGGTCTCTTAACATTTTGCCATAGCTCGCTTCGTTTCCGAGATATGTGCAGATTTATCTCAAGGGAAGGGGCCTGACGGACATATTTCGAGATATTTCTTCTTCTTGTTGTTCTTCTTCTGCACAGCTAAGCTGGAAGTGGCATTTGCAGCTCGCAATAGTGCAGAGTTACCTCAAAGAAAGGGGCCACGGTGTTTCTGTATCTCTATTATGTTGGTGCGGCTTCGGAGCTTTTAAATATCTCGATATATCTCGAAAACTACGCTTCTGATCAAAAAATATCATAGAACATAAATTGTAGGAAACATAATTCTCTACAAAAAAGGTCTCTTAACGTTTTGCCATAGCTCGCTTCGTTTCCGAGATATTTGCAGATTTATCTCAAGGGAAGGGTCCTGACGGACATATTTCGAGATATTTCTTCTTCTTGTTGTTCTTCTTCTGCACAGCTAAGCTGGAAGTGGCATTTGCAGCTCGCAATAGTGCAGAGTTATCTCAAAGAATGGGGCCACGGTGTTTCTGTATCTCTATCATGTTGGTGCGGCTTCGGAACTTTTAAATATCTTGATATATCTCGAGAACTACGCTTCTGATCAAAAAATATCATAGAACATGAATTGTAGGAAACATAATTCTCTACAAAAAACGTCTCTTAACATTTTGCTATAGCTCGCTTCGTTTCCGAGATATTTGCAGATTCAGCTCAAAGGAACTTGCCTGACGGACATATTTCGAGATATTTCTTCTTCTTGTTGTTCTTCCTCTGCACAGCTAAGCTGGAAGTGGCATTTGCAGCTCGCAATAGTGCAGAGTTATCTCAAAGAATGGGGCCACGGTGTTTCTGTATCTCTATTATGTTGGTGCGGCTTCGGAACTTTTAAATATCTTGATATATCTCGAGAACTACGCATCTGATCAAAAAATATCATAGAACATAAAAAGTAGGTAACTTAATTCTCTACAAAAAAGGTCTCTTAACATTTTGCCATAGCTCGCTTCGTTTCCGAGATATGTGCAGATTTATCTCAAGGGAAGGGGCCTGACGGACATATTTCGAGATATTTCTTCTTCTTGTTGTTCTTCTTCTGCACAGCTAAGCTGGAAGTGGCATTTGCAGCTCGCAATAGTGCAGAGTTATCTCAAAGAAAGGGGCCACGGTGTTTCTGTATCTCTATTATGTTGGTGCGGCTTCGGAGCTTTTAAATATCTCGATATATCTCGAAAACTACGCTTCTGATCAAAAAATATCATAGAACATAAATTGTAGGAAACATAATTCTCTACAAAAAAGGTCCCTTAACATTTTGCCATAGCTTGCTCCGTTTCCGAGATATATGCAGATTTATCTCAAGGGAAGGGGCCTGACGGACATATTTCGAGATATTTCTTCTTCTTGTTGTTCTTCTTCTGCACAGCTAAACTGGAAGTGGCATTTCCAGCTCGCAATAGTGCAGAGTTATCTGAAAGAAAGGGGCCACGGTGTTTCTGTATCTCTATTATGTTGGTGCGGCTTCGGAACTTTTAAATATCTTGATATATCTCGAGAACTACGCTTCTGATCAAAAAATATCATAGAACATAAATTGTAGGAAACATAATTGTCCACAAAAAAGGTCTCTTAAGATTTTGCCATAGCTCGTTTCGTTTCCGAGATATTTGCAGATATATCTCAAGGGAAGGGGCCTAACGGACATATTTCGAGATATTTCTTCTTCTTGTTGTTCTTCTTCTGCACAGCTAAACTGGAAGTGGCATTTCCAGCTCGCAATAGTGCAGAGTTATCTCAAAGAAAGGGGCCACGGTGTTTCTGTATCTCTATTATGTTGGTGCGGCTTCGGAACTTTTAAATATCTTGATATATCTCGAGAACTCCGCATCTGATCAAAAAATATCATAGAACATAAAAAGTAGGTAACTTAATTCTCTACAAAAAAGGTCTCTTAACATTTTGCCATAGCTCGCTTCGTTTCCGAGATATGTGCAGATTTATCTCAAGGGAAGGGGCCTGACGGACATATTTCGAGATATTTCTTCTTCTTGTTGTTCTTCTTCTGCACAGCTAAGCTGGAAGTGGCATTTGCAGCTCGCAATAGTGCAGAGTTATCTCAAAGAAAGGGGCCACGGTGCTTCTGTATCTCTATTATGTTGGTGCGGCTTCGGAGCTTTTAAATATCTCGATATATCTCGAAAACTACGCTTCTGATCAAAAAATATCATAGAACATAAATTGTAGGAAACATAATTCTCTACAAAAAAGGTCCCTTAACATTTTGCCATAGCTCGCTTCGTTTCCGAGATATATGCAGATTTATCTCAAGGGAAGGGGCCTGACGGACATATTTCGAGAGATTTCTTCTTCTTGTTGTTCTTCTTCTGCACAGCTAAGCTGGAAGTGGCATTTGCAGCTCGCAATAGTGCAGAGTTATCTCAAAGAAAGGGGCCACGGTGTTTCTGTATCTCTATTATGTTGGTGCGGCTTCGGAACTTTTAAATATCTTGATATATCTCGAGAACTACGCATCTGATCAAATAATATCATAGAACATAAAAAGTAGGAAACTTAATTCTCTACAAATAAGGTATCTCAACATTTTGCCATAGCTCGCTTCGTTTCCGAGATATTTGCAGATTTATCTCAAGGGAAGGGGCCTGACGGACATATTTCGAGATATTTCTTCTTCTTGTTGGTCTTCTTCTGCACAGCTAAGCTGGAAGTGGCATTTGCAGCTCGCAATAGTGCAGAGTTATCTCAAAGAATGGGGCCACGGTGTTTCTGTATCTCTATTACATTGGTGCGGCTTCGGAACTTTTAAATATCTCGATATATCTCGAGAACTACGCTTCTGATCAAAAAATATCATAGAACATAAATTGTAGGAAACATAATTCTCTACAAAAAACGTCTCTTAACATTTTGCCATAGCTCGCTTCGTTTCCGAGATATTTGCAGATTCAGCTCAAAGGAACTGGCCTGACGGACATATTTCGAGATATTTCTTCTTCTTGTTGTTCTTCCTCTGCACAGCAAAGCTGGAAGTGGGATTTGCAGCTCGCAATAGTGCAGAGTTATCTCAAAGAAAGGGGCCACGGTGTTTCTGTATCTGTATTATGTTGGTGCGGCTTCGGAACTTTTAAATATCTTGATATATCTCGAGAACTACGCATCTGATCAAATATTATCATAGAACATAAAAAGTAGGAAACTTAATTCTCTACAAATAAGGTCTCTTAACATTTTGCCATAGCTCGCTTCGTTTCCGAGATATTTGCAGATCTATCTCAAGAGAAGGGGCCTGACGGACATATTTCGAGATATTTCTTCTTCTTGTTGTTCTTCTTCTGCACAGCTAAGCTGGAAGTGGCATTTGCAGCTAGCAATAGTGCAGAGTTATCTCAAAGAAAGGGGCCACGGTGTTTCTGTATCTCTATTATGTTGGTGCGGCTTCGGAACTTTTAAATATCTCGATATATCTCGAAAACTACGCTTCTGATCAAAAAATATCATAGAACATAAATTGTAGGAAACATAATTCTCTACAAAAAAGGTCTCTTAACGTTTTGCCATAGCTCGCTTCGTTTCCGAGATATTTGCAGATTTATCTCAAGGGAAGGGTCCTAACGGACATATTTCGAGATATTTCTTCTTCTTGTTGTTCTTCTTCTGCACAGCTAACCTGGAAGTGGCATTTCCAGCTCGCAATAGTGCAGAGTTATCCCGAAGAAAGGGGCCACGGTGTTTCTGTATCTCTATTATGTTGGTGCGGCTTCGGAACTTTTAAATATCTCGATATATCTCGAAAACTACGCTTCTGATCAAAAAATATCATAGAACATAAATTGTAGGAAACATAATTCTCTACAAAAAAGGTCTCTCACCATTTTGCCAGAGCTCGCTTCGTTTCTGAGATATTTGCAGATTTATCTCAAGGGAAGGGTCCTAACGGACATATTTCGAGATATTTCTTCTTCTTGTTGTTCTTCTTCTGCACAGCTAAGCTGGAAGTGGCGTTTGCGGCTCGCACTAGTGCAGAGTTATCTCAAAGAAAGGGGCCACGGTGTTTCTGTATCTCTATTATGTTGGTGCGGCTTCGGAACTTTTAAATATCTCGATATATCTCGAAAACTACGCTTCTGATCAAAAAATATCATAGAACATAAATTGTAGGAAACATAATTCTCTACAAAAAAGGTCTCTTAACATTTTGCCATAGCTCGCTTCGTTTCCGAGATATTTGCAGATACATCTCAAGGGAAGGGGCCTGACGGACATATTTCGAGATATTTCTTCTTCTTGTTGTTCTTCTTCTGCACAGCTAAGCTGGAAGTGGCATTTGCGGCTCGCACTAGTGCAGAGTTATCGCAAAGAAAGGGGCCACGGTGTTTCTGTATCTCTATTATGTTGGTGCAGCTTCGGAACTTTTAAGTATCTTGATATATCTCGAGAACTACGCATCTGATCAAAAAATACCATGGCCCATAAAAGGTAGAAAACTTAATTCTCTACAAAAAAGGTCTCTTAACATTTTGCCATAGCTCGCTTCGTTTCCGAGATATTTGCAGATTTATCTCAGGGGAAGGGGCCTGACGGACATATTTCGAGATATTTCTTCTTCTTGTTGTTCTTCTTCTGCACAGCTAAGCTGGAAGTGGCGTTTGCAGCTCGCAATAGTGCAGAGTTATCCCGAAGAAAGGGGCCACGGTGTTTCTGTATCTCTATTATGTTGGTGCGGCTTCGGAACTTTTAAATATCTTGATATATCTCGAGATCTACGCATCTGATCAAAAAATATCATAGAACATAAAAAGTAGGAAACATAATTCTCTACAAAAAAGGTCTCTTAACATTTTGCCATAGCTCGCTTCGTTTCCGAGATATTTGCAGATTTATCTCAAGGGAAGGGGCCTGATGGACATATTTCGAGATATTTCTTCTTCTTGTTGTTTTTCTTCTGCACAGCTAAGCTGGAAGTGGCATTTACAGCTCGCAATAGTGCAGAGTTATCTCAAAGAAAGGGGCCACGGTGTTTCTGTATCTCTATTATGTTGGTGGGGCTTCGGAACTTTTAAATATCTTGATATATCTCGAGAACTACGCATCTGATCAAAAAATATTATAGAACATAAAAAGTAGGAAACTTAATTCTCTACAAAAAAGGTCTCTTAACATTTTACCATAGCTCGCTTCGTTTCCGAGATATTTGCAGATACATCTCAAGGGAAGGGGCCTGACGGACATATTTCGAGATATTTCTTCTTCTTGTTGTTCTTCTTCCGCACAGCTAAGCTGGAAGTGGCATTTGCAGCTCGCAATAGTGCAGAGTTACCTCAAAGAAAGGGGCCACGGTGTTTCTGTATCTCTATTATGTTGGTGCGGCTTCGAAGCTTTTAAATATCTCGATATATCTCGAAAACTACGCTTCTGATCAAAAAATATCATAGAACATAAATTGTAGGAAACATAATTCTCTACAAAAAAGGTCTCTTAACGTTTTGCCATAGCTCGCTTCGTTTCCGAGATATGTGCAGATTTATCTCAAGGGAAGGGGCCTGACGGACATATTTCAAGATATTTCTTCTTCTTGTTGTTCTTCTTCTGCACAGCTAAGCTGGAAGTGGCATTTGCAGCTCGCAATAGTGCAGAGTTATCTCAAAGAAAGGGGCCACGGTGTTTCTGTATCTCTATTATGTTGGTGCGGCTTCGGAACTTTTAAATATCTTGATATATCTCGAGAACTACGCATCTGATCAAAAAATATCATAGAACATAAAAAGTAGGTAACTTAATTCTCTACAAAAAAGGTCTCTTAACATTTGCCATAGCTAGCTTCGTTTCCGAGATATGTGCAGATTTATCTCAAGGGAAGGGGCCTGACGGACATATTTCGAGATATTTCTTCTTCTTGTTGTTCTTCCTCTACACAGCAAAGCTGGAAGTGGGATTTGCAGCTCGCAATAGTGCAGAGTTATCTCAAAGAAAGGGGCCACGGTGTTTCTGTATCTCTATTATGTTGGTGCGGCTTCGGAACTTTTAAATATCTTGATATATCTCGAGAACTACGCATCTGATCAAATATTATCATAGAACATAAAAAGTAGGAAACTTAATTCTCTACAAATAAGGTCTCTTAACATTTTGCCATAGCTCGCTTCGTTTCCGAGATATTTGCAGATCTATCTCAAGAGAAGGGTCCTAACGGACATATTTCGAGATATTTCTTCTTCTTGTTGTTCTTCTTCTGCACAGCTAACCTGGAAGTGGCATTTCCAGCTCGCAATAGTGCAGAGTTATCCCGAAGAAAGGGGCCACGGTGTTTCTGTATCTCTATTATGTTGGTGCGGCTTCGGAACTTTTAAATATCTCGATATATCTCGAAAACTACGCTTCTGATCAAAAAATATCATAGAACATGAATTGTAGGAAACATAATTCTCTACAAAAAAGGTCTCTCACCATTTTGCCAGAGCTCGCTTCGTTTCTGAGATATTTGCAGATTTATCTCAAGGGAAGGGTCCTGACGGACATATTTCGGGATATTTCTTCTTCTTGTTGTTCTTCTTCTGCACAGCTAAGCTGGAAGTGGCGTTTGCGGCTCGCACTAGTGCAGAGTTATCTCAAAGAAAGGGGCCACGGTGTTTCTGTATCTCTATTATGTTGGTGCGGCTTCGGAGCTTTTAAATATCTCGATATATCTCGAAAACTACGCTTCTGATCAAAAAATATCATAGAACATAAATTCTGGGAATCATAATTCTCTACAAAAAAGGTCTCTTAACGTTTTGCCATAGCTCGCTTCGTTTCCGAGATATTTGCAGATTTATCTCAAGGGAAGGGTCCTGACGGACATATTTCGAGATATTTCTTCTTCTTGTTGTTCTTCTTCTGCACAGCTAAGCTGGAAGTGGCATTTGCAGCTCGCAATAGTGCAGAGTTATCTCAAAGAAAGGGGCCACGGTGTTTCTGTATCTCTATTATGTTGGTGCGGCTTCGGAACTTTTAAATATCTTGATATATCTCGAGAACTACGCATCTGATCAAAAAATATCATAGAACATAAAAAGTAGGTAACTTAATTCTCTACAAAAAAGGTCTCTTAACATTTTGCCATAGCTCGCTTCGTTTCCGAGATATGTGCAGATTTATCTCAAGGGAAGGGGCCTGACGGACATATTTCGAGATATTTCTTCTTCTTGTTGTTCTTCTTCTGCACAGCTAAGCTGGAAGTGGCATTTGCAGCTCGCAATAGTGCAGAGTTATCTCAAAGAAAGGGGCCACGGTGTTTCTGTATCTCTATTATGTTGGTGCGGCTTCAGAGCTTTTAAATATCTCGATATATCTCGAAAACTACGCTTCTGATCAAAAAATATCATAGAACATAAATTGTAGGAAACATCATTCTCTACAAAAAAGGTCTCTTAACGTTTTGCCATAGCTCGCTTCGTTTCAGAGATATATGCAGATTTATCTCAAGGGAAGGGGCCTGACGGACATATTTCGAGATATTTCTTCTTCTTGTTGTTCTTCTTCTGCACAGCTAAGCTGGAAGTGGCATTTGCAGCTCGCAATAGTGCAGAGTTATCTCAAAGAAAGGGGCCACGGTGTTTCTGTATCTCTATTATGTTGGTGCGGCTTCGGAACTTTTAAATATCTTGATATATCTCGAGAACTACGCATCTGATCAAATAATATCATAGAACATAAATTGTAGGAAACATAATTCTCTACAAAAAAGGTCTCTTAACATTTTGCCATAGCTCGCTTCGTTTCCGAGATATATGCAGATTTATCTCAAGGGAAGGGGCCTGACGGACATATTTCGAGATATTTCTTCTTCTTGTTGTTCTTCTTCTGCACAGCGAAACTGGAAGTGGCATTTCCAGCTCGCAATAGTGCAGAGTTATCTGAAAGAAAGGGGCCACGGTGTTTCTGTATCTCTATTATGTTGGTGCGGTTTCGGAACTTTTAAATATCTTGATATATCTCGAGAACTACGCTTCTGATCAAAAAATATCATAGAACATAAATTGTAGGAAACATAATTCTCTACAAAAAAGGTCTCTTAAGATTTTGCCATAGCTCGTTTCGTTTCCGAGATATTTGCAGATATATCTCAAGGGAAGGGGCCTGACGGACATATTTCGAGATATTTCTTCTTCTTGTTGTTCTTCTTCTGCACAGCTAAACTGGAAGTGGCATTTGCAGCTCGCAATAGTGCAGAGTTATCTCAAAGAAAGGGGCCACGGTGTTTCTGTATCTCTATTATGTTTGTGCGGCTTCGGAACTTTTAAATATCTTGATATATCTCGAGAACTACGCATCTGATCAAAAAATATCATAGAACATAAAAAGTAGGTAACTTAATTCTCTACAAAAAAGGTCTCTTAACATTTTGCCATAGCTCGCTTCGTTTCCGAGATATGTGCAGATTTATCTCAAGGGAAGGGGCCTGACGGACATATTTCGAGATATTTCTTCTTCTTGTTGTTCTTCTTCTGCACAGCTAAGCTGGAAGTGGCATTTGCAGCTCGCAATTGTGCAGAGTTACCTCAAAGAAAGGGGCCACGGTGTTTCTGTATCTCTATTATGTTGGTGCGGCTTCGGAGCTTTTAAATATCTCGATATATCTCGAAAACTACGCTTCTGATCAAAAAATATCATAGAACATAAATTGTAGGAAACATAATTCTCCACAAAAAAGGTCTCTTAAGATTTTGCCATAGCTCGTTTCGTTTCCGAGATATTTGCAGATATATCTCAAGGGAAGGGGCCTAACGGACATATTTCGAGATATTTCTTCTTCTTGTTGTTCTTCTTCTGCACAGCTAAACTGGAAGTGGCATTTCCAGCTCGCAATAGTGCAGAGTTATCTCAAAGAATGGGGCCACGGTGTTTCTGTATCTCTATTATGTTGGTGCGGCTTCGGAACTTTTAAATATCTTGATATATCTCGAGAACTACGCTTCTGATCAAAAAATATCATAGAACATGAATTGTAGGAAACATAATTCTCTACAAAAAACGTCTCTTAACATTTTGCCATAGCTCGCTTCGTTTCCGAGATATTTGCAGATTCAGCTCAAAGGAACTTGCCTGACGGACATATTTCGAGATATTTCTTCTTCTTGTTGTTCTTCCTCTGCACAGCTAAGCTGGAAGTGGCATTTGCAGCTCGCAATAGTGCAGAGTTATCTCAAAGAATGGGGCCACGGTGTTTCTGTATCTCTATTATGTTGGTGCGGCTTCGGAACTTTTAAATATCTTGATATATCTCGAGAACTACGCTTATGATCAAAAAATATCATAGAACATAAATTGTAGGAAACATAATTCTCCACAAAAAAGGTCTCTTAAGATTTTGCCATAGCTCGTTTCGTTTCCGAGATATTTGCAGATATATCTCAAGGGAAGGGGCCTAACGGACATATTTCGAGATATTTCTTCTTCTTGTTGTTCTTCTTCTGCACAGCTAAACTGGAAGTGGCATTTCCAGCTCGCAATAGTGCAGAGTTATCTCAAAGAAAGGGGCCACGGTGTTTCTGTATCTCTATTATGTTGGTGCGGCTTCGGAACTTTTAAATATCTTGATATATCTCGAGAACTACGCATCTGATCAAAAAATATCATAGAACATAAAAAGTAGGTAACTTAATTCTCTACAAAAAAGGTCTCTTAACATTTTGCCATAGCTCGCTTCGTTTCCGAGATATGTGCAGATTTATCTCAAGGGAAGGGGCCTGACGGACATATTTCGAGATATTTCTTCTTCTTGTTGGTCTTCTTCTGCACAGCTAAGCTGGAAGTGGCATTTGCAGCTCGCAATAGTGCAGAGTTATCTCAAAGAAAGGGGCCACGGTGCTTCTGTATCTCTATTATGTTGGTGCGGCTTCGGAGCTTTTAAATATCTCGATATATCTCGAAAAC